>NC_057809.1:438998377-439316759 GCF_018294505.1 Triticum aestivum
GCATCAAGCCCCACTTCGGCTTATGGCTGAAGACCTTCAACGTCAAGCCGAAGGTGGTGGGTGGCCGCCAGGTGGAGTGCGGAGGCGCCATGGTGGGCAAGATGCCCAACATAACATGGATTGAGGGCTCCTTTGTGGAAAACATTAAGGGGTGGCAATCGGGGTGGTTCTATATCACCGAGCCATGCGACCCCGCATGGGTAGTGGCCCCCGAGTTCCGATCTGGCATCCCCATGCGGCTCACTTCCTAGAAGGAGAAGGGCCTGTCCTGGGGTAATTCAAAAGAGCTGACCGGACTCCAGACATGTATTCAAAACATGGTGGACAAGAAGCTCAAGCTCGTCAACATAGTCCAGGTTATTCTCATCCGTCGGATACTCCCGTGCCAACAACGGGAGTTCACCTTGTGGGAGTTCAATCCGGCGCAGCACCGAACTCTGAACAGGCTCTTCGATATGACTCATGAAGATGCCTGGAGGGTGTTGTTCAAGAGAGTTGAGGTCCCTCCCCCCATCACTGAGGATCACGGATTCAGCGCGAAGCGCCACGCCAGTGCGGTAAGTTGTTTTACCTTTCACAGGATACTTATTTTTATATAGATTGACTCTCTGTGGGATCTAAACTCCTATGCCTTTGACAGGACTGGCCGAAGATGGCCGGACAAATCGACTGTCCGGCTCCTTTGCCCGAAGGCCCCGCAGACGCCCTTCTGGCGAAGATGTTGACTCCGGCCCCTTATAAGGTGCCGGAGAAGACCAAGAATGCCAAGGGAGCTCGAAAGAGTTCCCGATGCCATGCGTCGTCGGACTCACCGTCCGATGACTCTGTGGCGCACTCTTCTCCCGAAGACGAGGAAGAGGAAGAAGAGGCTCCCCCACCGACTGGGGGAGACAAGAAAAGGAAGGCCGGCCCAACTGGGGAGGCCGGAGGGTCCAAGAAGGGAAGAACTCTCCCTCCGGACAGCTCCACCGCCACCGACGAAAGTGAAGACGAGTGGTTACCCAGGGCCAAGCCCTCGGGGAGATCATAAGTATTCGGATACCAAAGTTACCCATAGGATTCCTTTGTCGCACTACTTTTCCTAACGCCGAACTCAATTGTGTAGGCCGCCCCAAGCCAATATCGAGGTATCCTCGGACGGTTCCCTAGGCTCGTCGGACATGGATAGCGATCCAGTCCCGACCGCCACCTCCCCTCATCCTGCCAACAATGCCGAGGTGTTGTCTCAAGAGGCACCGGATCGAGGGGGGACCATCCCGGAGGCACCTCAAGGCGACCTTTTGGACTCCGGGAGCCGAGGGGACGGGGTCCCCGAGAGCTCCGAGTTCGACCCTTAGCCGAACACCGCGCCAGATCCTGCAACGGTTCCGGGCTCGGGCAGGCGGTCCCCTTCTAAGAGGGGAAAAACGACAGTGCCGCTGACCTCTGCCCATCCAGAGGCACCGGACAGCCTGCTGGAAGCACTTCGCAGCGCTTCCATCGACGAGGAGCACCGCACCATCATGAGTGCGGTGATTCAGAAGGTTCAGTCCGCCAAGAGTGGATTGACTGAGGCCTGTGCATGCCTTCTAACAGGCTTAGAGGTAAGTGTGTTTAAAATGTAGTAGAAATATTACCGCATAGACAGTAGCCCCTGATGCTTTGTTCGGTGTTCACAAAGAAAAGCGGAACAGAGGATCAAATAATATCGCAGGAGTCTAATATAAGTATTATCAATATGCATATGCAGGCTTCTCTGCTGGCGTCTGCCGCACTAACTGCGGAGGTCGCCGTACTGAAGCAGGACCTCGATGGGTCCAAGAAAGAGCTCGGCCTTGCCAATAGGCAGCTCGAGGAGAACGAGGGTAAGTAATACCCCGTCTATATATATGTATATATAAAAAAGGACGCGATTGCAAAATGACGAGATCATTATATGTTTTGCCAGGGGCCACGACCGAGGTGGCGACCCTGAAGCAAGCGTTGACCAAGGCCGAAGATACAGCGGCCAAGGAGCGCACCGAGCGAGAGAGGCACGAGGCTCGGGTGGGCGAGGTGTAGCAAGAGCTCCAGGCTCTCGTGACGAAGCATGAGGCGTTGGAGCTTGACTTGAAGACGCGAGAGTCTGAGCTTGCTGCGGCCCGTGAGAGCGCGAAGAGTGCCAAGGCCAAGGCCCAGAAGGCCCTTCAGGAGATTGACGCGATGAAGAAGATAGCGGTGGGTAAGGCTTTCTATATGCAAAGCAAGCATGTAAAAGTGAATTACCGATTACTTACCCGAATTCGGAGCTCTTCAGGAGCATTCGCAGAGTTGCCCCGCAGTGTGTCCGATGCCGCACAATTTTACCAGGCCGAGGACGGAAGCTCGATGGAGAAGCTGTTCTGGTCTTAGTATGCTGAGGCCGAACATCCGATGCCAATGAGCGACCAGCTGGAGCAGATGGTCGAGCTACATAAGGCGGCCGATCAGGCCATGAAGGGCTTCATAGTCTGGTTGTGGCCTGGTGACGCCCTTCCGAACAGCTTCTTTTGCCTGGTGAGGCGGCTTGTGGATGCCTGCCCCCGGCTGGAGGTCGTCAAGCGATCCGTCTGCATAGAAGGTGCACGCCGGGCTTTCGCCCGTGTAAAAATGTAGTGGGTCAAGCTAGACGCCATGAAGCTGATCAAGGAGGGCCCACCGGAGGGCAAGGAGCACCGCCACCCCGAGATGTACTACGAGGGTGTTCTGCCGGGTACCCGTCTTATCGCGAATGAGTGTTCACAAGATGTATTATTTGAATGGGACTTGCTCGTGTTGTCCTGTATGTATGAAAACTTGTATCATGTTCGCTATGCAACGCTTGTTAGAATTTAAAATATTACCTTCTGTTTGGCTGTTTATCCAATCTGGGAGATGGCTAGTCCTCGGCTTGTGCCCCCATGCCACGAGTGCTGGGGTGTTCGAGATAATCCTGAGCACTCTTGTTCCCATGTTTGGGTCCTTCGAGGGAGGTGCTCAGCACAAGGAACAAGGCAACCGGACTAATAATGCTTTATCACTCTCACTTAGCCATAGAATTCTATAATTTTAAATTTCAACGAAGCCCCTGGTATTCGGAAGGCCGAATTCGGGGTGCGATACACGCCTGTAAGCCGCACAGAGCCGGCCCCTCGCCCTAAGCGGCATAAGTCTTTAGTGACTCGAAAAACCTCGCCGAACAGCGACCAGTCTCTCGCCTTATCATGACAGTCAGTTTTAGCTTTCTCTACTGAGGTGCTCAGCCCGGCAGAACCGGGGCACAATCGCAGTAGTTCTCCTAGCGCTACCTTAGCCGATAGAGCGGAACGTAAGGTACCAAAAAATAGGAGCCGGGCAAACCCAACATTTGACCAAAGACATGATTCGGAGTTGATGCATATAATGCTATAAGTTCGGGGTGCCGCACTTGTGAAAGTGTTCGGACTTTTCACACCGCATTGTGGGGTATGTGAGCCCCTGGTGTGTTGGCCGTACCAGAGTGTACGGTTGCAAGGCGTCATTAATGAACACACACACACACACACACACACACACACACACACAGATATATATATATATATATATATATATAACAAGAATGCAATAATAGCTGTAATGTCATGCATTGTTTATTGAAAAGTTGCGTTAAAGCAGAGTGATACAGATAGTGTGATAAGCAAAAGAGTAGGGCTATGTCCCTTCCAAGGGCGAGCTGAGGAATGATGTGAAATCTGTAATCAACCTGGGAATTCCGTTGTATAACGTAGCTGTCTGCCTCCTTGGTTGTTGTATCATGTGTTCGGCAATAGGGCTGCCAGACAGTGTTTCCAGAGATTAAGGTCCTGAAAGAAAAAAAGAAAAAAACCAAATGGGAAGCCCCTAGTGCGGTTTAGGCCGCGTTTTGGGGCGTGCCGTAGTTGTGCCCCCCTCCCCACCTGTGCCCATGGTATTTTTAATGCGTAATTATGTATGTGCGGCACGAATAGCGCCGTTGGGCTGGGATTGGGGTGGCCACCGTATTGCTACGAGAGCTCAGATCACGCCAGGTGGTCTATTTGCCAATTGCCCCGAGCGCACTAGAAGGTGTCCGGGCTTTGAAACGCCGAACTGGTAGTTTGCCTTGAGAGGCTGCTTTGCGCTTCTGCTGCGAGGGCCGCGGTGTGCTCCTCTGTTCAGAGAGAGCGCTCTGTGTTTCCATTGACTGTGATAACTCCGCGAGGTCCTGGCATCTTGAGCTTGAGGTATGCATAATGCGGTACCGCATTGAATCTAGCAAATTCGGTTCGTCTAAGCAGCGCGTGATAACCACTGCGGAACGGGACTATATCAAAGATTAAGTCTTTGCTTCGGAAGTTATCCGGGGATCCGAAGACCACTTCCAGTGTAATGGAGCCTGTGCAATGGGCCTCTACACCTGGAATGACGCCCTTAAAGGTCGTTTTTGTGGGTTTGATCCTTGAGGGGTCTATACCCATTTTGCGGACTGTGTCCTGATAAAGCAGGTTCAGGCTGCTGCCGCCGTCCATAAGGACTCGTGTGAGTGAAATCCGTCGATGATTGGGTCTAGAACCAGTGCGGCGAATCCGCCATGACGGATACTAGTGGGGTGGTCCCTGCGATCGAAGGTGATCGGACAGGAGGACCAAGGGTTGAACTTTGGGGCGACTGGCTCCAACGCATATATGTCCCTAAGCGCACACTTCTGCTCCCTCTTGGGGATGTGGATTGCGTATATCATGTTCACCGTCCGCTGATACGTCTCCAACGTATCTATAACTTTTCATTGCTCCATGCTATATTATCTACTGTTTTGGACTATATTGGGCTTTATTTTCCACTTTTATATTATTTTTGGGACTAACCTATTAACCGGAGGCCCAGCCCAGAATTGCTGTTTTTTTGCCTATTTTAGTGTTTCGAAGAAACGGAATATCAAACGGAGTCCAAACAGAAAAATCCTTTTTGGAACGTTTTTTTCTTCTCAGATAAGACCTAGGAGACTTGGACCCTACTCCAAGAAGTACCGAAGGCGGTCACGAGGGTAGGGGCGCCCCCCCCCCTACAGGGCGCGCCCCCTGCCTTGTGGGCCCCTCGGTGCTCCACCGACGTACTCCTTCCTCCTATATATACCCACGTACCCCCAAACGATCAGAACATGAGCCAAAAACCTAATTCCACCGCCGCAACTTTCTGTATCCACGAGATCCCATCTTGGGGCCTGTTCCGGAGCTCCGCCGGAGAGGGCCGTCATCACGGAGGGCTTCTACATCATCATAGCCCCTCCGATGAAGTGTGAGTAGTTTACCTCAGACCTTCGGGTCCATAGTTATTAGCTAGATGGCTTCTTCTCTCTTTTTGGATCTCAATACAATGTTCTCCCCCTCTCTTGTGGAGATCTATTCGATGTAATCTTCTTCTTTTGCGGTGTGTTTGTTGAGACCGATGAATTGTGGGTTTATGATCAAGTCTATCTATGAACAATATTTGAATCTTCTCTGAATTCTTTTATGTATGATTGGTTATCTTTGCAAGTCTCTTCGAATTATCCGTTTGGTTTGGCCAACTAGATTGGTAGTTCTTGCCATGGGAGAAGTGCTTAGCTTTGGGTTCGATCTTGCGGTGTTCTTTCCCAGTGACAGAAGGGGCAGCAAGACACGTATTGTATCGTTGCCATCGAGGATAACAAGATGGGGTTTATTTCATATTGCATGAATTTATCTCTCTACATCATGTCATCTTGCTTAAAGCGTTACTCTGTTTTTAACTTAATACTCTAGATGCATGCTGGATAGCGGTCGATGAGTGGAGTAATAGTAGTAGATGCAGAATCGTTTCGATCTACTTGTCACGGACGTGATGCCTATATACATGATCATGCCTAGATATTCTCATAACTATGCTCAATTCTGTCAATTGCTCAACAGTAATTTGTTCACCCACCGTAGAAAACTTATGCTCTTGAGAGAAGCCACTAGTGAAACCTATGGCCCCCGGGTCTATTCTCATCATATCAATCTCCATCACTTTAATCTTGCTTTGTTTTTACTTTGCCTTTTACTTTTCACTTTGCATCTTTATATCAAAAATACCAAAAATATTATCTATCGGATCTCACTTCCGTAAGTGACCGTGAAGGGATTGACAACCCCTAATCGCGTTGGTTGCATTAAGCTCTTTGTGTTGTGTAGGTACGAGGGACTTGCGCGTGGCCTCCTACTGGATTGATACCTTGGTTCTCAAAAACTGAGGGAAATACTTACGCTACTCTGCTGCATCATCCTTTCCTCTTCGGGGAAAACCAACGCAAGCTCAAGAGGTAGCAAGAAGAATTTCTGCGCCGTTGCCGGGGAGTCTATGCAAAAAGTCAACATACAAGTACCCATCACAATCCTATCTCCCGCATTACATTAGTTGCCATTTGCCTCTCGTTTTCTTCTCCCCCACTTCACCCTTGCCATTTTATTCGCCCTCTCTTTGTCCTTCCCCTTATCCTTCTATGTTTGCCTTTTTCTCGCTTGCCTTTTGTTTGCTCGTGTGTTGGATTGCTTGTTTTTCACGATGGCTCAAGATACTACCAAATTGTGTGACTTCACCAATACCAACAATAATGATTTTCTTAGCACTCCGATTGCTCCTCTTGCCAATACTGAATCTTGTGAAATCAATACTGCTTTGTTGAATCTTGTTATGAAAGATCAATTCGCCGGCCTTCCTAGTGAAGATGCCGCTACTCATCTGAATAGCTTCGTTGATTTATGTGATATGCAAAAGAAAAAAGACGTCGATAATGATGTCGTTAAATTGAAGCTATTTCCTTTTTCGCTTAGAGATCATGCTAAAGCTTGGTTTTCGTCTTTGCCTAAAAATAGTATTGATTCTTGGAACAAGTGCAAAGATGCTTTTATCTCTAAGTATTTTCCTCCCGCTAAGATCATCTCTCTTAGAAACGATATTATGAATTTTAAGCAACTTGATCATGAACATGTTGCACAAGCTTGGGAGAGAATGAAATTAATGATACGTAATTGCCCTACTCATGGTTTAAATTTGTGGATGATTATACAAAAATTTTATGCCGGATTGAATTTTGCTTCTAGAAATCTTTTAGATTCGGCCGCGGGAGGCACTTTTATGGAAATCACTTTAGGAGATGCTACTAAACTCCTAGATAATATTATGGTTAATTATTCTCAATGGCATACTGAAAGATCTTCTAATAAAAAAGTGCATGCGATAGAAGAAATCAATGTTTTGAGTGGAAAGATGGATGAACTTATGAAATTATTTGCTACTAAGAGTGTTTCTTCTGATCCTAATGATATGCCTTTGTCTACCTTGATTGAGAATAACAATGAATCTATGGATGTGAATTTTGTTGGTAGGAATAATTTTGGTAACAACGCTTATAGAGGGAATTTTAATCCTAGGCCATATCCTAGTAATCCTTCTAATAATTATGGAAATTCCTACAACAACTCTTATGGAAATTATAATAAGATGCCCTCTGAATTTGAGAATAGTGTTAAAGAGTTTATGAATTCACAAAAGAATTTTAATGCTTTGCTTGAAGAGAAAGTGCTTAAAGTTGATGATTTGGCTAGGAACGTTGATAGAATTTCTCTTGAGATTGATTCTTTAAAGCTTAGATCTATTCCTCCTAAGCATGATATCAATGAGTCTCTCAAAGCTATGAGAATTTCCATTGATGAGTGCAAGGAAAGAACCGCTAGGATGCGTGCTTCAAAAGATGCCTTTATTAAAGCGTGTTCTTCCAATACCTATGAAAATCAAGATGAAGATCTAAAAGTTATTGATGTGTCCCCTATCAAATCTTTGTTTTGCAATATGAATCTTGATGAAACTGAATATGATCTTCCTTTACCTAGAAGGCGTTCCAAAAATTCGGAGTATTTAGATCTTTATGATGAAATTGATGAAAGTGGGATTGAAAGAAATAAAAATTTAGATGTTGCTAAACCCACTATATTGGATTTCAAGGAATTTAATTATGAAAGTTGCTCTTTGATTGATTGTATTTCCTTGTTGCAATCCGTGCTAAATCTCCGCATGCTTATAGTCAAAGAAAGCCCTTCACCGAACATATTGTTGATGCCTTGATGCAATCTTATGAAGAAAAACTTGAGTTGAAAGTCTCTATCCCTAGAAAACTCTATGATGAGTGGGAACCAACTATAAAATTAAAATTAAAGATCATGAGTTTTATGCTTTGTGTGATTTGGGTGCTAGTGTCTCCACTATCCCCAAAACTTTGTGTGATTTGCTAGATTTCCGCGATCTTGATGATTGCTCTTTAAACTTACATCTCGCAGATTCTACTATTAAGAAACCTATGGGAAGGATTAACGATGTTCTTATTGTTGCAAATAGGAATTATGTGCCCGTATATTTCATTGTTCTTGATATAGATTGCAATCCTTCTTGCCCTATTATTCTTGGTAGACCTTTCCTTAGAACGGTTGGTGCGATTATTGATATGAAGGAAGGGAATATTAGATTCCAATTTCCATTAAAGAAGGGCATGGAACACTTTCCAAGAAATAAAATAAAATTGCCATATGAAACCATCATGAGAGCCACTTATGGATTGCCTTCCAAAGATGGCAATACCTAGGTCTATTCTCGCTTTTATGTATAGCTAGGGGCGTTAAACGATTGCGCTTATTGGGAGGCAACCAAATTTTTTGTTTTTTTGTTTTTTTGTTTTCCTTCTGTTAGGGAATAAATAACCCATCTACCCTCTGTTTGGATGTGGTTTTGTGTTTTAATTAGTGTTTGTGCCAAGCTAGACCTATTGGATCTTCTTGGATGATAGTTATTTGATCTTGCTGTAATTTTCAGAAACTTTGTGTTCAGTGTCCGAATTACTAAAAATCATCAGAACGTGATAAAATAATGATTCCAATTGCTTCTGATCAATAAACAAATTATCTAGGTCGTCTAATTTTGGTAGATTTTTTGGAGTTCTAGAAGTTTGCGTTAGTTATAGATTACTACAGACTGTTCTGTTTTTGACAGATTCTGTTTTTCGTGCGCTGTTTGCTTATTTTGATGAATCTATGGTTAGTAAAATAGTTTATAATCCATAGAGAAGTTGGAATGCAGTAGGTTTAACACCAAAATAAATAAAGAATGAGTTCATTACAGTAACTTGAAGTGTTTTTATGTTTTCTTTCTCTAACGGAGCTCACGAGATTTCTATTGAGTTTTGTGTTGTGAAGTTTTCAAGTTTTGGGTGAGTTCTTTTGATGGATTATGGAACAAGGAGTGGCAAGAGCCTAAGCTTGGGGATGCCCATGGCACCCCCAAGATAATACAAGGACACCAAAAAGTCAAAGCTTGGGGATGCCCCGGAAGGCATCCCCTCTTTCGTCCACGTCCATCGGTAATTTACTTGGTGCTATATTTTTATTCACCAACATGATATGTGTTTTGCTTGGAGCGTCTTGTATTATTTGTGTCTTTGTTTGTTAGTGTGCCACAATCATCCTTGCTGTACACACCTTTTGAGAGAGTCATCTATGAATTAAAATTTGATAGAATACTCTATGTGCTTCACTTATATCTTTTGAGCTATGTAGTTTTGCTCTATGTGCTTCACTTATGTCTTTTGAGCGTTGAAATTTTGCTCTATGTGCTTCACTTAGATCTTTTAGAGCACGGTGGTGTTTTGTTTTAAAGAAACTATGATCTCTCATGCTTCACTTAAATTATTTTGAGAGTCATAATAGCATGGTAATTTGCTTAATAATAACTTGCTTGGTATTCAAGATTTGTGAAACTTTCTTTTGAGTGCGTTGAATACTAAGAAAAGTTGGATGATTGATAATTGTTTTGAGATATGGAGGTAGTAATATCAAAGTCATGCTAGTAGAGTAATTGTGAATTTGAGAATTGCTTGAGTTAAAGTTTGCAAGTCCCGTAGCATGCATGTATGGTTAACATTATGCAACAAATTTGAAACATGAGGTGTTATTTGATTGTCCTCCTTATGAGTGGCGGTCGGGAACGAGCGATGGTCTTTTCCTACCAATCTATCCCCCTAGGAGCATGCGTGTAATACTTTGGTTTTTGATGGATTGTAGATTTTTGCAATAAGTATATGAGTTCTTTATGACTAATGTTGAGTCCTTGGATTATACACACTCTCACCCTTCCATCATTGCTAGCCTCTACGGTACCGTGCGTTGCCCTTTCTCACATTGAGAGTTGGAGCAAACTTCGCCGGTGCACCCAAACCCCGTGATATGATACGCTCTTTCACACATAAACCTCCTTATATCTTCCTCAAAATAGCCACCATACCTACCTATTATGGCATTTCCATAGCCATTCCGAGATATATTGCCATGCAACTTTCCACCATCCAGTTTATCATGACACATTCATCATTTTCATATTGCTTAGCATGATCATGTAGTTGACATAGTATTTGTGGCAAAGCCACCGTTCATAATTTTTACTTGTCACTCTTGATTCATTGCATATCCCGGTACACCGCCGGAGGCATTCATATAGAGTCATACTTTGTTCTAGTATCGAGTTGTAAATAAATAGAAGTGTGATGATCATCATTCAATAGAGCATTGTCCCCAAAAAAAGAGAAAGGCCAAAGAAAAAAAGAAGGCCCAAAAAAAACAAAAAGGGGCAATGTTACTATCCTTTTTTCCACACTTGTGCTTCAAAGTAGCACCATGATATAGCGAGTCTCATATATTGTGCTTCAAAGTAGCATCATGTTCTTCATATAGAGAGTCTCTTGAGTTATCACTTTCATTTACTAGTGGGATTCTTTCATTATAGAACTTGGCTTGTATATTCCAACAACGGGCCTCCTCAAGTGCCCTAGGTCTTCATGAGCAAGCAAGTTGGATGCACACCCACTTAGTTTCTTTTGTTGAGCTTTCATACATTTATAGCTCTAGTGCATCCGTTGCATGGAAATCCCTACTCCTCGCATTAACATCAATCGATGGGCATCTCCCTAGCACATTGATTAGCCTCGTTGATGTGAGACTTTCTCCTTTTTGTCTTCTCCACACAACCCCCATCATTATATTCTATTCCACCCATAGTGCTATATCCATGGCTCACGCTAATGTATTGCGTGAAAGTTTATGAGTTTGAAATTATTAAGGTATGAAACAATTGCTTGGCTTGTCATCGGGGTTGTGCATGATGAGAGCATTCTTGTGTGACAAAAATGGAGCATGACTAAACTTTATGATTTTGTAGGGATGAACTTTCTTTGGCCATGTTACTTTGATAAAACATAATTGCTTTGTTACTTTGCTTGAAGTGTTATTATTCTTTATGTCAATATGAACTTTTGTCTTGAATCTTTCTAATCTGAATATTCATGCCACAATTAAGAAATTTTGCATTGAAATTATGCCAAGTAGCACTCCGCATCAAAAATTCTCTTTTTATCATTTACCTACTCGAGGACGAGCAGGAATTAAGCTTGGGGATGCCTGATACGTCTCCAACGTATCTATAATTTTTGATTGCTCCATGCTATATTATCTACTATTTTGGACTATAGTGGGATTTATTTTCCACTTTTATATTATTTTTGGGACTAACCTATTAACCAGAGGCCCAGCCCAGAATTGCTGTTTTTTTGCCTATTTCAGTGTTTCGAAGAAACGGAATATCAAACGGAGTCCAAACAGAAAAATCCTTTTTGGAACGTTATTTTCTTATCGGATAAGACCTAGGAGACTTGGACCCTACTCCAAGAAGTACCGGAGGAAGTCACGAGGGTAGGGGGCGCCCCCCCTACAGGGCGCGCCCCCTGCCTCGTGGGCCCCTCAGTGCTCCACCGACGTACTCCTTCCTCCTATATATAACCACGTACCCCCAAACAATCAAAACAGGAGCCAAAAACCTAATTCCACCGTCGCAACTTTCTGTATCCACGAGATCCCATCTTGGGGCCTGTTCCGGAGCTTCGCCGGAGAGGGCCGTCATCATGGAGGGCTTCTACATCATCATAGCCCATCCGATGAAGTGTGAGTAGTTTACCTCAGACCTTCGGGTCCATAGTTATTAGCTAGATGGCTTCTTCTCTCTTTTTGGATCTCAATACAATGTTCTCCCCCTCTCTTGTGGAGATCTATTCGATGTAATCTTCTTCTTTTGCGGTGTGTTTGTTGAGACCGATGAATTGTGGGTTTATGGTCAAGTCTATCTATGAACAATATTTGAATCTTCTCTGAATTCTTTTATGTATGATTGGTTATTTTTGCAAGTCTCTTCGAATTATCCGTTTGGTTTGGCCAACTAGATTGGTAGTTCTTGCCATGGGAGAAGTTCTTAGCTTTGGGTTTGATCTTGCGGTGTTCTTTCCCAGTGACAGAAGGGGCAGCAAGACACGTATTGTATCATTGCCATCGAGGATAACAAGATGGGGTTTATTTCATATTGCATGAATTTATCTCTCTACATCATGTCATCTTGCTTAAAGCGTTACTCTGTTTTTAACTTAATACTCTAGATGCATGCTGGATAGCGCTCCATGAGTGGAGTAATAGTAGTAGATGCAGAATCATTTCGATCTACTTGTTACGGACGTGATGCCTATATACATGATCATGCCTAGATATTCTCATAACTATGCTCAATTCTGTCAATTGCTCAACAGTAATTTGTTCACCCACCGTAGAAAACTTATGCTCTTGAGAGAAGCCACTAGTGAAACCTATGGCCCCCGGGTCTATTCTCATCATATCAATCTCCATCACTTTAATCTTGCTTTGTTTTTACTTTTCCTTTTACTTTTCACTTTGCATCTTTATATCAAAAATACCAAAAATATTATCTATCGGATCTCACTTCCGTAAGTGATGATGAAGAGATTGACAACCCCTAATCGCGTTGGTTGCATTGAGCTCTTTGTGTTGTGTAGGTACGAGGGACTTGTGCGTGGCCTCCTACTGGATTGATATCTTGGTTCTCAAAAACTGAGGCAAATACTTACGCTACTCTGCTGCATCATCCTTTCCTCTTCGGGGAAAACCAACGCAAGCTCAAGAGGTAGCATCCGCACTTGCGGAGGAAACCTCTTCTGTCCTCCAGTGTGCGGCTGCCAGGGCTCCTCCTCGTCATCGCTATGCAGCCCCTTGTCCTTGTTTTCGGCAATTAACTTGCTGGCCTGCTTGAACACCCAACAATCCCTGTTGGTGTGATTGGCTGGCTTGTCTGGGGTGCCGTGTATTTGACACGAGCGATCGAGTATACGGTCCAAGCTGGACGGACCCCGCGTACTTTGGTTGAATGGCTTTTTCCACTGACCGAGTTTAGAGCCTTTGAATCCGGCATTGAGTGTCGTATCCTCAGTATTTTCGCTGTTAATGCGGCGCTTATGCTTGTTGCGACGTGACCTGCTATTGACGTCCTTGGTATCTGAGGTACCATGGTTCTTTGATATGTTATTACTGTGAGCCAGCCAGCTGTCTTCTCCCGCACAAAAGCGGGTCATGAGCGTTGTGGGGGCTGCCATAGATTTCGGCTTTTCTTGGCCAAGGTGCCGGGCTAGCCACTCATCTCGGATGTTGTGCTTGAAAGCTGCTAAGGCCTCCGCATCCGGACAGTCGACGATTTGATTTTTCTTTGTAAGGAACTGAGTCCAGAATTGCCTGGCCGACTCTTCTGGCTGCTGAATTATGTGGCTTAGATCATCGGCGTCTGGTGTTCGCACATAAGTGCCCTGAAAGTTGTTGAGGAATGCGGCTTCCAGATCTTCCCAACAGCTAATGGAGTCCGCTGGCAGGCTATTAAGCCAATGCCGCGCTGGTCCTTTGAGCTTTAGTGGGAGGTATTTGATGGCATGTAAGTCATCACCGCGGGCCATGTGGATGTGGAGGAGGAAGTCCTCAATCCATATTGCGGGATCTGTTGTGCCGTCGTATGATTCAATGTTTACAAGTTTGAAACCTTCTAGGAATTGATGTTCCATTACTTCGTCTATGAAGCATAAGGGGTGTGCGGCGCCTCTGTACTGGGCTATATCTCGACGCAGCTCAAATGGGTTTTTCCCGCTGTGTTAGGCCCTGCCGGATTTGCTTTTACTATATCCGGCGTGACGTTTGTCATTTCGTAGAGTGGTGTGCCCTCATGATCCGTAGATTGATATTGAATGGTTTGCCCTGTCCTCCAATATGTCTCGCAGGTCTGGCGTACCTCCCCATGCCTTTTTATTTGAATGGCGTTGGGGTGGAGGCTGAGCTTTTGGCTGGAATGCCTCTCTATCGCGGCCACGAGGTGGCCGATCAGCCATATCATACGCTTCTTCCTCTAGTCGGGGTAGTAACCTACGCCTTGGGTAACTCTTGGAGGGGCGCTCGAGTTTATAGTCCTCGGCTGCGAGAACTTCAGTCCATTTGTCAGCTAGCAGATCTTGATCAGCTTGAAGCTGCTGCTACTTTTTCTTCAGGCTATTTGCTGTGGCCATAAGTCAGTACTTGAAGCGCTCTTGTTCGACGGGATCCTCTAGGACGGCGAATTCATCATCACCGAGGCTTGCCTCGTCTTTGGAGGGGGCATGTAATTGTCATCCTCCTTCTCTCCATCTGCCGCTCTCTCAGGAGAGCTGGCTCCTTCATCCTCCAGCTCTAAATCTTGCTGGAGGGAATTGTTGTTGTCTTTGGTGCTATCCGGAGTGTTATTATCTCCTGTGCCCGTATCACCACTTTTTCTTTGGCGGGACTTAGAGCGGCGCGGCTGACGTTGGCGCTTGGGTTGCTTCTTGGAGGGGTCATCCTTCGCTATCTCGTCGCCATTGCCTTCGTTGGGTGTATCCACCATGTATATGTCATATGACGAGGTGGCTTTCCAGTGCCCTATAGGCGCTGGTTCGTGTTCGTCTCCTACATCGTCGTCCATACCGTCGATGTCTTCGGAGTCGAAGTCGAGCATGTCAGTTAAATCATCGACAGTGGCTACGAAGTGGGTGGTGGGTGGGCATCGAATTTCTTCGTCTTCCGCATCCCAATCCTGTTGGCCATAATCTGGCCATGGCTCTCCTGACAAAGAGAGAGTCCTTAGTGAATTCAGAATGTCGCCGAGGGGCGAGTGCTGAAAATATCCGCGGCAGTGAATTCCAGGATCGGCGCCCATTCGGATTCGATTGGCAGGGGCGCGGATGATTCGGAGTCCGGGAAAGAGTCCGACACCTTGGAGTCACGGGCTGCGCAGAGGATTATGCTGGTGTTTGGCTCGATCGCCGTCGAGACTGCAGCCCCTGAGGTGGTATCTAGCCACCCGTCCTTGATTGGCGCAGTTTTCTCCGAGCTAAGGGTCGGAGCAGATGCGGGCGCGGCCTCTGGGGTATTGTTTGGCGGCAGAGCTAGGTCATACCCATCGCGACAGTGGGGCGCGCCCAGCTAGGGCTCGAATCCATCAAAGATCAAGTCTCCACGGATGTCGGCCGTGTAGTTCAAACTTCCAAATCTAACCTGATGGCCAGGGGCGTAGCTTTCAATCTGCTCCCGATGGCCAAGCGAATTAGCCCGCAGTGCAAAGCCGCCGAATACGAAGATCTGTCCGGGGAGGAAGGTCTCACCATGGACCGCATCACTATCGATGATAGTAGGAGCCATCAAGCCTAACGGCGACGACACAGAGGAACTCTCAATGAAAGCACCAATGTCGGTGTCAAAACCTGCGGATCTCGGGTAGGGGGTCCCGAACTGTGAGTCTAGGCCAGATGGTAATAGGAGGCAGGGGACACGAAGTTTTACCCAGGTTCGGGCCCTCTTGATGGAGGTAAAACCCTACGTCCTGCTTGATTAATATTGATGATATGGGTAGTACAAGAGTAGATCTACCACGAGATCAGAGAGGCTAAACCCTAGAAGCTAGCCTATGGTATGATTGTATGTTATGGTTGTTGTCCTACGGACTAAAACCCTTCGGTTTATATAGACACCGGAGAGGGTTAGGGTTACACAAGGTCTGTTACAAAGGAGGAGATATCCATATACGTATTGCATAGCTTTCCTTCCACGCCAAGTAGAGTCCCATCCGGACACGAGACAAAGTCTTCAATCTTGTATCTTCATAGTCTAACAGTCCGGCCAATGGAGATAGTCCGGCTGTCCGGAGACCCCCTAATCCAGGACTCCCTCAATTCCCAGCATTTGCATTTTGTTCCCAGCTTGCACCCCATCGTGCCAATTTTCCATGGGCTGCCTTCTCAGCAGTTGCTTCCAGGATCATCTCCAAAAGTGGTCCTACCATGGGTTCCATACATTTCCGATGATAAGCAAAAATCATCCATTACGTTGTCTTCAACAAGGTAGTCCATCATCCATCCTAGTCTGAGTATGCCACTCCTTAAAACTCTTCCAGACGATCGTTTGAGAATTGCCTTAGGCTGGTATAGAGAGTTTCAATGATCTTTGTATCAAAAGAATTCTTTTTGCCACTTAAGGCATTAATTCTACGAGCCACCTTCCCTAAGGTGTCTTGTTATGGTGTCATGGCAACTCAACTCCTCGCTACATTGACAACCGTTCACCACCTTCTTAAGCGTGAAATTGTTGTCTACCTAGTGAACCTTTGTCATCTGTTACACTCCATCCCTCTGGATGTATGTTTCATGTCTCGGCTCGAGAAATATTTCAATGTCTCATTCCGTGAGTTGATCATCTGTTGTTCGATCTTCGAGAAGATAGATCCTTCTATAGTTTTTCCTTTTCCTCTCGATGCCATGTTGGTTGGAGTTCTCAGAGCAAGACGTCGAGACAAAGATGGTGACGAATCAATGTTCTTACAAAGTGCAACCTGGATCATGAAGATTGTGTTAGTTTGTGTTTCCCCTTCATCTTACCCCATGCCTGAATCTCGGGACGAGATTCTTGTTTAGTGGGGGTGAGTTGTCACATCCCTAGTTTGGGTAATGCCTAGTGCTAGAATCTTGTGTTGCATCATGTCTAAGTTCTAACAAGTTGAACTGAGGAAATTCTAAAGCCTCAAAAATTTAATTAAAAGAGGGGCAAATAACCCTAAAAATTGCATTCAATGAACCCAAAATGCTCTTCAATGATGTTTGATATTTTTGGCAATGGTCTTGATCCAAACCAAAAATAATGAACATTTTTGAAGAATAATTTTGGGCACTGATTTTAAATCATATTGTATTTTGAATTTGAATTTATATTCATATAACTAGAATATATCTTCCAATGTTCCTGAAATAATTTATGGGCATGTGGCTAGGTCCATTTCTGCAACATAAAATATTTCAGAAAGATCTGGCATGAGTTTAAGTTCTATTTTGAATTTAAATGGTGGCAAATAAATAAATAAAAGAAAACAGAACAGAAAAATAAAACAGAGCAGAATCTTACCTGCTAACCTGGCCCAGGAGAGAATCGGCCCAACCCACCAGGGGCGCCGAGGTCTTCTTCCACCTCTGCCAGTAGGCAGAGGGCGTGTGCCTGACACGCACAGCGCCACCTCCACCCTGCCTGCTTCTCCCCTCGACGGTCTAGACACTCTGGAGGCACCACACTACCCCCTGGACCCCCTTGACCGCTTCCCTCTCTCCCTGCCTCGCCTCTCCCGCTCTCCCTCCCGAAGCCGAGCGAGCTCGTCATCGCCGCTCACTGCCACTGCGCTCACCGCCCGTCCCTCGACCAACCGCCGTGTCCATCGGCTCTGCCTCATCGTCTGCATCATCCCAGATGAGCCACACATCCTCGAGCGCCCTACAACATCGCTATCGCCGTCGTCTTCGACCTCGGGCTCCGACCACCGCCGCTGTCGATCTGTCGTCTCCGATGCATCCCCGAGCCCGCTAACCATCCCTACGGATCCGCCGTGAGCTCCTCCTTCTTTTTCCCCCTGTCCCCTCACTTCCGGGCGTTCTCTAGCCCTGATCCCCAACCGTGACCGAAGCATCTCGCTGCCGGCCATGGTGTGGCCGTGGCCACAACCGCGCAAGCTCGCAACCGAGTGCTTCACCACACTCGCCGCGTACCCAGGAGGCCGCATCACCGCTCCGCACCTCCTGTCGTGCCTCCTAGCGAAAACCCCGAGCTCGCCCGAGCTCCGGCAGCAGCCAACGTCGACGCCGGCGTCTTTTCTGACCACCCCGAGGCGAAACACCACCACCACTCGATGCGACAGCCCCCCAGCTTCACGTAGATGCTCCCCGCGTGCCATATAGGGCCCTGCAGTGAAACCCCGACTCCCTCTGCCGCGGATTTGGTCGCCAGCGGCTAAACGCCAGCAGCTGACGTGGCCGTCATTAGCGGTTAAACACCCCACTAACCAACCCCCCTACGCCACTGACACCTGGGCCCTGGAGTTTCATCGGGAGCAACTCCATGAACAACAACATCATCGCACCATTACTTGCCCACACAACCGGGCCTCCTCTCGCAGCCGCTCCCGCTCATAGCAGCCCGTCCTCAGTCTCTGGCGCGCTCAGTGGGCCTTCGTCTTTGGCTGAGCTCGACGCCATCACGGTAATTACATGTCGCACCACCATATATATATAATATTCCATTTTTGTTGCCTTTCGGATGTTTTATGCCACAGACATATGTGTTTGCAGGCGAAAGAAACCCCGTGCACCATACTCTACTTGATCAAAGGCCAGAAGGTGGCGTGGGAAAGGGGATGATAATGGACCCCTTGCAACCCACGTTCCACAACCAGCCGATCCCTGCTGGGCACTTCAGGGTTAGCTTGTCCAGTGTGAAATCGGGGCACGAGGATTTGCCTCCTCTAGTACAGCATGTGGGAGCGGACGACGAGACCCCATCGCGGATTGGAAGCTGCAAGGGTTGGGTGCTGTTATGGCCAAAGAATCTTATTCGTCTGGAGCCGACCGAGAGCACACCAATAACCACACATCAACAAGCATGTGCGGATACCACCACCTCACCTACGCAATTACTAGCTCCTGTAGTGCCGGGTGAGAGCGGCGGACGACATGATGAAGGGGGTGCAATAGTGTCGGCTGATGTAATTTGTCCTGTAGAACAGAGAATGTATGATGAGACGGAGGTCGACCCTATGGATTTCCTCAATACAAACGTGTATGACTGTGACATAGAATTGATGAGTCAACCATATGACGAATCGGGCTATCAGCTTGCTAATGAGGATATGGATGATATGCCCGGGCAGGAAGGTCATAGCAGGGATTGCAAAAAGTCTCTCTTCATGAAATCCTCACAGGACATGCCTGAAGATGTTGCCTCAACACAGGCTCAACTAGCCGGGCGCGAGGGTCATACAATACTTAGCCCGGGAACACTGGGGCAGGGGTTAAGGAAGGGTCTAGAAGGTGTGCCCAAGAAAAAGGAGAGAAAGAGATCGGGGAAGATAGCTGCCTCCAAACAAGCCAGAGCACATAGCAGCCAGACGATGCATTCTGAAGAGCGTGTACCCATGAAAGGTGCAGCCATGTTCCATCTCACGGGCGAGCCGATGCTACCGCCGAAACCGCTGGAGGCACTATCAGGGGATCTCAGGAGACTGCACGACCATGTGCTGTCGACTGAGAAAATCCTACTAGCCTCAAAGGATCCAGGATATCCGACATACGCGGCTCGTGTGCCTGAGGGGAAGTGCTATGTCGAGACACGGCTCGCGGAGGTGTTCTTCCTGCGGTTTGACCATATCTTTGAGATGTTTCTGACAAGGCGGCTCGATTTTACAATCGTCCGCCTTTTTGCGCTACATATAAGCTCCGTCATGAAGAGTGAAGAAGTCTTGCAAATCTGTGTGGCGGATCCGTACTACATGCACGAGTCTTTCTTGAGTCTCGGCGACTTTTAGCATGAAACTACTAGGGACTACCTCCAAAACTTCATGGTACAGTATAAGGATCGGGAAATTGTCCTCGTGCCTTATCATCCAAAGTAAGTCAGTTCCGAACAACCCTTTCATACATTTCAATCATTCCTTCTCTCTCTATGGGGAATAATTTGAGGTGTCTTTTCCCCGCAGGAACGGGCGCACCGTCCTTATCGTTCTTTACCTGCAAGTCTCCCACGCCGTGTATTATGACCCTTCCAAAGGCTACGAGAAAAAAGACTACACCCACATAATGAATATTCTAGATGATGCTCTCCAAGGCTTCAACATTAGAGGTGGCCACGTGCAGATCAGGAAACAAAGGAACAAGAAGATGGGTTTCGCGCATAAAACTAACTTCTCCTGCATCCATGTCCCAAAACCAAGCAAGAAGGATGGATTCTACATCGTCCATCTCATGATTCAGTTCAACATGGATCACCAAAATCTTCGCATGAGAAACAGAAATGATGATCATATCCACAAGTGGCTAGAATCTCATGGAGAAGCGGATTATAAACTTAGAGATGACTTCTTTCGCATCCAAAGCGACATTGCGACGATCATCATGAAAGAAGTCGTCGATGTTAATGGGATGTTCCACCACGGCCCTATATCGCGAGCTGACGTCCGAACTCGCATAGGCATGCAACATCTAGACCTCACGCCGTTCAAGGAGCTAGGGTCCATCCTCGATGATATGGAAGGATGGAACTTCTAGTGATTTATGATGCCTATGATGATGGTATGTGTCGGTTGAACTTGTATACTTTTTGTAGCGATGAAACTTTGTGATGTCCATAGTCACTGCCGAACTTGCGTAACGCTACTTTGTTAGTTTGCGTACGATGACCTGCGTACCTCTAGTTAACTAATTTGCATACTGTATGATGCATCTAGTTGCTAACCCTTTCTTTTTCGGTGTTGCTCTAGTATATTTTGTTGCATATATATGATTGTACATCCTCTTCATGAACATGCATCTCTAACAGGTACCTAGTTTCTTGATGGCGAGATGGAAGTGTTATGTCGTGTACAAAGGGAAGGTTCCGGAGTGTACAATGAGTGGCATGAGTGTCAGGCGCAAGTGAATGGGTTCTCGGGCTCCAGCCATAAAGGCTTCAAAAGCAGACAAGAAGGAGAAGCTAGTTACTTGAGGTTCACGCTAGCGCGAGAGAGGACTCGTAACCTCCACCTCATGTACTGCATAGTTCCGCTCTCACTCATAGGGATAGCTCTTCTCGCGTATACCTTTGTTTAGATGGATGACGTTCTAGTTGCAAGTATTCGAGACTTGCATGTATCGCTATTTTCGAGATGATGACAAGATACCACTTTGTGTTGGATGATGATTATGATGAGACTATTTGTATGTATATGCTATGATTACATTTATGGTCTCGCAGACATTTGTATATGTATCATGATAACATTTGTATGTGCTAAAGATTCTTCTATAAAGCCTGTTCAAATACAAAACAAATATGCCCAAAAAAACTACTAAAATTAGCAGTAGCGAGTGGAGAAAAGTTAGCAGCAGCGCGGTAGTAGCAGTAGCGCGTATAGGAGAAGCATGCTATAGCTATTAGCAGCAGCGAGCTTCCACTAAGAGCGCTGCTGCTACACTTGTGTAGCAGTAGCGCTGGTGAGCACGCGCTACTGCTACGTGTTAGCTGTAGCGCCTTATTAGTAGCGCCGGTCCCCACGCTACTGATAGACCTAAAACCCGCGCTGCTGCTAGCCTTTTCCCTATTTGTGATTGTGCGCGCGACAACAACGGGAACTGTTCATCGAGAGGCAACCAACTGGCTAGGTCAACTCACGTACGTCTCACGCGGGGGCTCGATGCAATGCATCGATAGACCGGCCCGCCCAGGACGAAAGTCCCATCTATTGTCATAACTTGTTGTCATAGAAGTAGGATTCCACCACATCTTTGATGATACGTGTTTTGTCACAATTATCGACATGGAAGTGCCACATCCATGACAGACAAAGTTTTCGTTCGGGCCATAATGTGATGGAAGTGTCTTTTTTAGTGTTTACTCTTATTCTTTGCAATTCATAGGGAATTTACGAAGAACCTTAGAGAGGTCGCGTCCATGAGGAATCCTTAATTACCTTAGTTGTAACCCATAGGGGGAGACTACGGTAATGTCGTGTGTGGCATGAAGTCTACCTAGAGTAGAATGTGTTCTGTACCTGGCTCCGCCAGCATAGTCATCAAGAGTGGCTTAAGTATCTAGACTACTCTAACGATACATAGATAGAGATCGAAACATACCAATGGGGATTCCAGAATCCTTGAGAATGCCTTTTTCCTCTATTATTTCACTTGTTACTTGTGCTATTGTCCTTCATTTACTTTTATGTTAATTACTTAGTTCGTTCTTAAAAAGTAATTATTACTCATTTGCACCCTCTCTCTGTCTGGAGCATACATTTACTTGCAGGCACAAATACATAATTCATTACAAGCGGCAACACCTGATTCCTGTGCTCACCGTGGGATTGATACTCTTACTTTGAAGAAGATACAAATGAACCTTGTGCACTTGCAATACATTAGGAGTATTTGTCTTCAAAATAGTAAGGGCTATAATGGACCGAAAGCTGTCGAAGGGAGAAAAGGAGATTTCGAAGGAAAATATGGAGGGGAGATATTTGGGAGTAATAAATAAAGGAGAGACAATTGAGGCTATGTAATGTAGGGTAGGTGGAAGGATCTATGTAAGGGTCGTAATGGGTCGAAAGCTTGGAAGAGAGAAAAGTAGATTTTTCAGAAAACTAGAACAATGCATGTGCATTGCAACGGGATATAAATATTCTAGTACGTTAGCTTGTGATTTACCTTTCAATAATAATGCGATTGTGTAAATAAATATTCTTCAAACTCTAACCGTGAATTGCCTTATATTTTGATTAGAAGTTTGGTAAGTAAATTAAAGTGGAATTGGTTCAGAAGGTAAGTAAATTAAGGTGATTGATTATCATATACATGGAAGGTTGGACGGAGGGATGGTGGGAAAAGGTGAAATGGGAACCTTACGTTCTTTTGAAGTACTGGAGACTAGAGACTAGAGATTTGATACGTCTCCAATGTATCTATAATTTTTTATTGTTCCATGCTATTATATTATCAATCTTGGATGTTTTATATGCATTTATATGCTATTTCATATGATTTTTGGGACTAACCTATTAACCTAGAGCTCGGTGTCAATTTCTGTTTTTTCCTTGTTTTTGAGTTTTACAAAAAAGGAATATCAAACGGAGTCCAAATGACCTAAAAATTTACGGTGATTTTTTATGGACCAGAAGAAGCCCCCAAAGCAAAAGAGTTGGGCCAAAAGAGTCCCGAGCCAACCACAAGGGTGGAGGGTGCGCCCTACCCCCCCCCCCCCCCCTTGTCGTTGACTCGTGAACCCTCTTGATTTGTTCTCGACGCAAAAAATTCCTATAAATATAGAAACCCCTAGAAATTAACCAAGATCGGGAGTTCCGCCGCCGCAAGCCTCTATAGCCACTAAAAACCAATCGGGACCCTACTCTAGCACCCTGCCGGAGGGGGAAGTCATTACCGGTGGCCATCTTCATCATCCCGACGCTCTCCATGACGAGGAGGGAGTAGTTCACCCTCAGGGCTGAGGGTATGTACTAGTAGCTATGTGTTTGATCCCTCTCTCTCCCTCTCTCTCTCTCTCTCTCTCGTGTTCTTAATTTAGCATGATCTTGATGTACCATGAGCTTTGCTATTATAGTTAGATCTTATGATGTTTCTCCCCCTCTGCCTTTTTGTAATGGATTGAGTTTTCCCTTTGAAGTTATCTTATCGGATTTAGTCTTTAAGTATTTGAGAACACTTGATGTATGTCTTGCATGTGCTTATCTCTGGTGACAATGGGATATTCACGTGGTCTACTTAATGCATGTTTTGGTGATCAACTTGCGGGTTCTGTGACCTTGTGAACATATGCATAGGGGTTGGCACACGTTTTAGTCTTGACTCTCCAGTAGAAACTTTGGGGCACTCTTTGAAGTTCTTTGTGTTTGTTTGAATAGATGAATTATCGTATAGTCAAACCCACGGATACTTGTGGTGGCATTGGAGTATCTAGGCGACATTAGGGTTTCGGTTGATGTGTGTCTTAAGGTGTTATTTTAGTATGAACTCTAGGGTTGTTTGTGACACTTATAGGAATAGCCCAATAGATCAATCAGAAAGAATAACATTGAGGTGGTTTTGAACCCTACAATAATCTCTTCGTTTATTCTCCGCTATTAGTGACTTTGGAGTGACTCTTCGTTGCACGTCGAGGGATTGTTATATGATCAAATTATGTTATCATTGTTGAGAGAACTTGCACTAGTGAAAGTATGAACCCTAGGCCTTTTCCAAGCATTGCAATACCATTTTTGCTCACTTTTGTTACTAATTACCTTGCTGTTTTTATATTTTTAGATTACAAAACCTATATCTACTATCCATGTTGCACTTGTATCACCATCTTGAAAGTGCTAGTTATCGACTGGAGGGGGCGTCAATTGGCGACTTTTATGAAAGTCTTCAAAACATGGAAGTTTTGAAGACAAACGATAGAAATGAACCTATTAACATGCAGCGGAAGGTAGACTACACTAAGCAAGCCATAGTCAAGTATACAATGAAGTGAAAGCACGAATACTAATAGCAGCTAGGCAGTATGGATCAGGATGGAAGATAGTATGAAGCCAATCAAAATAAACAGTCACACAGTGAATACAAACAGATAATGCAAGCAGGCAATGACTTCACAAGGACCAACTGTAGATAAATAGAAGGAAAGGATAGAACTAGTTGCTTGGTGAAGACAAGGATTTGTTGGACCAGTTCCAGATGTTGTGACAACTATACGTCTGGTTAGGGAGGCTGAGATTTAACTCAGAAGACCGTGTCTTCACCTTATTCCCCTTGAGCTAAGGACACACAGTCCTTGCCCAATCGCTCAGGTAAGTCTTCAAGGTAGACTTCCAAACCTTCACAGACTTTGTTCACCGGCGATCCACAATGACTCTTGGATGCTCAGAATGCGACGCCTAACTGGCTGGAGGATTCACAGTCCTCAAGTGTAACTAGTCTTCAGATCACACAGACAGGAAGACTTCAGTGATGCCTAACACTCTTTGGCTCTGGGTGTTTGGGGCTTTGTCCTTGCAAGGATTTCTCTCTCAAAGGCTTCGGAGGTGGGTGTCGTGGTTCTAACTCTGACAGTGATGTAGGGGGTGAATATGGAGAGGCTAGATCTTAGCTATCGGGAAGTTGTTACACGCGAGGTTTACGACTTCAGGCCCTTCTCAGAGGAAGTAATAGCCCTACGTCTCGGAGCCCGGAGGCGGTCGACTGGATTATGCGTGTATGGATTACAGGGGTGCGAACCCTTCATAGTGAGGAGGGGGGTGGCTGATATAGAGTTCGCCGGACCCCTCCTGCCCTCAGTAATGCAGGGTTTAAGGTACATTTAAGATTGGGCGTTTCTGGTAACGTCCCTAATAAAGTGCTATAATGATCATAAAGACTACTTAACAGCCGACCGTTTGCCTGCGGAGTGACTTTAGGTCTCCTGGCAGTCGAGTGGTTGGCTTCATGGTCGAGTGATAGCTTTTTGGTCGAGTGTCTTGAACCCGTCGAGTGGGATACCTTCAAGTCGATTGAAAGGTGACTTCTCCTAGGGGTGTCCTAGGGTAGGACTCTTTGGTCAGGTCCGTGTCCCTACCCTAGGTACATGTCTTCATCATTAGCCCCCGAATGGATCGAGGTTAGAGTGGGGAAAGAGTTGGAGATCTTTCCGACTGGTTCTTCGGGCTATGTGAGCGCCTCGTTTTGGGTCAATCGTCACGGATGACGTTGCCAACCTTTTTCAGTCGCCTTGATCCATTCCAGGCCTTTCGTCGAGTGAATTTCTTTGTTTGTGACATACCGAGCGCCGGCGCGATCGGGGTCTTCTGTTTTGACAAGTTGTTTTGTGGCCCGCGGATGTCGCGGGATTCGGATTTTGGGAAGTGCGCGGGACGGGAGCGGCCGCAGTAATCGGAAGCGATAAAGCGGAAGCTCCTCGATCCCCGCGTCGTCTTTTTCGCCACGTACTGCGCGCGCGTCTGCTGCGGGATTTGACTGGATAGCCTGGGCCTACCAGTCAGCCACTCGGAAGCGGTCCCTTATAAATCGCCGGCTCGGGGTTTCCAAGCAGTGCGCTCTCTTCTCCTCCTTTCTTCCGCCTCTCCCCCTTCGCAAGTCCTTCCGCCACCTTCGTTCCCGCCCCAACGCAGCAGGCCCGTGCGAGACTTCGCCGGCGACGATGACGAAGAGCAAGACCTCCGCTCTGGAGCGCGCGAAGAAGGCGGCGGCGGCGGGGAAAGGGAAGAGGTCAGCTCGGGGCGGATCTTCCTCTAGGACCGCTCTGCCCAAAGGTTGGATCCAGGGCGACTGGATGCCATCGGTGCTCCGGCAAGAGGATCTCGACGATATGGTCGAGGGGGGAGTCATTCCCCACGAAGCTGCGCGTCTTCCGGGGGGAGAGATCGAACCTCAACCCCGCGACGGTGAGTGCGTGCTCCTAGCCACCCACATCGACCGAGGGTTTTCTCTGCCGCCCCATCCTTTCTTCCGGAGTTTCCTGAATTTCTTCGGAGCGCAGCTCCACCACTTCACTCCCAACTCCATTGTCTACCTCGCTGCTTTCATCTCCATGTGTGAGGCTTTCTTGGGTTGTCGACCCCATTGGGGACTCTTCAAACACATCTTTACCTGCCGTTCTCAATCGGTCAAGAAGGCTAAGTCGAGTGACGAGAGGACGCAGGTGATCCAGCTGTGCGGGGGCCTGGCGATCCAGACGAGGGGGAAGAGTTGTTTTCCATCTATCACCTTCCCGGAGTCGGTCCGTGGCTGGCAGTCGACCTGGTTCTACTGCAAGGACGAGGCGACCCCAGGACAGTCGACTGGTCTTCCTCTTTTTTCCCTCGACCGAGCCGAGAAGCCTGCCTCTCTGAAAGTCGCGCCGGAGGAAAAGGCCCAAGTCAAGGTGCTGGCAGGTCGAGTGGTTGAGCTTGTCCGCGAGGGTGTGACTGGTATGGACCTGCTGGAGGTCTTCCTTCAAAGGCGCATCCAACCGCTCCAGGCCCGCGACCACCCGATGTGGCTGTATTCGGGTCTTGACGACACCACTCGGGTCCACCCGGAGGAGGTCACCGACGAGATGGTGGAGGGGTGGCTGTCGAGCATCACGGGGAACAAAGACAACCCCCGAGGAGCCAGGAGGGTAACCCCACTCGACAACTCGTATGAGGTGGACCAGGTATGTCTTTGTGCTCCCGACTGATATCTTGTCTTCTGCATTGGTCTTCTTTGAATAAGTCGATTGACTTTCGTCTTGCCTGTTGTTTTCCAGGCGACCACCGAGATGTACTCGACGCCCAACGGGGCACAGGGGTCGACTGAGGAAGGGGAGGCGAGCGGAGGCGAGAGCGGGGACGACCAAGGCGAGTGGGAGTCCGACGGTGAGGGAGAGGGAGGCGACGACATCTTCTCCAGCGAAGGGGAGGAGGAGGAGGTTGAACCCCCCCGCCCGGAGGGGCGATCCAAGCTCACCCACGATCCAGCGCGGGAACGTGGCAAGGCGACTGCTCCTGTTGGGCAGTCGTCGAAACGCCCTCGGACCTCTTCTCCTCCGCCGACTGGGAAGGCTCCCAAGCATCCACGAGCGACGCCATCCAAGCCGCCCAAGGCTCTGCCCAAGATGAAGATAGCTGTTCCTACCATTTCCGGGTAATAATAAGACTTGCTTTCCTTTGTCGACCGTGGACGGATCCTTGGTCGATTCACTGAACCAACTGATTGACTTTCGAGATTTGCAGCGGTGCTACTTCTGAGGTCTCCGCCAGGAACGACGACCAAGAGATGGAGGACGCTGTTACCTCCAACCCTGGTACGATTGCTGACGTCCTGCCTTTGAGTCGACTGAACCTTTATTGCTACTCTGGTCGATTGAATGTTTTCCTTGTAGCTCCTCCTCATGTTATCGACCTCCCGGATGACGACGACGACGGTCCGTTGAGAGTGAGGAGGCACAAGAGGGCGTCGGCTGACAAGACCCCCCAATCCGCTCCGGCGTCCGAGGCCGTGGCTCGGGATGGTGGTGACACCACTCGGGCTTCTGTGACCTTCGCCGTTCCTCTGGCGAGTGCGCGGCCCTCGGCGTCGACTGCGGATCCACCTTCGCTTTTTGCTGCGTACCCCGTCCCTGAGGACCAAGCGGCTGCTGCAAAGGAGGCTATACGCCAGGCGGGGATCATGATGGAGCAAGTGAAGATGGCTCGGGAGGCCAGCCAAGCAGCCTATGACGCGAGTTCGGCTCTTCAGAGCAACGTCCAGGTCAGTCGACTCGACACTTGGTCTGTTATGATATGCTGTTTGAAGAGTCTCTTTTCCGAAGATCTTTTGTATCTGTATCTGTACACCCACTGGGTGTGTCTGCCAATCCTTTGGACGAGTGGGGGCACGCTAAGTGCACCCACTGGGTGTAGTCCCCGAGACTACGGTGGACTGCTGGCAGTCGACTGTAGTCTTTACATTGTGTTGCTGTAGCTGTATTTCTTCACTCGGTTTGGTCGGGCCAGGTCGAGTGGAATTGTATCCGGTCGACTGCGGGCAGTCGACTTTTTTTTTGGTCGAACCAGTGGGGGCACGCTGAGTGCACCCACTGGGTGTAGTCCCCGAGACTACTGTCGAATGTTTTTGATTCGGCTGTGGTCTTAGAAACGTCATCATTGTCTCTTAGTTACTCGGAAGCAACTTATCTTGGACGTCTGTCGACTGATTTTCCTTTTTACAGAAATCTTGCGAACTTGTAGCTCGCTATACTGAGTTGGAGAATCAGCAGATCCAGCTCAACCTTAACTTGAAGCTTGCTCAGGAGAATTTGAGGAAGGCGCAAGAAGAAGCGAAAGGTATGGCTGGTGAGGTTCTCTATTCTTAACGGGTGGCTTTTCTTTCTTCTCCATTCTTGATGTTGGTTCCACTCGACGCGCCACAGATAAACTGGAGGAAGCTCTGAAGAAGAAGGACCAAGACCTTGCAGAGGCACAGAAGGAGGCCTCAAGCAAAACGAAGCTTGCAGAGGAGAAATTGGCTTCGGTCGGAGCTCTTGAACAGGAGAACTCCAGACTGAAAACCGCTCTCGAGACAGCTAATCGAGATGCCAGTCGACTGAAGAAGGAGAAGATGGCTCTGCACGACAAGGCGGGTGAGCTGGTGGGGAAGGTAAAAGATCTGGAAGCTTATCTCGGTGGACTTGCCAAGAAGTTGTTCGTCATGCTCGAAGGTAATTACTCTGCCCCGACTGTCTTGCAGTTTGCCAAGCCTGCGTAGGGCCACTGTCTTACTCTTGAATCGTGTTTGCAGAATTCTGTCAGAACTTTGAAGAGGAGACCAGTCGAGTGGAGCCAAGCTTGGACCCTGTTAACTCTCTTGTGAAGGACGAGGCTGCCATGAACGTGCTCCGACTGGAGTCTCGTGTTGCCAGCGTCGTTGATTATCTGGCTCGGCTGAAAGTTGCAATGTCGCGGATCGACACATCACTCTGGCCTGGGACGACGCTTCAGAACGACCTCGAGTCTCTGATGGCTCGACTTAACGAAGTCCCAGGTCGAGTGGCGGAATGGAAGAAATCTTCTGCTAGATGTGGTGCTGATGTCGCTCTGTCTCTGGTCCGCGTCCATTGCAAGGAGGCGCGAGAAGAAAAGCTGGCGGCCATCCAAGTTGCAAATACCAGGAAGCACAGCTTTCAAGACTTCATGGAGACTTTCATCGCCGCTGCCACCCGTATCGCCGACGGGATCGACTTGGATGAGTTCGTCGCCCCTTCCAGTCCTCCTCCCGAGGAGTGAAAAACTTTGAATTTACCTCGGGATGCCGAGTGGATTTGTAACCGTTTAAACTCCGCCGAGCCGAGGGCTCGAGTACTTTGAGGTCTGGGACCTTTTAGGCTTTTTTCTGAACTTGATTTCTCGTTGGATATCTTCACGGTTTGATTCGTCGAGTGGAACTTGATCTTCACTTGGAACAATCTTATATTTGCGACGCAGCTCCGAGGGAGAAGGTAGCGGTCGACTCGCGGATTGGGTCGAGTCTTGTACTTAGGCGAGCACTGGGCTGTAGCTAAGCCTCCGAGTGAGAGGTTTACTCTCCACTCGGTAGGATTTTTAAACACTTAGCCGAGCACTGGGCTGCAGCTAAGCCCCGAGTGGGAGGTTTGCTCTCCACTCGGTAGGATTTTTTCAAACTTAGGCGAGTGCCGGACTGCAGCTAAGTCTCTAGGTGAGAGAACTTAGGCGAGTGCTGGACTGCAGCTAAGCCCCCGAGTGGGAGGATCGCTCTCCACTCGGTAGGATTTTTCAAACTTAGGCGAGTGCCGGACTGCAGCTAAGTCTCTAGGTGAGAGAACTTAGGCGAGTGCTGGACTGCAGCTAAGCCCCCGAGTGGGAGGATTCGCTCTCCACTCGGTAGGATTTTTTCAAACTTAGGCGAGTGCCGGACTGCAGCTAAGTCTCTAGGTGAGAGAACTTAGGCGAGTGCTGGACTGCAGCTAAGCCCCCGAGTGGGAGGATCGCTCTCCACTCGGTAGGATTTTTTCAAACTTAGGCGAGTGCCGGACTGCAGCTAAGTCTCTAGGTGAGAGAACTTAGGCGAGTGCTGGACTGCAGCTAAGCCCCCGAGTGGGAGGATCGCTCTCCACTCGGTAGGATTTTTTCAAACTTAGGCGAGTGCCGGACCGCAGCTAAGTCTCTAAGTGAGAGAACTTAGGCGAGTGCTGGACTGCAGCTAAGCCCCGAGTGGGAGGATCGCTCTCCACTCGGTAGGATTTTTTCAAACTTAGGCGAGTGCCGGACCGCAGCTAAGTCTCTAAGTGAGAGAACTTAGGCGAGTGCTGGACTGCAGCTAAGCCCCCGAGTGGGAGGATCGCTCTCCACTCGGTAGGATTTTTTTAAAACTTAGGCGAGTGCCGGACCGCAGCTAAGTCTCTAGGTGAGAGAACTTAGGCGAGTGCTGGACTGCAGCTAAGCCCCCGAGCGGGAGGATCGCTCTCCACTCGGTAGGATTTTTTCAAACTTAAGGCGAGTGCCGGACCGCAGAAAAGTCTCTAGGTGAGAGAACTAGGCGAGTGCTGGACTATAGCTAAGCCCCGAGTGGGAGGATCGCTCTCCACTCGGTAGGATTTTTTTTAAAACTTAGGCGAGTGCCAGACGCAGCTAAGTCTCTACCTGAGAGAACTTAGGCGAGTGCTGGACTGCAGCTAAGCCCCCGAGTGGGAGGATCGCTCTCCACTCGGTAGGATTTTTTCAAACTTAGGCGAGTGCCGGACCGCAGCTAAGTCTCTAAGTGAGAGAACTTAGGCGAGTGCTGGACTGCAGCTAAGCCCCCGAGTGGGAGGATCGCTCTCCACTCGGTAGGATTTTTTCAAACTTAGGCGAAACGGATTCGCAGCTAAGTCACCCACTGGGGGATTCCGTATGTAAAAAAAAGTGACAACAATTGATGGAACACTCTTGCCTTTGATAAAAACGAACTGCAGGAATTTTTCTTGTTACATCTCGTCCAAGGGAGAGCTCAAGTGTAAAAGGGGCGGAGTAGTTCCGCATTCCAAGCTCGAGGCTCGTCGATCTGGCGATCAACATTGTAGAGGTGATACGCTCCATTGTGGAGGACTCTGGTGATGATGAAGGGGCCTTCCCAAGTAGGAGCAAGCTTGTGTGGTTTCTGTTGATCCACTCGGAGGACCAAATCTCCTTCTTGGAAGGCTCGACTCTTCACATTCCGGGCGTGGAATCGACGCAAGTCTTGCTGATAAATGGTCGATCTGATCATGGCCATCTCCCTCTCTTCTTCTAGGAGGTCGACTGCGTCTTGCCGGGCCTGTTCTGCTTCATCTTCGGTGTAAAGCTCGACTCGGGGCGCGTTGTGAAGAAGATCACTTGGCAGAACCGCTTCGGCTCCATAAACCAGAAAGAATGGAGTTCTTCCAGTCGACCGGTTAGGGGTGGTCCTCAATCCCCACAGAACTGACGGAAGCTCGTCGACCCAAGCACCTGCCGCGTGCTTGAGATCACGCATCAGCCGAGGCTTCAGTCCTTTGAGAATCAAACCATTTGCTCTTTCAGCTTGTCCATTCGACTGAGGATGCGCGACCGACGCGTAGTCGACTCGTGTGCCTTGAGAGGCGCAAAAAGCTCTGAACTGGTCCGAATCGAAGTTTGACCCATTGTCAGTGATGATGCTATGAGGGACTCCATATCTGAATGTTAGTCCTCTGACGAAACTGATAGCAGTGCCAGCATCGAGGTTCTTGATAGGCTTGGCTTCAATCCATTTGGTGAACTTGTCGACTGCCACAAGCACATGCGTGAATCCGCTCCTGCCTGTTCTCAGTGGACCAACCATGTCCAGTCCCCAGACAGCAAAGGGCCAGACGACTGGAATGGTCTTCAGGGCTGATGCAGGCTTGTGTGACATGTTGGAGTAGAACTGGCAGCCTCCACATTTGTCGACTATCTCTTTTGCCATCTCATTTGCTCTAGGCCAGTAAAATCCCGCTCGGTATGCTTTAGCCACAATGGTCCGAGAGGACGCATGGTGGCCACAGGTCCCCGAGTGGATATCATCGAGGATTATCCGACCTTCTTCTGGTGTTATGCACTTCTGACCGATTCCAGTCGCGCTTTCTCTATACAACTGCCCCTTTATGACTGTGAAGGCCTTGGATCGGCGGACGATCTGTCGAGCCTCTTCCTCGTCTTCTGGGAGCTCTTTCCTTAGGATATACGCGATGTACGGTATCGTCCAGTCGGGAGTGATTGCCAAGACTTCCATGATTAGGTCGACCACAGCAGGAACTTCGACTTCAGTCGGATCTGTGGCACTTTTCGGTTGTGGGGCTTCTTCTGTGAAAGGATCCTCCTGGACTGACGGCGAGCGGATGTGCTCCAGAAACACATTGCTGGGAATGGCTTCTCTCTTGGAGCCTATTTTTGCCAGATCATCAGCTGCTTGGTTTTTCAGTCGGGGGATGTGATGAAGCTCTAACCCCTCGAATTTCTTTTCTAGCTTTCTCACTGCATTGCAATAACCAGTCATAGCTGGACTTCTGACGTCCCACTCCTTCATCACCTGATTAACCACCAAATCTGAGTCGCCATAGACCATGAGGCGACGGACGCCGAGTGAAATGGCCATGCGCAACCCATACAAAAGTGCTTCATACTCTGCTTCATTGTTGGAGGAATCGAAGTGAATCTGGAGAACATATCTGAGCTTATCTCCTCGGGGGGAGACTAGAACTACCCCAGCACCGGAACCATTCAGCATCTTAGATCCATCGAAGAACATGGTCCAGTGCTCCGAGTGAACTTGAGTCGGAAGTTGCTGTTCAATCCACTCGGCGATGAAATCTGCGATTGCTTGGGACTTGATAGCCTTCTTTGCTTCAAACTTGATATCTAAGGGAAGGAGTTCAATCGCCCACTTGGCCACTCGACCAGTTGCATCTCTGTTATGCAGAATCTCTGACAGTGGGGCGTCGCTGACGACTGTAATGGAGTGGTCAGAGAAGTAATGTGCAACCTTCTTGGTGGTCATATAAATCCCATATACAAGCTTCTGGTAGTGAGGGTATCTTTGTTTTGAAGGTGTCAAAACTTCAGACACATAATAGACTGGGCGCTGAACTCTGAAGGCCTTTCCTTCTTCTTCCCGCTCGACCGTAAGTACTGTGCTGACAACTTGCCCTGTGGCTGCAATGTAAAGCAGCAGAGGCTCTTTGCTGATTGGGGCAGCAAGCACCGGCTGGGTGGAGAGCAGAGCTTTGAGCTCTGCAAATGCTGCATCAGCTTCTGGAGTCCACTCGAACTTGTCAGACTTCTTCATCAGTCGGTAAAGGGCAACGCCTTTTCACCGAGTCGAGAAATGAATCGACTTAGGGCGGCCAAGCAGCCTGTAAGCTTTTGGACATCGTGCACGCGAACGGGACGCTTCATCCGGAGTATGGTGCCAACTTTTTCAGGATTGGCGTCGATCCCCCGTTCGGAAACGAGAAAACCGAGTAACTTTCCACCTGGAACTCCGAATGTGCACTTTGATGGATTGAGCTTGATATCATACCTCCTGAGGTTGGCAAAGGTTTCGGCAAGGTCAGCTCGCAGGTCGGAACCTTTGCGTGACTTGACCACAATATCATCCATGTATGCCTCCACATTCCGACTGATTTGAGTGAGTAAACACTTCTGAATCATTCTCATGAACGTGGCTCCGGCGTTCTTGAGGCCGAACGGCATGGTGACATAACAGAAGCATCCGAATGGGGTGATGAAAGCTGTTTTGATTTCGTCGGGTCCATACAGACGGATCTGATGGTACCCGGAATAAGCATCTAGAAAAGACAATCTCTCGCACCCCGCAGTCGAGTCGACTATTTGGTCGATGCGAGGGAGAGGAAAATGATCTTTCGGGCAGGCCCGATTGATATGTTTGAAATCAATGCACATGCGAAGTGACTTGTCCTTCTTGGGGACCATGACGACATTGGCGAGCCACTCGGAGTGGTAAATCTCTCGGATGAACTCCGCTGCTAAGAGCCGAGCCACCTCCTCGCCAATGGCTTTCCTCTTCTGGACGGCGGACCGTCGAAGATGTTCTTTCACAGGCTTGAACTTCGGGTCGACTCGTAGACGGTGCTCAGCCAGCCCTCTGGGAACTCCAGGCATGTCAGAGGGTTTCCATGCGAAGATGTCCCAGTTCTCACGGAGGAGCTGGATGAGCGCTTCTTCCTATTTGGAGTCAAGCGTCGTTGAGATGTGAGTCGGGGCAGCATCGGGGTCGGTCGGGTGAATGTGGACTGTCTTTGTTTCACCGGACGACTGAAAAGCTGATTCTGAAGCAGGCTTCTTGGCTCGTAGCAACTCGCTTGGATCGGCAGTCTTTTGGTACTCTTGCAGCTCGACCACTGCCATCTGAGCATCTGCAATCTTTGAGCCCTTCTGAAAGCACTCTTCCGCCTTCTTCCGATTGCCTGTAACAGTGATCACACCTTTGGGGCCAGGCATCTTCAGTTTGAGATACACGTAACATGGCCGGGCCATGAAGCGTGCGTAAGCTGGCCTGCCCAAAATGGCGTGATAAGCACTTTGGAAGTCCACAACCTCGAATGTCAACTTTTCCTTGCGGTAATTCTTTGAATCACCGAAAACCACATCAAGAGCGATCTGGCCGAGTGATTGGGCTTTCTTCCCAGGAATGACTCCGTGGAAACTCATGTTACTGGTGCTGAGCCTGGACATCGGAATGCCCATTCCTTTCAATGTTTCAGCATACAGTATGTTCAGGCCACTGCCACCATCCATCAGGACTTTAGTCAGTCGAGTGCCTTCAACAATTGGGTCGACCACCAAAGCTTGCCTCCCAGGGGTGGCAATGTGCGTCGGGTGATCAGACTGGTCGAATGTGATGGCAGTCTGAGACCACTTCAGGTAACTGGGTGTTGCCGGGGCAACCATGTTCACCTCTCGGTTAATGACTTTCAGTCGACTTTTGCTTTCGACATCGGCAAAAATCATCAGGGTGGAATTGACTTGGGGGTATCCATCGTCACTGTCTTCCTTGTCCTCGACTCTGTCCGACTCTTTTTCCTTATCCTTGGACTGCTTTCCTTGGAACTGCTGGATCAGGAGCCGGCACTGTCGAGTGGTATGCTTTGGGTAAATAAAATTACCCTCTTCATCCTTCTTGGTGTGGATGTGACATGGCAGATCCAAAACATCATTTCCGTCTTGATCCTTGACTTTCTTGGGCTTCCAGGGGCCTTTGGGTTTTCCCTTGAAATTTCCCTGGGTTGCGGCCAGGGCCTCCCCAGGGGCGGCTGGCTCGGCCTTCCGCTTCTGCTTCCGACTGGAATTGCCTCCGGTTTCCTGGGCGACTGCTTTCTGCTTGCCACTCCGGAGTCGATCTTCATCTTCTCCGTTAGCGTACTTGGTGGCAATCTCCATCATCCGATTCAGAGACATCTCTCCAGTTCGACCGAACTTCAGATTCAACTCTCTGTATTTAACACCTTCCTTGAAGGCACAAACTGCTTGATGGTCTGGCACATTCTCAACCGAGTGATGCAGCGTGATCCACCTCTGGATGTATTCCCTCAGAGTTTCATTCGGCTTCTGCACGCAAGACCGCAACTCTGTAAGGCCTGCAGGTCGCTTGCATGTTCCTTCAAAGGTTGTGATAAACACTCGGGAGAGGTCCTCCCAAGTGTAAATGCTGCTGGGTGCCAACTGATTTAGCCACGCTCTGGCCGAGCCCTCTAACATGAGAGGAAATGCTTCATGGCCACCTCATCATTGCCACCGCCAATCTGTACAGCCACTCGGTAATCTTCGAGCCAGGTGTCAGGCTTAGATTCACCGGTGAACTTGCTGATTCCAGTCGCCAGCCTGAAATTGGGAGGAATCACTGCGGCTCTGATGGCTCGACTGAAACACTCTGGCCCTGAAGCACGTACTCTGCTGCTGGCAGGCGCATCTCTGTTGTGCCTTCTCGATGAGCTCTGTTCCTGTCAACCAAACCTTGAACGAGGATGGATCTCGCATCAAAGCCTGGGTCTCTGGGGTCGACTGGAATCCTCTGCCCAACACTATGAGGGCGTCTGTCATCTTGCCGTCGAGGCGCATATGACCCACTCCTCGGGGGAGGGGTTGGCACTCGACGTCGATCATCACGGTCGAATCGGTGATCATACTACTCATTCCTCCTGTACTGGTCACGCCGGTCACCACGTCCCTCACGCCTCGGGGGCGATCTCGGGCTGTGAGCCGACTCGACTGTATCTGTTGTGACAGATCGACTATGGATCCTATTCCGCGACTGAGAGACAGCGGAATTCTGGTTTCCCGCCGCCCGGAGCAATGCTCTGATCTGTAACAAGCCCCTACCAGCCTCCGACTGGGAGGGCTGAATCGATTCTACTATACGGGCCGCAGCGGCCAAATTCTGAACTGGGGTTCGATATACCTGCGTCAGCGGGAAGAGCTGGCGTCGACTAGACTCGGGAGCCCGCTGACGCGCTTGCTCGTCGAGTGCTCGCTGGAGATTCTCCAGTCGAGTGCTCTCGGCCAAATTAGCCAAACGCGCGTCCTCCAAGGCCCGGGCCTCGGGGGACTCACCGACGATAGGGGTGCGGAGGGCGTCCGTGTTCCGGCGGCGAAGCTCCTCTCGCTGTGATGACGTGAGAGGTTCGGGGAGATACTCATCGTGGGGATGCGACGGATCGCCCCCACCCGTGCCTCCATCAGTGCGAGGGAAACCGGGGGGACTGTGTGTTCCATCGACTGCCAGAACCTCAGCCACTGGGTCGCTGCTGTCACACTCGGATGCGGTCTCCACGGAACCAGTCGAACATGCCGTAGAGGGATTCGACAGGCTCGATTGCCGTGACTTGTGAGGCTGGCGACTGGCGGGCCACGGCATGCCTCACCCACCGCTGAAGTCTTGACCGACTGGAGCGCTTGCGCTGGTGGGAGACGGGGCGGGGAGACGACGCAGGGGCCGACCGATACTGAGTCGATGGCTGCCACAGGAGGACGCCACGAATGCATGCGCGGAAGTGCGTCGCACCGCGGACGGGGAGCGCGTCGATGTCGAGTGGTGCCTCCTGAAGCCAGGCGGAGTCATCGACGATGCAGGTGAGCGCGCCGAGACGGATCTCGCGGTCCTCCACCAAAACTCCGCAAGAAAACATGATCAAAGGGATCGGAAAAGATCGCAACTTCTCCAACTAAGCGCTAAGATTCCTGCCCCACGGTGGGCGCCAACTGTCGTGGTTCTAACTCTGACAGTGATGTAGGGGGGTGAATATGGAGAGGCTAGATCTTAGCTATCGGGAAGTTGTTACATGCGAGGTTTACGAGTTCAGGCCCTTCTTAGAGAAAGTAATAGCCCTACGTCTCAGAGCCCGGAGGCGGTCGACTGGATTATGCGTGTATGGATTACAGGGGTGCGAACCCTTCATACTGAGGAGGGGTGTGGCTTAAATAGAGTTCGCCGGACCCCTCCTGCCCTCAGTAATGCAGGGTTTAAGGTACATTTAAGATTGGGCGTTTCTGGTAACGTCCCTAATAAAGTGCTATAATGATCATAAAGACTACTTAACAGCCGACCGTTTGCCTACGGAGTGACTTTAGGTCTCCTGGCAGTCGACTGGTTGGCTTCATGGTCGAGTGATAGCTTCTTGGTCGAGTGTCTTGAACCCGTCGAGTGGGATACCTACAAGTCGATTGAAAGGTGACTTCTCCTAGGGGTGTCCTAGGGTAGGACTCTTTGGTCAGGTCCGTGTCCCTACCCTAGGTACATGTCTTCATCAGTGGGTTGCTCTCAAACGACAAAAGACGTGCACTAACTCTGAGCAGCCACCAATTTATGGTGTAGGGGGTGGGCTATTTATAGCCACTAGGCAACCCGACCTAATTTGTCCAAAATGACCCTAGGTCACTAAGGAACTGACACGTGTTCCAACAGTCAGATTTCAAACACACGCGGCAGCTTGACTTGGGCTACAAGTAAAGCTGACTTATCCAGCTCTGGATAAGATTTTCTCTCATAGTCTTTGCTCGAAGACTTAGGATTTGGTTGGGCATCACTTTAGTCATTCTGAATTTGTTCACTTGGACCCCACTTAACAGTACGGTGGTTCCTATGACTCAACAAAGAAGAAAAAGAAGCTACGAAACAACAATGTCTTCGTGCTCCAAAGTCTTCATGCGATGTCTTCTCCTATCATAGTCTTCAACTTGAATATCTTCACATACCACCATTGTCTTCAATGTCTTCACACATTTTTAGGTGTCATCTCCGGTAGGTAAACCGAATCATTGAGGGACCACTACTTGTGTTATCCTACAATTCTCACAAACACATTAGTCCCTCAACTAGGTTTGTCGTCAATACTCCAAAACCAACTAGGGGTGGCACTAGATGCACTTACAATCTCCCCCTTTTTGGTGATTGATGACAAACTGGTTGAAGTTTTCGACGGGGATAAAAGTACGTGAAATTGTAAAGGATTGAGGTATTGTCTTCGTAAGTAGCAAAAAGGCTCCCCCTGAAGATGTGCATATAAGTATTTTGCTTTTGAATGCAAATGCACATGGCAGGTTGTACTTGTGGAGATCCTCTTCTACTTATGAAGACAATTCATCATGCATGAAAGGATTTAGCAAAGATAATGACATGCAAAATCAAAAATGGAAGTCTGCAAAATGACTTCGTGCCTAATTTATTGTTGCACATGCGGAATTTATCATCGCATCACATAGTTGACAGAAAAGGTAGCAGACAACCATCAAGTTTAAGTGTTACAACTCAAAGAACCAAATGTATCAAAAGAGAGAGTTATAAGCACTTGGAAAATGTAGCAAAAGTATAGCAACCACCTTTATGGACCCGCTTGAAGACTATCAACTCATATGCTTCTCCCCCTTTTGTCAGTAATGACCAAAAAGGTTTGAAGGCATGGATCTTTCTAGTCATTCCCATGAGGAGTAGGCGAAGCAGCAGGGTCGTCGTTGAGGTTTGGTGGTGCAGACGAACTTGGTGCAGTGTCGATACACGCCGAAGTTGGAGGTGGTGAGGTAGCATCGTCTTGGTCATCAATGACTCTGGCATTAACTGTTGCATATGAGGAAGAAAATTCAGAGTCTTCGAGTGAGGGAGTCCGACGCAAGTGAGCGTTATGGGGAGGAGTTGAATCAGACTTCAATCCCTCTGTGAAGCCATCCTGTTGAAGATCATCTTCAGGGCTCAGCAGAGTCAGACTCTTCCACAACCGGCGACAGGTTTCATGAGTGACAAAGGCATTCTTGGTGGCAAGGTTGCGAATGCGATTGACATCCACCAAGAGGCTATGCATTTGACACTTGAGCTAGTCATGATGCTTATCCTGTTTATGATGTAGGGCGACTAGAAGCTCTCGGTCATTGAGAACACGAGATCGCTTCCGAGGCCTTTGGGCAATTGTGCTTCCAGTGGCTTCAGTTTGGGCACGAGGGGCACGTGCAGCCAATGGATAAACACGAGTGACGGCCTGAACCCCTTCAATGGGCTGTGTGAAGCTTTGGTGATCAACATTGTGAAGATAAACAGGCTCTTTGGCAGGCTCTAGGTAGATGGCTTCGACAGACAGATCAACCTCTGGCAAGAATATGAGATGATTGCGTGCAGAAGGCTGATAGTTGATTGCATAGTGAAGCTTGATGAGGCGCGTTACCCATGGAGCATAGAACTTCAGACCAAAGATATCGGAGCCAGATGCAGCCAATTATCTGATGAAGAAGTCTTGAGCATTGAAGTTGATGCCATTGAAGATGTAGAAAACCAGTGTCTTCATTGCTCCTTCAAGCTTCGCTGCATGATAATGTCCTTTGACAGGCCATAGAGTTCGCCTGCTGATATGGTAAATAGTGCGGGGCAGATACTCTAGGTCTTCAACAAAGAACTCCTCGGGATAGTCAGCGTCATGGGGCAGTGGCTTCATCATGCTCAGCATTTGGCTCATGTTAGGCTCTGGCTTCTAGAAGATGCTCTCCAAAGCATTCTAGTGTAGCCGACAACCTGGATCATAATGTTCGCCAGGAGTGGGCAGGGTAGTAAGCTCAATGATGTCTTGGGCTTTAGCTTCATGGTGTACGTCACCTGTCATCCACTCAAGGATCCAAGTCTTCGGATCCCTGTTGTAGCCCCGAATGTGGAGGGTAGCATAAAATTGCAGCAGAAGCTCTTCATTCCAATGTTCTTTGGCAGTCACAAACTGTAGAAGGCCAGCATCTCTGAAGCAGTCAAGGGCTTCTTCTAGGCAGGGCAGGCCAGCCATGGCTTCGCAGTCTAGATGCATATGAGGGAAAATGCGCCCCTGATTGTATAAGATGCAGGAATAGTAACTGCGCTGCTGATAACTCTAGAATCGATCGGATGAAATTCTTAGCCTTGTGTAGGGGTTCTTGGCACTGTCAAAGAATGTGGTGTGTGCCTTGAAGCCATTCATATTAAACGATCCTGGTGAAGTTGCAGTACCGGGAAACCTTGGCAGTCTAGGCTTTGGCTTCTGGACCTGAGGCCTGTGCTCCACATGATAGTCGAATTGTGGTCCAGGAGCAGGAGGAGGTACCAGAATGGGCCAACGAACCATGACAGGTTGGCCGCGGTCAAAAGCCAGCTCAATGGTATGAGGCCTTGGAGGAGGCATAGGAGCATTGGCATTGACATGGGCTTCGAGCTGCATAATGGCTTCGGGGTTGACATGCACTTCAGGCGCCACATTAGCTTCAGGCGCCACATTTGCTTCGGCCATGACAACGTCATTGGCTTCAGTATTGGTGTTTGTGGCCGCCATAGTATTTTCAACCTCCACTTGAGTAGCTGGAGGGTCAGACACATTCTCCTTGAGAACAACTTCTTGGTTGGATGGGGGTGTAGCAACACGTTCTTCTTCTTGACTTGGTTCTTCTTGTTCATCGGCTGATGCAGCCGGAATATCTTTAGTAGCTTTGGCTTCATACTCTAAGATGTTCGCAGTTTGGAGTGGCTTCAGGAAACACTTGGCGTGATAATGAGTGGTGGTGCTCTTCTCCTTCTGGAACACTCGACAGAGTGACTTGTGGTCTTGGTCCTTTGCGAAGCCCGCGGAATGCGGGCGACGCCTTTGGAGAGGGAGTCGGCTAGACTACAAAGTCATCATCTTCAAGCACTGGAGTGGTGGCTTGAGATGGGGGGGTACTTGGTGATTTTGACGGAGGGGGGGGGGTCTTGAGGGTGATCAGCCCATGAGTCATCCTGATCAATTGGCGTCAAAGGACGACCAATGCTGATGAGTTCGATGTTCGTTAGAATAGGCGATGATACCATGTTGTGCTCGATCTGAGGAAGGACTTCATCATCTTGAACATTGTCTTGGGGACCAATGTCTTCAGCTGCGGTGGGGTCAACAGCTGGATCTTCTTCAGCTTCAGGGGCCTTTGTGGTAGCAGGCTCATGAACTATCAACTGGCGCTTACGGTGTTCAGACGCAGGACGAGCCACTGAGATTGGCTCGATGACAAGGGGCTCTGTGGGAGCAGCCCGATCTTTCTTCTTGGTTTTTCTCTTCTTGGTCAGTGGAGCGTTGTCAGCGGTGTTCTTGGTCTTGCGCTTATGGGCTTTGGCTTCAGTTGCCCTTGTTTTCTTGAGTTCAGAAGCAGCTGTGGGGACCTTAGGCTTCGAGCCTGTCATACTGGCAGGGAAGACAATGTGAGGTTCTTCCTGCCTTGATGCTTCAGCTTGGGCCACAGCAGGCTTCTTCTTCTTGGCAGCCATTCTGGGGTCGATGCCAGGTCGCCCCAGAGCCTTGCACTTTTCTGCTTCATTGTGAGCTTGAACACTTTTCTCGGCAAAGTATTTCATTCTCTCTCTTGAACCCTTTGCTTCCTGGCGTTTTTGATGGAACTGCTCTTTGAGCTCATGCAACGTCTACTTGAAGCTTTGAATATCAGCCACACTGAGGTTGGCCACATTCTTCTTGAACTGAGCCTTTTCATAATCAATTTTGTTTTTCAATTCAACAATCTTCTGAGCCAGAGCCAGCTCAGAAGCAATGGCACTGTGGAAAGAGACACTGATGCCAATTGGAAGCTCAAGGTCGTCGAGATTGATGCTGGGGATTTCAAACCATTCATCTATGAAGTTGTTCAAGATGTCCACATCAAATAGGGGTAGATCATTGAAGATCTCCGCTTCTTCCTTGCTCTTTATCAGCAGCTCAAGAGCGTCATCGCCAAGATCGTTGTCACTTGACAGATCAATGGCTTCATTCTCATTCCTCAGAACGGCAGCTGGGGTTAGTGCTTGACCAGAGATTTGAATGGGCTTCCTCTTCTTCTTCTCAGTCTTGGAGATGCGTGAGAGATCTTCATACTGCACACTGGCTTCAGGAGGTGCAGTGGCCAGAGGCTTCGCATGCGAAGCTTTTGGTGTAGAGGAGGGCTTTGAAGCCTTTGGCTTCTTCTACTTCTATGGCTTGGGAGGTGCAGGCGCTTCATTAGAATCAGCCTCATCTGCAGAGTGCTCCACGGCTGCCCCCTGAACAGCAATGAGTTAGATGAGACTGTCAAGGTTGTAGAAGGGCCCGATGATATTGGGTTCATCATCACGGGTGCCATCATCCCGAGGAGCAGATGGACCTGGGTTGAAGTCTAACCCAAGCAATTTCTTGTTCTCTTTGGCAGATGCCTTAGCAAACTGAAGGTTGTGCTTGAACAGATTGTCGTCGCGACACCATAGCAGTGATGATGGGTCGGCATTTGCAGGCTGTGGTCCACAAACCATACAAGGGTAGAAACCCTAAGCAATAGCTTCAGGTCTGTTCTTGGGTTGAAGATTTCGAAAGAGAATATCACCCCAAGGACACTTGAGGGCATTCTTCTCAGCATACTCCTTGGTCACGAACTTGTATTTGAACCATTGCTCTGCCCAATATCTTCGAATCCATTGGATTCGTGTTTTGCGCTGATTGTAATCCTCTTCGGGGTTAGTCTTGTACAGCTCATAGAGATCTTCGGGCAAATCCTTTGATGTATCCCCACGGCGCTTCCTGCCTCCCTTCCTTACTGACTTATCTGCGGCCATGTAGATCAGACTAAATGGCTTCAAAACTGTCAAAGGCTTTCATCTGGTGGTCAGACAGGAACTGGCTTCGGGAGAATTGATGTGACGCTGTCAGAACTCTGCAAATGAATGCAGACTATGAGAACCAAGGGATTCTCCCACGGACATATACTTGTGACAGCATTAGAGATGCGAAGGAAGGGGAAGAGGTCATATGCATTCTCAGAAGATTTGAAGATAAATCAGTTTAGAAGACATTCACCTCATAGTGCAAAGACATTCACTCATATGTTGAGAGTTGGTTCCAGATTTGTACGAATCTAAGAATAAGTACAAGTGAGGAATCTAACTACTTTGTGAAGCATAAGTGAATATACTAGGCAGGTTATGAGATGCAGAACTGGATAGATCCAAATTTGTAGGGACAGAAACCACTTGTGGTTGAAAAGCATGAATCTATCGGATCAAAAGGATTGTAGAAAGAGGTTTTATTTACCACACGAAGAACTTCTAGATAGAGTAGGAGATGAGGCCAAGCAGTTCGATCTTCCGTGCTCTAACTTGGCGACGGAGGACACCTACGGCGACGGCAGAGAAGACGATGTCCATGGTCAGCGTGAGGACGTCGTCGAGGGCTAGTGGTGGTGCTAGGGTTTGTGCGAGAAGGAGAAGTGGAAGAAGAGATAATGACTGGGGTGTGGCGTGTATTTATAAGGACATGGACGACACAACGTTATTACACAGGTGCCCCTGGCTGTTCACATCTGAGGGACATGTGGCGAACATGCAACACATTGGAAGTTGTTCCATGTTCCCACACACGCCTTGATTGTTCGGTGGTCGTTCCAACTTCTCCGGTTTTCAGGCAAAAAGAATTGAGCATTAAAACAGATTTAATGTTTGTCTCTGTGTCTACTTCTGACAAGGACGCAGAGAAGACATTCAACGGTTTCAATAGAATGCATGCGATTTGGATAGATAGATTTGATATGGGAGCATAGAGAGGTTAGGGTCCGATCACATTCATTTAGTTCAAAAGATTCAAACGAGAAGACATAGCTATAAGTGAATGATGTAGAGGACAAAACGCTAATATATGAATATATCTGAATAAGACCAAATCAATATAGTGAAGATAAACATGAAGACATGTTCATATTGAAAAAACCAAATGCGAAGACTTTGCAAATGTAATGCCAACAGAAAATGTTTCAAGCAAAAGTTTGGTGGTGGCGTTACCCACCGTATATGAAGTATTAGACCCAGACACGATGCACAATTATCGTGGTGCTTCGAAGTCAATTTCCGCGTTAATGTATTCACACTTAGAGTGTAAGTCTTCAGTAATTGAAGATATACGTTACTTCATGTGTTGCACATGTAAGTCATCAACATGCATAAGTGTTAGAATGTGTGTCTGATCACAGGACATTTGAGGATTCCAAGATATTTAGCTCACACCGCAACTTGCAAAACCTTTTCTCATCCAAGGGCTTTGTGAAGATATCTACCAGTTGCTCTTCAGTGTTGACATGAACGATATCAATATCTTCCTTCATGACATGATCTCTGAGAAAGTGATGACGAATTTCAATGTGCTTTGTCTTCGAGTGCTGAACAGGGTTGTTGGCAATCTTGATAGCGCTTTCATTGTCACAGTAGAGTGGTACTTGCTTCAGATGGATACCATAATCTTTGAGTGTTTGCTTCATCCATAGAAGCTGAGCGCAGCAAGATCCAGCAGCAATGTATTCAGATTTAGTAGTGGAGAGAGATACACAATTCTGCTTCTTTGAAGACCAACAAACAAGTGATCGTCCCAAAAAGTGACATGTGCCTGATGTAGACTTGCGATCCACCTTGTCACCAGCATAATCAGCATCTGAGAATCCAACTAGATCAAACTTTGAGCCCTTTGGATACCATAATCCTAGTGTTGGGGTGTAAGCCAAATATCGAAGAATTCGCTTCACAGCTAAGTGATGTGATTCCTTTGGTGCCGCTTGGAATCGGGCACACATGCAAACACTAAGCATGATATCTGTCCTAGATGCACATAAATAAAGTAAAGAACCAATCATGGAGCGGTATACCTTTTGATCGAACTCTTTACCATTGGCGTCAAGACCTAGATGACTTTTGGTTGGCATTGGCATCGTGTTACCTTTGCAGTCTTGCATTCCAAACTTCTTCAGGCAGTCTTTGAGGTATTTCTCTTGAGATATGAAGATGTCATTGCTTTGCTAACGTATTTGAAGACCAAGGAAGAACTTTAGCTCACCCATCATGGACATCTGTTATTGCTCTTGCATCATGTGTCCAAACTCATCACTGTATTTTTTATTATTGCAGCCGAAGATAATGTCATCCACATATATTTGGCGTACAAACAGTTCACCATCATATGTCTTTGTGAAGAGTGTGGGATCCAGGGAACCAGGTTGGAAGCCTTTGCTCTTCAGAAAGTCTTTGAGTGTGTCATACCAAGCACGAGGGGCTTGTTTGAGGTCATACAGTGCCTTATTGAGCTTGTATACCATGTCAGGGTGTTTTGGGTCTTGAAAGCCAAGCGGTTGTGCAACATACACTTCTTCTTCAATCTTGCCATTAAGAAAGGCACTCTTCACATCCATTTGATACAGAAGGATGTTATGATGATTTGTGTAGGCTAGTAGTATGTGAATGGCTTCAAGCCTAGCCACGGGAGCAAATGTTTCATCGAAGTCAATTCCTTCAACTTGAGTGTATCCTTGAGCAACGAGACGAGCCTTGTTTATGACAACTTGACCATGCTCATCTTGCTTGTTGCGATATATCCATTTAGTGCCTATGATATTGTGTTTACAAGGATCAGGACGCTTGACCAGTTCCCACACATTGTTCAGCTCGAACTGTTGGAGCTCTTCTTGCATAGCTTGAATCCATTCAGGTTCCATGAAGGCTTCAGCAACTTTCTTGGTTTTAGATATTGAGACAAATGCAAAGTGCCCACGGAAATTTGCTAGCTATGTTGCCCTTGAACAAGTGAGTGGACGAGGTGTGGTGATGCTATCAATTATCTTCTCAATCTGTACTTCATTTGCAACATGAGGATGAACTGGATGAAGATTTTGTCCTTGCTGATCATTATCATCATTAGGAGGATTGTCTTCAGGTTGAGCATTGTCTTTAGGTTGATTAGGTGCAAAAATGATAAGTTCCTCTTCAGCCTGAGCTTCAGATGGTATGATTTCTCCAGTTCCCATAAGCTTGATGGATTCACTAGGTGGAATTTCATCTAGCACATTTGGCAGGTGCTCTCTTTGCGAGCCGTTAGTCTCATCGAACCGCACATCCACAGTTTCAACCACTTTGTAGTGAAAAAGGTTGAAGACTCTGTAGGAGTGCGAATCCTTTCCGTAACCAAGCATAAAACCTTCATGTGCTTTCAGTTCAAATTTTGAAGTGTGATGTGGATCCTTGATCCAGCACCTAGCACCAAATACTCTGAAGTAACTGACATTTGGCTTCTTACCAGTAAGGAGTTCATAGGATGTCTTCTTCAGAAGCTTGTGAAGATAGACACGGTTGATGACATGGCATGCAGTATCAATGGCTTCGGGCCAAAACTTTCTTGGAGTCTTTTATTCATCAAGCATCGTCCTTGCCATCTCAATGAGTGTTCTGCTCTTGCGTTCCACGATGCCATTCTGCTGCGGCGTGTACAATGCTGAGAACTCATGAGTTATGCCCAAGGTATCAAGATAAGTGTCGAGGCCGGTGTTCTTGAATTCTGTGCCATTGTCACTTCTGATGTGCTTGATCTTTACACCATAGTTGTTCATGGCTCGATTGGCGAAGCGTCTGAAGACATCCTGCACTTCAGTCTTGTAGAGGATTATGTGTACCCATGTATATCTTGAATAATCATCAACAATGACGAAGCCATAGAGACAAGCAGTAGTAGTTAGAGTAGAGTAGTGAGTAGGGCCGAAAAGGTCCATGTGTAGCAGTTTGAAGGGTTGAGTTCTTGTCATGATTGTCTTTGAGGGATGCTTGGCCCTCATCATCTTTCCAGCTTCGAAGGCACCGCATAAGTGATCCTTCTTGAACTTGACGCCCTCGATGCCTATGACGTGCTTCTACTTTGCGAGAGTATGCAAGTTCCTCATGCCAGCATGCCCTAGCCTCCGATGCTAGAGCCAGCACTCTGAAGCTTTTGCAAGAAGACATACGGCAAGTTGTGGTCCTACTGAGGAATCTACCAAGTACAAATCATCTTTGCGGTACCCTTCAAAGACTAGAGACTTGTCAGATTCCATTAGAACAAGGCACCGATATTTTCCAAATATCACAATCATGTTCAAGTCACAAAGCATTGAGACAGACATTAAGTTGAAACCAAGGGATTCAACAAGCATCACTTTATCCATGTGTTGATCCTTTGAGATTGCAACTCTACCTAGACCCAATACCTTGCTTTTACCAGTGTCAGCAAATGTGATGTGACTCTTGTCAGATGGACGTAAGGTTGAGTCCATGAGAAGACTTCGTTCGCCAGTCATGTGGTTAGTGCATCCACTATCAATAATCCATTTTGAAGTAGCTGGTGTCATACCCTACAGTGCAGTTAGGGGGATAGGCTTCACGAAGAGCATTGTGAAGCATAAACATTTGACGAGCAAGTGGATTATGAAAGCTTAGATCGAGGTTAGGACTCATAGGATGAATAGCAAGCGACTCAGGAACAAAATACATAATAAGACCATTTGGGCATTTTATCTTGCGCCCCACAAGTTGTTTTAGGTCCCCAGCAATAACTTTAGACGCCTTTGATTTCCGGCTGGAGACCTTTCCCTGCAAAAGAGAGTTAAGTTTTCTTAACCACCCACATCTTCAGGGGTGGCTTCGAAGCAATGAGTCTAAGTGCGGCATCTGAGAACTTTGGCTTTAGAGCCCTAGCAAATAGTCTTGCAGGAGGTGAATAATACTCATAAGAATAAGCAGAGTAGTTCTTGGTCCTATGAACATGGCGGTTTGATGAAACACTCTCATATTCATAGGCCTGAGTATGGTTTCCCTGCAAAACATTTGTGTTAGTGCGACTCTGGTGAGTCCTCTGTCTGTATGAAGCCTTTGGACCATATGAAGCCTTTGGTCTGGGGTTTGTCTTCTTCCCTTGTGGTGTCATGACGACATTCACAAGAAGATTCTCCAGACACCTTTGGGGCACCCAGACTTTCTTTATAGGTGGCCCATTCCTGCAGTTAGTACCAATATACCTGTCAAACACTTCACCATTCTGATTCTTAAACAGTTTATAGTTTGCATCAAAGGATTCATCAATGATAATAGGGTTAGCAAAAGTGAAGCCAAATAGGGTGGATGGATCCACTGAAGGTTCCTTTGTAGTAACCCATGTGGTTTTGGGGTACTGCTCAGGCTTCCAGTAAGAGCCATCAACATTCATTTTTCTTTCGAACCCAACACCCTCTTTCCTAGGGTTTCGGTTCAGAATTTGCCTTTTGAGGACATCACATTGTGTATGATGCCCTTTGAGACTTTTGTACATCCCTGTTTCAAGCAATGTCTTCAACCTAGCATTTTCATTAGCAATAGCAGTGGCATCCTCAACAGAGGGGTTAGTTACCACATCAACAGTTGAAGATATTGCAACAATAGCAGCAGTAGAACATTCAGCAACAGAAGTAGCGTTATCACGCTCAAGGCATTTTAGACATGGTGGTTCAAATCCTTCCTGAGCGGGACTGATCTGTTGAGCACGAAGTGACTCGTTTTCCTTTTGAAGATCTTCATGAACTGCTCTCAATTTCTCAAGTTCTTGCTTCCTTTGAAGATAATCATAGGAAAGCTTTTCATGAGTTGTTGAGAGCGTTTCATGACGACTTTCAAGTTCCTCATACTTAACATGAAGATTTTTTTACGTCTTTAATTAAGGACTGAGATCGAGTCATTTTCGCGTCCAACAGGTCATCACTTTTGTCTAACAGTTTTTGAATATGTTCCATAGCTTTATGTTGTTCAGTTGCAATTTTAGCAAGTGTTTTGTAGCTGGGTTTGGAATCACAATCAGAGTCATCTTCACTGGATGTTTGATAGTGAGCATTGCGTGAGATTACCTTGGCACCACGTGCCATGAAGCAATAGGTGGAAGCGGAGTCGTCCTTGTCAATACATCAGCATAGGTGATGAAGCCATTGTCTTCAGTGTTGAAGATGGACTTGGCAATGTAGGTTGTAGCTAGACTTTCAACGCCAGAGTCGGATTCCTCCTCAGACTCCACCTCCACCTCCTCAGAAGTAGACTCCTCCTCTGAATCCATTTCCTTGCCAACAAACGCACAAGCCTTGCCAGATGAGCTCTTCTTGTGTGATGAAGACTTTGAGGAAGACTTGGAAGAAGACTTTGAGTATTTCTTCTTCTTCTTGTCATCAGAATCATATTCCTTGCTCTTCTTCTTGTTCTCATTGTCCCACTACGGACACTCAGAGATGTAGTGACCAGGTTTCTTGCACCTGTGGCATGTTCTCTTCTTGTAGTCATGAGTAGAAGCTTCATCATTCCTTGAGCTGGATCGTGAAGACTTTCTGAAGCCTTTCTTCCTAGTGAACTTCTGGAACTTCTTCACAAGCATAGCAAGCTCCTTTCCAATATCTTCAGGATCATCAAAACTGTAGTCAGATTCTTCTTCAGATGAGGAAACGACTTTTGCCTTCAAGGCGTGAGTTCGGCCATAGTTGGGACCATAGATATCTCTTTTCTCAGAAAGCTGAAACTCATGTGTGTTGAGCCTTTCAAGTATGTCAGAGGGATCGAGTGTCTTGAAGTCAGCACGTTCTTGAATCATCAGGGCTAGGGTTTCAAACGAGCTGTCAAGTGATCTCAGGAGTGTCTTAACGATTTCATGCTTGGTGATCTCAGTAGCGCCGAGAGCTTGAAGCTCATTTGTGATGTCAGTGAGGCGATCAAACGTGAGCTGAACATTCTCATTGTCGTTTCTCTTGAAGCGGTTGAAGAGGTTGCGAAGGACACTGATCCTTTGATCTATCTGGGTTGAGACGCCTTCGTTGACCTTGGATAGCCAGTCCCAGACTAGCTTCAACATTTCCAGAGCACTCAAACGGCCATACTGTCCTTTGGTCAGATGACCACAGATGATGTTCTTGGCAGTAGAATCTAGTTGAATGAACTTCTTGACATCAGCAGGGGTGACACCTTCACCTGTCTTGGGAACGCCATTCTTGATGACATACCAGAGGTTGACATCAATGGCTTCAAGATGCATGCGCATCTTACTCTTCCAGTAGGGATATTCAGTTCCATCCAAGACGGGGCACGCAGCGGAGACTTTGATTATCCCTGCAGTCGACATAGCTAAAACTCCAGGTGGTTAAACCGAATCACACAGAACAAGCGAGTACCTTGCTCTGATACCAATTGAAAGCACTAGTTATCTACTAGAGGGGGGTGAATAGGCGATTTTTATGAAAGTCTTCAAAACATGAAAGTTTTGAAGACAAACGATAGAAATGAACCTATTAACATGGAGCGGAAGGTAGACTACACTAAGCAAGCCATAGTCAAGTATACAATGAAGTGAAAGCATGAAGACTAATAGCAGCTAGGCAGTATGGATCAGGATGGAAGATAGTATGAAGCCAATCAGAATAGACAGTCACACAGTGAAGACAAACAGATAATGCAAGCAAGCAATGACTTCACAAGGACCAATTGTAGATAAAGAGAAGGAAAGGATAGAACTAGTTGCTTGGTGAAGACAAGGATTTGTTGGACCAGTTCCAGTTGCTGTGACAACTGTACGTCTGGTTAGGGAGGCTGAGATTTAACTCAGAAGACCGTGTCTTCACCTTATTCCCCTTGAGCTAAGGACACACAGTCCTCGCCCAATCACTCAGGTAAGTCTTCAAGGTAGACTTCCAAACCTTCACAGACTTTGTTCACCGGCGATCCACAATGACTCTTGGATGCTCAGAACGCGAAGCCTAACCGGCTCGAGGATTCACAGTCCTCAAGTGTAATAAGTCTTCAGATCACACAGACGGGAAGACTTCAGTGATGCCTAACACTCTTTGGCTCTGGGTGTTTGGGGCTTTGTCCTTGCAAGGATTTCTCTCTCAAAGGCTTTGGAGGTGGGTTGCTCTCAAACAACAAAAGTCGTGCACTAACTCTGAGCAGCCACCAATTTATGGTGTAGGGGTGGGCTATTTATAGCCACTAGGCAACCCGACCTGATTTGTCCGAAATGACCCTGGGTCACTAAGGAACTGACACATGTTCCAACGGTCAGATTTCAAACACACACGACAGCTTGACTTGGGCTACAAGTAAAGTTGACTTATCCAGCTCTGGATAAGATTTTCTCTCATAGTCTTCGCTCGAAGACTTAGGATTTAGTTGAGCATCACTTTAGTCATTCTGACTTTGTTCACTTGGACCCCACTTAACAGTACGGTGGTTCCTATGACTCAACAAAGAAGAAAAAGAAGCTATGAAACAACTATGTCTTCGTGCTCCAAAGTCTTCATGCGATGTCTTCTCATGTCATAGTCTTCAATGTGAATATCTTCACATACCACCATTGTCTTCAATGTCTTCACACATTTTTAGGGGTCATCTCCGGTAGGTAAACCGAATCATTGAGGTACTACTAACTGTGTTATCCTGCAATTCTCACAAACACATTAGTCCCTCAACCAGGTTTGTCGTCAATACTCCAAAACCATCTAGGGGTGGCACTAGATGCACTTACACATCTCTTCGCGCGAACTAGTGCACCTATACAATTTACCATTGTATTGGGTGGGTTGGGGGACACAAGAGACTCTTTGTTATTTGGTTGCAGGGTTGTTTGAGAGAGACCATCTTCATCCTACACCTCCCATGGATTGATAAACCTTAGGTCATCCACTTGAGGGAAATTTGCTACTGTCCTACAAAACTCTACGCTTGGAGGCCACACACGAGTCTACAATAAGAAGGTTGTGTGGTAGACATCAAGCTCTTTTATGGCGCCATTGTCGGGGAGGCTATGTAAGCGGCACTCACATCCCCTCAACGAAGCTCTTTTCTGGCGCCGTTGGCGGGGATGTTAGAGCTTGAAGGTATATCTTTAGATCTTGCAATCAAATCTTTTAGTTTCTTGTTTTATCACTAGTTTAGTCTATAGAATAAAATTACAAAAAAATGGAATTGAGGTTGCCTCATATGCTTCATCTTTTTAATGTCTTTCGTGAAAATAAGGATTCCGATAATTGTGCCAAAGTGTTAGAAGAAGAATGCATTAAAATGTTTGGCACTAAATCTTTGAATGATGAGCATGATTGCAATGTTGTTAGTATGAATTTCTTGAACATCCATGATGCTAATGATAGGCAAAGCCACAAGCTTGGGGATGCTATGTTTGATGAAGATGATATTTTTTGTCCCCCAAGTTTTGATGATCAAATTTATTATGATGATAGCATGCCTCCTATTTATGATGATTGTATTGATGAAAGTGGGTTTGGAAGAGTATCAACTTTAGGAAGTAATGATCCCACTATTTTGGAGGGTGTTGAATCTTATTGTGATAAATATGAAAGTGGATTTGGAGAGTTCGTGACTTTATTTAGTGATGAATCCACTATTTCGGAAGAGGTTTCAATTGATTATGAGAACAAAGTTGCTACCTATGATGATTATTGTGATGACATGTATGCTATAGAGAATAATGATAACCATGAAACTCGTCATCATGATTTTAATTTTCAATTGGATTATGCCTCACATGATAGTTATTTCGTTGAGTTTGCTCCCACTACTATTGATGAGAATAGATTTGCTTATGTGGATAGTAATAAAAAATTTATGCTTGTGGATCATGAAAGTAATGCTTTCTATGATAGCTATATTGTTGAATTCATTCATAATGCCACTTAAAATTATTATTAGGGAGGAATATATGCTTGTAGGAGTTGCAATAATATCAAGTTTAATCTCTTTGTGTTGAAAATCTTGAAGTTATGCTTGTTTTGCCTTCCTATGCTTGTTGATTCTTGTTCCCATAAATTATTTGCTCACAAAATCCCTATACATAGGAAGTGGGTTAGACTTAAATGTGCTAGTCATATGTTTCATGATGCTCCCGTTATGTTTCAATTCTTATCATTTACGTGGGCATCATTGAAATCATCATACCTAGCTAAAATGCATTAAAGAAAAGCGCTTGTTGGGAGACAACCCAATATTCATACCTACTATTTTGTGTGCTCACGTGATTAGGCTACTGTATTAATCATGTTTTATATCTTTTGTTTCAATAAAGTGCCAAGTAAGACCTTTGCGATGGTCTATGGTGATAGTTAATTTGATCTTGCTAAAAAACAAAAACTTTTGCACTGAGGAAAATAATTGTCATTTTTAACAGAAGCATTGTAAAATACTGCTTATTTTTCAGAAGATTAATAAACAAATTTCTCAGGTTTTCCTAATTTTTTCAGAATTTTGGAGTTACAGAAGTATTCCAGAGTTACAGATTACTACAGACTGTTCTGTTTTTGACAGATTCTGTTTTCTATGTGTTGTTTGCTTATTTTGACGAATCTATGAGTAGTATCGGAGGGTATGAACCATGGAGAAGTTGGAATACAGTAGATATTACACCAATATAAATAAAGAATGAGTTCACAACAGTACCAAAAGTGGTGATTTATTTTCTTATACTAACGGAGCTTATGAGATTTTTTGTTGAGTTCTGTGTTCTGAAATTTTCAAGTTTTGGGTGAAGTTTCGATGGACTACGAAATAAGGAGTGGAAAGAGACTAAGCTTGCGGATGACCAAGGCGCCCCAAGCTAATATTCAAGGACAACCAAGAGCTTAAGCTTGGGGATGCCTCGGATGGCATCCCCTCTTTCATCTTCGTTCATCGGTAACTTTACTTGGGGCTATATTTTTATTCACCATATGATATTTGTTTTGCTTGGAGCATCATTTTATTTTACTAGGATTTGCTTGCTGTTATTTAGAGTAACGTTTTGCATCTTTTAGTTCAATAAAAAGGTCAAGTATAGCCTTTACCATGCTTATTTTACAAGTCTATATGTTGCTGTTTGAAAACAAAAAGTTTGCTGTAATGTTTTGAATATTTGTGAATAGTCAGAACATGATAAAATCTTGAAACTTTTACACAATGAGAAACAACAAATTTTCTACAGTGTGGTAATTTTTCAGAATTTTCGGGGTTAGAGAAGTATGATTCCTCTAGCATTCTTTACAGACTGTTCTGTTTAGACACATTGCTGTTATGTTTGCATTATTTGCATATGTTTGCCTGTTTAATGATTCTATTTGAGGATAGAGTGTTAAATATGCAGAGGTATTTAGTATGCAATATCAAATAATAATTTTAGTGATTTCCTACGGTAGAGAATGATAAGGTTTTGCATGGATTTATACTAACCTATCTCATGAGTTCTTGTTGAGTTTTGCGTGGATGAAGTTTTTGAGAATTAGGGAAACCGTGATATGAGAGGAATTAAGGATACACAAAAGCTCAATCTTGGGGATGCCCAAGGCATCCCTAGTCAATATTTCAATAAGTCTCAAGCATCTAAGCTTGGGGATGCCCCGGTTGGCATCCCACCTTTCTTCTTCAACAACTATCGATCAGTTTTGGTTGAGCCTAAGTTTTTGCTTCTTCACATGATATGTGCTATCCTTGCAATGTCATTTTATTTTGTTTTGCTTGTTGTTTGAATAAATCACTTAAGATCTGAAATTTTATTTATGAGAGGGAGTCTTCACATTGTTACATCATTATTCAACTACTCATTGATCTTCACTTATATCTTTTGGAGTAGTTTGTCATTTGCTCTAGTGCTTCATTTATATCTTTTTGGAGCACGACGGTAGTTTTATTCTGTAGAAATTTTTGAACTCTCATGCTTCACTTATATTATTTTGGGAGTCTCTAAATAGCATGGTAATTTGCTTTGGTTATAAATTTAGTCCTAATATGATAGGCATCCAAGAGGGATATAATAAAAACTTTCATATAAAGTGCATTGAATACTATGAGAAGTTTGATCCCTTATGATTGTTTTGAGATATGAAGATGGTGATATTAGAGTCATGGTAGTGAGTAGTTGTGAATTTGATAAATACTTTTGTTGAGGTTTGTGAGTCCCGTAGCATGCACATATAGTGAACCGTTATGTAACGAAGTTGGAGCATGAGATATTTTTTATTGTCTTCCTGATGAGTGGCGGTCGGGGACGAGCGATGGTCTTTTCCTACCAATCTATCCCCCTAGGAGCATGCGCGTAGTACTTTGTTTCGATGACTAATATATTTTTGCAATAAGTATGTGAGTTCTTTATGACTAATGTTGAGTCCATGGATTATACGCACTCTCACTCTTCCACCATTGCTAGCCTCTCTTGTGCCATGCAACTTTCACTGGTACCATACACCCACCATATACTTTCATCAAAGCAGCCACCATACCTACCTATTATGGCATTTCCATAGCCATTCCAAGATATATTTCCATGCAACTTCCACCGTTTCATTTATTATGACACGTTCCATCATTGTCATATTGCTTTGCATGATCATGTAGTTGACATTGTATTTGTGGCAAAGCCACCGTTCATAATTCTTTCATACATGTCACTCTTGATTCCTTGCACATCCCGGTACACCGCCGGAGGCATTCATATAGAGTCATATCTTGTTCTAGTATCGAGTTGTAATTTTTTTATTTGTAAGTAAATAGAAGTATGATGATCTTCCTTTTTAGAACATTGTCCCATGTGAGGAAATAAAAGGAAGAAAAAAGGGAGAAAAAGAAAAAAAGAAAGAAGAAAAAAAAAGGAAAAGAAATAAAAAAAATAAAAAATTGAGACAAAAGGAGAGAAGGGGAAATGTTACTATCATTTCCATACTTGTGCTTCAATGTAGCACCATGATCTTCATGATAGAGAGTCTCCTATGTTGTCACTTTCATATACTAGTGGGAATTTTCATTATAGAACTTGGCTTGTATATTCCAACGATGAGCTTCCTCAAATTGCCCTAGGTCTTCATGAGCAAGAAAGTTGGATCAGGGGCAGAGACAGGGGGCGAGCAGGGGCTAGACCCCTGCCAATCATTCGCCCCCCGCCCAACGATTTCTAGTAGGTAGTAGTATACGTAGTATACTGTATATGAGCTAATTGGCCGGAGATAATCACATCATTAGCCCATATAAGATTTTTTAGAGAAATTAGCCCATATGAGTACTAATATAATAACTATCCTAGACCTAAAGCCCAATAGCCCATGTCATTGTCAAATGTCAATCCATCCATACGGCCATGCGATCAATCCATCCATTGATCGTGTCCCTGCACCAGGGCATTGTTTGCCGCTAACGCCTGACGCCCAGCCGCCGGCTGCCCGGCTACCGCTCCCGACCCCTACTCAGGTAAGGCGCTCACCACGTCACCGCCACCATGCCGTCGCCGCCCCTAACCTATTGGCTGCGCTCATCTGTCGTCTTTGTTCGTTGTGTGTCCAGTGTGTAAGGACTAAGGAGGGAGTACTAGAGGAGAGGAGGAGGCTTCATTACATCAGAGTTTTACAGTGATAAAGGAAGATCAGATAGAGGAAGGTACCAGTACGTACTTGTAGCTATCAGTTACTATGAATTAAAATCCTGCTATCATAATCTGGTGTGTTAGTGTTGTCTACAAAATAGTGAATTAATCTATTAATCATGGTTTTCCTTTATATAGTAGTCAATGAGGAAGCGAAAAGCACCAACAACTAGGGGGATAAATTCCTTTTTCATGCCAGTTGGGTAAACTTCAAGCTCTAACATTACTGATGCCAAAAATGTGATTCTATCTCAGGAGCAACCTGTTGAAGATAACCAAACAAATGATATTCCCGTTGATATGCAAACTGATGAGCAACATGTCGTGGCACCGGAAGAAGTTGCAGCAGGAGAAGGTACAGTTGAAAGCACAAAATATATAAGGGACCCCGGTATGCGCCAGCAAATTTGGGAACTCCCTCATGATGAGCAAGAAGAAGCACGTCGTTTCTATATTTTGAAGGGAGCTTATCAACCATACATGAAAGAATATCCATATAATAAAGCAGGAAAAAATCATCATCGATTTCAATACAGTTATTTCAATTCTTTTCCTTGACTTGAGTATTCGATGGAAACACATCGTGCGTACTGCCTACCTTGTTTTCTCTTCACAAAAAGGTCAAGTGGACAGTGTGGCTCTAATGCATTCACTGTCAAGGGATTTAATAATTGGAAGAAGGTGAATGGTGGAAACGAATGTGCTTTCTTAACTCACATGGGCAAAGATTCCAACTCTGCTCATAACTTTTCTCATGATAATCTGAAAAATAGTGTGACTCACATCGACAAGGCAATGGTGAAAGTGTCTGACAAAAAAGTTGCAGATGCAAGGCTAAGGCTTAAAGTTACAATTGATTGCATCAAGTAAGCAAAAATTTCTGTTTTGAGAATTCAAATATTCTATAATGTACAATAAAGTAAGTTATAAATGTTTTTCTCGTTGATTTCATCAGGTGGCTAACATTCCAAGCTTGTGCTTATAGAGGCCATGATGAATCTCCGGGATTAAGTAATCAGGGTAATTTTCTTCACCTAGTGAGGTTCTTGACGTCTTATAGCAAAGAGGTGAATGCGGTTGTTTTGGAAAATGCTCCAAAGAATGCGAAGTACACCTCCCATATAGTGCAACTAGAAATACTCACATTACTTTCTAGTAGAGTTAAGAGAAAAATTAGAGATGAAATTGGTACTAGCAAGTTTTGCGTAATGGTAGACGAAGCATGAGATGAGTCTAAAAATCAGCAAATGGCAATGGTTCTTCGATTTCCGAGCACTGAGGGGTTCATACAGGAGCGTTTTCTTGATATAATTCATGTCACTGACACTATTGCTTTGACTCTCAAGAAGGCGATTTGCAAAGTCCTTTCTGATAATAATTCGAATGTCCAAGACATTAGAGGACAAGGCTATGACGGGGAAAGTAATATGAGAGGTGAATGGAATGGATTGAAGGCTCTAATTCTGAATGACTGCTGTCGGTGTCAAACCCGGTGGATCTCGGGTAGGGGGTCCTGAACTGCGCGTCTAGGCGGATGGTAACAGGAGGCAGAGGACACGAAGTTTTACCCAGGTTCGGGCCCTCTTGATGGAGGTAAAACCCTACGTCCTGCTTGATTAATATTGATGATATGGGTAGTACAAGAGTAGATCTACCACGAGATCAGAGAGGCTAAACCCTAGAAGCTAGCCTATGGTATGATTGTATGTTATTGTTGTGTCCTACGGACTAAAACCCTCCGGTTTATATAGACACCCGAGAGGGTTAGGGTTCACAAGGTCGGTTACAAAGGAGGAGATATCCATATTCGTACTGCCTAGCTTGCCTTCCACGCCAATGAGAGTCCCATCCGGACACGAGACGAAGTCTTTAATCTTCTATCTTCATAGTCCAACAGTCCGGCCAAAGGATATAGTCCGGCTGTCCGGAGACCCCCTAATCCAGGACTCCCTTAGTAGCCCCTGAACCAGGCTTCAATGACGATGAGTCCGGCGTGCAGTATTGGCTTCAACAGTGCAAGGCGGGTTCCTCCTCCAAATACACCACAGAAGAATTTGAATACAAGGATAGTGTCCGTCCCTGCAAAATAAGTTCCACATACCACCGTAGAGAGAATAATATTTCCACAAATCCAATTTGCTGACTTGTTTTGGCAACACGACATTATGTCATGGCCCGGTGATTATTCGAACCGTTTCCTTCAACTAGCCCCGCACATAACACAAGGCAGTTTTTTGACACGTCTTGTGAAAGCAGAGATCCTGTCCCTTATCACGGGATTATCATCAATACGGGTGTGGATAACCCAACCGCGCCATCGATTACGATACTTGGGGGATAAGCGAGTTTTACCAGGCTAGTGGGGACGCTTAGTTTTGTCCGCCCATATAAAGGGATAAGGATTCACCTTTTCATCCACGCCTTCTTCCTCCTTTGCTCATCCATTTTCGCACACTCGAGCTCCAGCGCCCAAGTCCGCACTTCCCACCTCAACCTTCTCCATCGTCACGGAGGGACACATCAAGAAGCTGAGGAGAGCCGGATACCTGCCCGACGACATCGCGCACCGGCTCCCAGATGAGGGCCAGCTCATCCCCACCCCCAGGCCCCATGAGAGGGTAGTGTTCCTTACCCATTTCCTCCATGGACTGGGATTCCCTCTCCACCCATTTGTCTAGGGGCTCATGTTCTACTACGGCCTGGATTTCCACGATCTGGCCCCGAACTTCATCCTCAACATCTCGGCGTTTATCATCGTGTGCGAGGCCTTCCTCCGCATCAAGCCCCACTTTGGCTTATGGTTGAAGACCTTCAATGTAAAGCCGAAGGTAGTGGGCGGCCGCCAGGGGGAGTGTGGAGACGCCATGGTGGGCAAGATGCCCAACGTTACATGGCTCGAGGGCTCCTTCATGGAGACCATAAAGGGGTGGCAATCGGGGTGGTTCTACATCACCGAGCCGCGTGACCCTGCATGGGCAGCGGCCCCCGAGTTCCGATCTGGCATCCCCATGCGGCTCACCTCCTGGAAAGAGAAGGGCCTGTCCTGGGGTAGTTCGGGAGAGCTGACTGGACTCCAAACATGTATTCAAAACATGGTGAACAAGAAGCTCAAACTCGTCAACATAGTCCAGGTCATGCTCATCCGCCGGATCCTCCCGTGTCAACAACGGGCCTTCAACTTGTGGGAGTTCGACCTGGCCCAGCACCAAACTCTGAACAGGCTCTTCGATACAACACACGAGGATGCCTGGAAGGTGCCATTCAAGGGCGCCGAGGTTCCTCCTCCTACTACCGAGGATCACGGATTCTGCGCGAAGCGCCAAGCCAGCGCAGTAAGCTGTTTTACCTCTTACAGGACACTTGTTTTTCATAGTTTGACTCTATGCGGGATCTAAGCTCCTGTTCCTTTGACAGGACTAGCAGGAAACGGCCAGATAGATCGACTGTCCGGCTCCCTCGCCCGAAGGCCCAGCAAACGCTCTCTTGACGGAGATGCTGACTCTGGCTCCTTACAAGGTGCCAGAGAAGACCAAGAAGGCCAAGGGAACTCGAAAGAGTTCCCGACGCCAGGTGTTATTGGACTCATCGTCCGATGACTCTGCGGCACAGTCCTCCCCTGAAGATGAGGAGGAAGAAGAAGACGCTCCCCCTTCAGTTGGGGGAGACAAGAAAAGGAAGGCCGCCCCAACTGGGGGTGAAGGGTCCAAGAAGGGAAGGACTCTCCTTCCGGACAGCTCCACCGTTGCTGCCAAAGGCGAAGAAGAGTGGTTGCCCAGGACCAAGCCCCTCGGGAGGTCGTGAGTATTCGGATACTAGAGTAACTCATAGCATTCCTTTGTCGCACTGCTTTCCCTAACGACAAATATGATTACGCAGGCCGCCACGAGCCCGTATCGATGCATCATCGGACGGCTCCCTGGGCTCGTCGGATATGGATAGCGATCCACTTCCGACCGCCACCTCCCCTTGCCCTGCGGATGACGCCGAGGTGTTGTCTCAAGAGGCACCGGGTCGAGGGGAGACAGTCCCGGAGGCGCCTCAGGGCGACCTTCTGGACTCTAGGAGCCGAGGGGACAAGGCCCCTGAGGGCCCCGAGTTCGGCCCTGAGCCGAACACCGCGCCGGAACCTCCAGAGGTTCCGAACTCGAGCAGGCGGCCTCCTTCTAAGAGGGGCGAGACACCTGTGCCGGTGACCTCTGTCCATCCAAAGGCGCCGGACAATCTGCTGGAAGCGCTTCGCAATGCTTCCATCGACGAGGAGCACCATACTATTATGAGTACGGTGGTCCAGAAGGTTCAGTCTGCCAAGAGCGGATTAACTGAAGCCTGTGCCAGCCTTCTAACAGGCTTTGAGGTAAGTGTTTAGAATATAGGAAAAATATTACCGCATAGACAGTAGCCCCTGATGCTCTGTTCGGTGTTCGAAAAGAAAAGCCGAATAGAGGATCAAATAATACCGCAGGAGTCTAACATAAGTATGTCTATATGCTTATGCAGGCTTCGCTGCTAGCCTCAGCCGCACTGATTGCGGAGGTCGCCACACTAAAGCAGGACCTCGAGGGGTCCAAGAAAGAGCTCGGCCTTGCCAAGAGGCAGCTCGAGGAGAACAAGGGTAAGTAATACCCTGTCTATAGATATGTATATATAAAAGAAGACACGATTGCAAAATGACAGGATCATCTTATATTTGCCAGGGACCACGACCGAGGTGGCGTCCCTGAAGCAAGCGCTATCCGAGGCCGAAGACAAAGCGGCCAAGGAGTGCACCGAGCGGGAAAGGCAAGAAGCATGGGTGGGCGAGGTGCAGCAAGAGCTCCAAGCTCTCGTGTTGAAGCATGAGGCGTTGGAGCATGACTCGAAGACGCGAGAGTCCGAGCTTGCCGCCGCCCATGTAAGTGCAAAGAGTGCCAAGGCCGAAGCACAGAAGGCCCTCCAGGAGATTGATGCGACGAGGAAGATAGCGGCGGTAAGGCATTCTATAAGCAAAGCAAGCATGTGAAAGTAAATTACCTGTTACTTACCCGAATCTGGAGCTCTCCAGGAGAATTCGCAGATTTGCCCCGCAGCGTGTCGGATGCCGCATAGTTTTACCAGGCCAAGGAGGGAAGCTCAACGGAGGAGTTGTTCTGGTCCTAATATACTGGGACCGAACACCCGGTGCCTATGAGCGACCAGCTAAAGCAGCTGGTCGAGCTGCACAAGGCGGCCGAATAGACCATGAAGGGCTTTATAGTCCGGCTGTGGCCTAGCGACGCCCTTCCGAACAGCTACTTCGGCCTGGTGAGGCGGCTTGTGGATGCCTGCCCACGGCTGGAAGTCGTCAAGCGGTCCGTCTGCATCGAAGGTGCACTCCGGGCTTTCGCTCGTGTGAAGGTGCAATGGGCCAAGCTAGACGCCGTGAAGCTGATCAAGGAAGGACCGCCGCAGGGCAAGGAGCATCGCACCCCAGAAATTTATTATGAGGGTGTCCTGAAGGGTGCCCGTCTTGTAGCGGACGAATGTTCAAAGGATGTAATATTTGAGTAAACTTGCTCGTGTGATCCTATATGATGAAAACTTGTTTCATATGCGCTATGCAACGCTTGTTTGAATTTAAAATATTACCTTCTGTTTGGCTGTTTATCCAATCTGAGAGATGGCTAGTCCTCGGCTTCTGCCCCCATGCCGCGAGTGCTGGGGTGTTCAGGATAAACCTGAGCACTCTTGTTCCCATGTTTGGGTCCTTCGAGGGAGGTGCTCGGCACAGCGAACAAGGCAACCGGACTAATAATGCTTTATCACTCTCACTTAGCCATAGAATTCTATAATTTTAAATTTCGGCGAAGCCCCTGGTATTCAGAAGGCCGAATTCGGGGCGCGATACATTCCTTTAAGCCGGTTAGGACCGGCTCCTCACTCTAAGCGGCATAAGTCTTTAGGGACTCGAAACCTCGCCGAACAGCGACCAATCTCTCGCCTTATCATGACAGTCAGTTTTAGCTTTCTCTACTGAGGTGCTTAGCCCAGCAGAACCGGGGCACAATCGCAGTAGTTCTCCTAGTGCTACCTTAGCCAATAGAGCGGAACGTAAGGTACCAAAACATAGGAGCCGGGCAGACCCAACATTTGACCAAAGACATGATTCGGAGCTGATGCATATAATGCTATAAGTTTGGGGTGCCGCACTTGTGAAAGTGTTCAGACTTCTCACACCATATTGTGGGGTACTTAAGCCCCTAGTGTGTTGGCCGTACCAAAGTGTACGGTTGCAAGGTGTTATTAATGAACACATATATATAAAACAAGAATGCAATAATAGTTGTAATGTTATGCGTTGTTTATTCAAAGAGGTGCGTTAAAGCAGAATGATACAGATAGTGCGATAAGAAAAAAGTAGGACTATGTCCCTTCCAAGGGCAAGCTGAGGAATAGTATTAAAACAAATATTTCACTTGTTATCATAATCCACCTGGGAGTTCCGTGGTGTGATGTAGCTTTCTGCCTCTCTTGGTTGCTGCATCATGTGTTCGGCAATCATGCTGCCGGACAAGGTTTCCAGAGATTAGAGTCCTGAAAGAGAAAAATAATAAAGCGGGAAGCCCCTAGTGCGGTTTAGGCCGCGTCTTGGAGCGTGCCGTAGTTGTGCCCCCCTCCCCACCTGTGCCCATGGTATTTTTAATGCGTAATTATGTACATGTGGCACGAATTTCGTCGTTTGGCTTGGGCCGGGGTGGGGGCCGCATTGCTACGCGAGCTCAGATCGTGCCAGGCAGTCTAGATGCTGATTACTCCGAGCGCGCTTGAAGGTGTCCGGGTCTTGAAACTCTAAACTGGTGGATTGCCTTAAGAGGCTGCTTTGCGCTTCTGCTACGAGGGCCGCAGTGTGCTCCTCCGTTCGGAGAGAGCGCTCTGTGTTTCCATTAACTGTAATAACCCCACGAGGTCCTGGCATCTTGAGCTTGAGGTATGCATAATGCGGTACCGCATTGAATCTCGCAAATGCGGTTCGCCCGAGCTGTGCATGATAACCACAGCGGAACGGGACTATATCGAAGATTAATTCTTCGCTTCGGAAGTTATCCGGGGATCCGAAGACCACTCCAGTGTAATGGAGCCTGTGCAATGGGCCTCTACACCTGGAATGACGCCTTTAAAGGTCGTTTTTGTGGGTTTGATCCTTGAGGGGTCTATACCCATTTTGCACACTGTGTCCTGATAAAGCAGGTTCAGGCTGCTGTCGCCATCCATAAGGACTCGAGTGAGGTGAAATCCGTCAATGATTGGGTCTAAGACCAGTGCGGTGAATCCGCCGTGACGGATACTAGTGGGGTGGTCCCTGCGATTGAAGGTGATCGGGCAGGAGGACCATGGGTTGAACTTTGGGGCGACTGGCTCCAACGCATAGATGTCCCTGAGCGCACGCTTCCGCTCCCTCTTGGGGATGTGGGTTGCGTATATCATGTTCACCATCCGCACTTGTGGGGGGAACCTCTTCTGTCCTCTGGTGTTCGGCTGTCCGGGCTCCTCTTCGTCATCGCTGTGTGACCCCTTATCTTTATCTTCGGCAATTAACTTGCCAGCCTGCTTGAACACCCAGCATTCCCTGTTGGTGTGGTTGGCTGGCTTGTCAGGGGTACCGTGTATTTGACACGAGCGATCGAGTATGCGGTCCAAACTAGACGGGCCCGGAGTGCTTTTTTTTAAAATGGCTTTTTCCGCTGACCGGGTTTAGAGCCTTTGAATCCGGCATTGACTGCCGTATCCTCAGTATTATCGCTGTTAATGCGGCGCTTATGTTTGTTGCGACGTGACATGCTATTGCCGTCCTTGGTATCCGAAGTACCATGGTTTTTTGATATGTTGTTATTGTGAGCCAGCCAGCTGTCTTCTCCCGCACAAAAGCGGGTCATGAGTGTCGTGAGGGATGCCATAGATTTCGGCTTTTCCTGTCCAAGGTGTCGGGCAAGCCACTCGTCGCGGATGTTATGCTTGGAGGCTGCTAGGGCCTCTGCATCCGGACAGTCGAGGATTTGATTTTTCTTTGTTAGGAACCATGTCTAGAATTGCCTGGCCGATTCTTCTGGCTGCTAAATTATGTGGCTCAAGTCATCGGCGTCTGGTGGTCGCACATAAGTGCCCTGAAAGTTGTCGAGGAATGCGGCTTCCAAATCTTCCCAGCAGCTAATGGACTCTGCTGGCAAGCTGTTAAGCCAATGACGCGCTGGTCCTTTGAGCTTTAGTGGGAGGTATTTGATGGTGTGTAAGTCATCGCCGCGGGCCATGTGGATGTGGAGGAGGAAATCCTCGATCCATACCGCAGGATCTGTTGTGCCGTCGTATGATTTAATATTTACGGGTTTGAAACCCTTTGGGATTTGATGATCCATTACTTCGTCTGTGAAGAATAGGGGGTGTGCGGCGCCTCTGTATTGGGCTATATCACGACGCAGCTCGAATGGGTCTTGCCCGCTATGTTCGGCCCGGCCGGATTGACTTTTACTGTATCCGGCGTGACATTTATCGTCTCGCATAGTGCCGCGCCCTCGTGATCCGTAGATCGATCTTGCATGTTTTGCTTTGTCCTCCAATACGTCTCGCAGGTCTGGCGTATTTCCCCATGCCTTTTTATTTGAATGGCGTCGGGGTGCGGGCTGAGCTTTTGGCTGGAATGCCTCTCTATCATGGCCAGGAGGTGGCCGATCAGCCGCGTCATACGCTTCTTCCTCCAGTCGAGGTAGCAACCTGCATTTTGGGTAACTCCTGGAGGGGCGCTCGACTTTATATTCCTCGGCCGCGAGGACTTCAGTCCATCTGTCAGCTAGCAGATTTTGATCAGCTTGAAGTTGCTGCTGCTTTTTCTTAAGGCTATTTGTCGTGGCCATAAGCCGGTGCTTGAAGCGCTCTTGTTTGACGGGATCCTCTGGCACGGCGAATTCGTCATCGCCGAGGCTTGCCTCGTCTTCGGAGGGGGGCATGTAATTATCATCCTCCGCTTCTTCGCCTGCCGCTCTCTCAGGAGGGCTGGCTCCTCCATGCTCCTGCTCTAAATCTTGCTGGAGGGGATTGTTTCTATCTTCGTCACTATCCGGAGTGTTATTATCTCCTGTGCCGGTATCACCACTTTTGCTTTGGCGGGACTTAGAGCGGCGCCGCTGATGTCAGCGCTTGGGTTGCTTCTTGGAGGGGTCATCCGCTGATGCCTCGTCGCCATTGCCTTCTTTGGGTGTGTCCACCATGTATATATCGTATGATGAGGTGGCTGTCCAGTGCCCTATGGGCAGTGGTTCATCTTCGTCTCCCGCATCGTCGTCCATACCGTCGATGTCTTCGGAGTCAAAGTCGAGCATGTCAGTTAAGTCATCGACAGTGGCTACTAAGTGAGTGGTGGGCGGGCCGCGAATTTCTTCGTCGTCCGCATCCCAATCCTGCCGGACATAGTTCGGCCAGGATCCTTCTGACAAGGAGAGAGACCTTAACGAGTTCAGTATGTCGCCAAAGGGCAAGTGCTGAAAAATATCCGCGGAGGTAAACTCCATGATCGGAGCCCAATCGGATTCGCTAGGAACGGGCGCAGGCGGTTCGGAGTCCGTGGCCGGAGAGAGATCCGGCAGTTTGTCAACACGGCTCTTGTGCAGAGTAAGGTCGATGTTCGGCTCGATAATCGATGAGGGTAAGGCCTCTATGGCGTGGTCCATCCACCCGTCCATGGACGGCGCAACTGGCTCCGAATTGAGGGTCGGAGCGGCTGCCGGTGCGATCTCCTGGACACTGTCTGATGGTAGAGCTAAATCGTACTCATCGTGACCGCGTGACGCACAAGGCAGAGGCTCGAATCCGTCGAAGATCAAGTCTCCGCGGATATCGGCCGTGTAGCTTAAGCTTCCAAACCTGACCTGATGGCCAGGGGCGTAGCTTTCAATCTGCTCCAGATGGCCAAGCGAATTGGCCTGCAGTGCAAAGCCGCCGAATACAAAAATCTGTCCGGGGAGAAAAGTCTCACCCTGGACTGCATCGCTAACGATGATAGAAGGAGCCATCAAGCCTAACAGCGATGACACAAAGGAACTCTCAATGAAAGCACCAATGTCGGTGTCAAAACCGGCGGATCTCGGGTAGGGGGTCCCGAACTGCGCATCTAGGCGGATGGTAACAGGAGGTAGGGGACATGAAGTTTTACCCAGGTTCGGGCCCTCTTGATGGAGGTAAAACCCTACGTCTTGCTTGATTAATATTGATGATATGGGTAGTACAAGAGTAGATCTACCACGAGATCAGAGAGGCTAAACCCTAGAAGCTAGCCTATGGTATGATTGTATGCTATTGTTGTGTCCTACGGACTAAAACCCTCCGGTTTATATAGACACCGGAGAGGGTTAGGGTTACACAAGGTCGGTTACAAAGGAGGAGATATCCATATCCGTACTACCTAGCTTGCCTTCCATGCCAAGGAGAGTCCCATCCGGACACGAGACGAAGTCTTCAATCTTGTATCTTCATAGTCCAACAGTCTGGCCAAAGGATATGGTCCGGCTATCTGGAGACCCCCTAATCCAGGACTCCCTCAACTGCCCTTATGCATACTATGTGCATTGCATGACTCATCAGTTACAGTTGGTGCTTGTTGCGGCGTCAAGGGAGGTACATGATGTGCATAACTTTTTCCAAAATGCAAATTTCATTATAAATGTTGTTAGCGCATCAACTAAACGTAATGATGATTTGTTAGAAAATAAAGTTGCAGAGATTGCACGTGAAATTGAATTGGGAGAACTCGATACAGGAAAAGGGCAAAATCAGATAGGAACTTTACAGAGACCTGGCGACACTAGATGGAGCTCCCACTTCAAGTATTCAGAGTTTACAAAATATGTTTGGCGCTACCGTTGAGGTCCTAAGGAGTATAGAAAATGACCGTGCAGCCTCGAAATATTCTAGAGGAGATGCCATAGGAGCCCTAAAAATAATTATGTCCTTTGATTTTGTGTTTATTTTACATTTGATGGAGAAAGTCATGAAAATCACTGATGTTTTATGTCAAACACTCCAAAAGAAGTCACTAGACATTCTCAATGCATTAGATTTGGTCTCAAACACAAAGTTGCTACTTGGTAAGCTGAGAGAAGATGGTTGGGATCCCCTTTTAAGGAAGGTTCAATCTTTTCGTTTGAAGCATGAGATTGACATTCCTGATCTGAATAAGAGGTAACATATATTTTCTTGTACATACAATTTAGGATATTATTTATCATATTTACTAATATATGATGTGATTTGTAGGTACGTAGATGTAACAAAGTCTCGCAACAAACATGATAACACTACTACATTACATCACTACAAAGCAGATGTGTTCAATGCTGCCATAGATTAGCAATTGGTTGAGCTAAACGATCGCTTCGGTGTTCAAAACACAGAGCTTTTGACACTTTGTGCATCTTTGGATCCATGACATGACTCATTTAACGTGTCTAATATATGCACATTAGTGGAAAAAAATTATCCTGCCGACTTTTCTAGTCAAGAACGAGCTCACTTGGAGTCTCAACTTCCCCATTTTCAGCTTGATGTTTGCAACCATTCGGAGCTAAAGAGTTCGCCCTCACTTGCTAATTTGACTATTGGATAATTTAAAACAGGTAAAGTTGCTACATACTCAATGGTTAAATGATTCATAAATTACTGAAGTTGTTCATAACTCTTGCTTATTTGACTGCTTGACTATTAAATACAGGTAAAGCTGCTACATACTCAATGGTTGATAGATTACTACGGTTGGTCATAACTCTTCCGGTGTCAATCGCGACAACCGACCAAGCTTTTTCAGGTATGAAACTAGTCAAGACACGTCTTCGAAACAGAATGAGAGACGACTTTCTTCAGCATTACATGGTCATCTATATTGGGAAGGAAATAGCTGCAAAGATCACATCTGATGAGATAATCAATTTGTTCAACACTGGTGGTCGTAGAGCTCATTTTAAGCTAATAGATATGTAAATTTATTTTATAGTTCTATGGATATTTCATAGGCTTTGTCCTCAACGTTATTGTGAGACTTAATATGTCATGATATTTCGTCTATTCTAAGCTATTCTAAGCATTGGTTTCTCGCCCCCCTCATGTTCAAATCCTGGCTCTGCCCCTGAGTTGGATGCACACCCACTTAGTTTTCTTTCTGACCTTTCATAAACTTATAGCTCTAGTGCATTCGTTGCATGGCAATCCCTACTCACTCACATTGATATCTATTGATGGCATCTCCATAGCCCGTTGATACGCCTAGTTGATGTGAGACTATATTCCTCTTTTTTGTCTTCTACACAACCACCTTGTATTCCACCTATAGTGCTATGTCCATGGCTCATGCTCATGTATTACGTCAAAGTTTAAAAGGTTTGAGAACATCGAAAGTATGAAACAATTGCTTGCATTGTCATGAGGGTTGTGCATGATTAAATATTTTTTGTGATGAAGATGGAGCATACCCAGACTATATGATTTTGTAGGGATAAGCTTTATTTGGCCATGTTACTTTGAGAAGACATAATTGCCTTGTTAGTATGCTTGAAGTATTATTGTTTTTATGTCAATATTAAACTTTTGTTTTGAATCTTATGGATCTGAATATTCTTGCCACAATAGAGAAGATTACATTGATAAATATGTTAGATAGCATTCTGATACGTCTCCAACGTATCTATAATTTTTGATTGTTCCATGCTATATTATATTCTGTTTTGGATGTTTAATGGGCTTTATTATACACTTTTATATTATTTTTGGGACTAACCTATTAACCAGAGGCCCAGCCCAAATTGTTGTTTTTTGCCTATTTCAGTGTTTCGAAGGAAAAGGATATCAAACGGAGTCCAACGGAATGAAACCTTTGGGAACGTGATTTTCGGAACAAGCATGATCCACAGGACTTGGAGTCTACGTAAAGCAATCAACGAGGAAGGCACGAGGCAGGAGGGCGCGCCCACCTCCCCCAGGCGTGCCCTCCACCCTCGTGGGCCCCTCGTTGCTCCACCGACGTACTTCTTCCTCCTATATATACCCATATACCCTGGAAACATCAGAGATGGAGCCAAAACCCTATTTCCACCGCCGCAACCTTCTGTACCCGAGAGATCCCATCTTGGGGCCTTTTCCGGCGCTCCGTCGGAGGGGGCATTGATCATGGAGGGCTTCTACATCAACACCATAGCCTTTCCGATGATGTGTGAGTAGTTTGCCTCAGACCTTCGGGTCCATACTTATTAGCTAGATGGCTTCTTCTCTCTCTTTGGATCTCAATACAAAGTTCTCCTCGATCTTCTTGGAGATCTATTCGATGTAATGTTCTTTTGCGGTGTGTTTGTTGAGATCCGATGAATTGTGGGTTTATGATCAAGTTTATCTATGAACAATATTTGAATCTCCTCTAAATTCTTTTATGTATGATTGGTTATATTTGCAAGTATCTTCGAATTATCAGTTTGGTTTGGCCTAATAGATTGATCTTTCTTGCAATGGGAGAAGTGCTTAGCTTTGGGTTCAATCTTGCGGTGTCCTTTCCCAGTGATAGCAGGGGCATCAAGGCATGTATTGTATTGTTGCCATCGAGGATAAAAAGATGGGGTTTATATTATATTTCATGAGTTTATCCCTCTACATCATGCCATCTTACTTAAAGCATTACTCTGCTCTTATGAACTTAATACTCTAGATGCATGTTGGATAGCGGTCGATGTGTGGAGTAATAGTAGTAGAGGCAGAATCGTTTCGGTCTACTTGTCACGGACGTGATGTCTATATACATGATCATACCTAGATATTCTCATAACTATGCTCAATTCTACAATTTCTCGACAGTAATTCGTTTACCCACCGTAATACTTACGCTCTTGAGAGAAGCCACTAGTGAAACCTATGGCCCCAGGTCTAACTTCCATCATATTAATCTTCCAACACTTAGCTATTTCTATTGCCGTTTATTTTACTTTGCATATTTATTTCTCTTTATCATAAAAATACCAAAAATATTATCTTATCATATCTATCAGATGTCACTCTCGCAAGTGACCGTGAAGGGATTGACAACCCCATTACCGCGTTGGTTGCGAGGTTCTTATTTTTTTGTGTAGGTGCGTGGGACTCGAGCGTAATCTCCTACTGGATTGATACTTTGGTTCTCAAAAACTAAGGGAAATACTTACGCTACTTTACTACATCACACTTTCTTCTTCAAGGGAAAACCAACGCGGTGCTCAAGAGGTAGCAAGAAGGATTTCTGGCGCCGTTGCCGGGGAGATTCGTGCCAAGTCAAGTCAAGATTTCACTCTCGACAACGAGCCATTTCTGGCGCCGTTGCTGGGGAGTCTATGCATAAGTCAAGACATACCAAGTACCCATCACAAACTCTTATCCCTCGCATTACATTATTTGCCATTTGCCTCTCGTTTTCCTCTCCCCCACTTCACCCTTGTTGTTTTATTTGCCCTTCTTTTGTTCATCTTTCCATTTGCTTTGATGTCTTACTTGGCTCGTTCGCTCGTTTGGTTGGAATAGATGTTTATTTATTGCTAAATAGAGAACCTAAGATCTATGGATCCTCATCCGCTTGCTAATCTTTTTAAGAGATCCAATTATGATGAACCAATTGCTAGTGAGTTTTGTGCACTAGATTATCTTTATGAAGTTCTGCTTGAAATTTGTGAATCTAAAAATTGTGATGAAGTACTTTATGGAGTGATTCACGATGGATCTTTGAATAGAAAGCATGATTGCAATGATGATAGTATAAATTCTATTAATGTCAATTTTCCTTATAATATGCAAAACCCTAAGCTTGGGGATGCTAGTTTTGCTATGTCTACTACTTGTTGCAATGATCATGATTGGGGTGATTCTTCTTATGATCTTGAAAATTTATTTAAGCCCCATGATGAATGTGAGATTGATTATAATATTTGCAATAATACTGAAAGTGGGTTTGGAAGAGTGTCAACTTTAGATCCCACATATTTGGAGAATGTTCAATCTTATGAAGTTTTTGATAAAAGTGGGTTTGGAGAGTGACTTTAGTTAATGTTAATCCCACTATTTTGGAAGAGTGTCAACTTTGCATACATGTGGATCGTGTTAAGAATATGTTTTGTGATAGTTATATTGTCGAATTTGCTTATGATCCTACATGTAATTATTATGAGAGAGGAAAATATGGTTTTAGAAATTTTCATGTTACTAAATTACCTCTCGTTATGTTGGCATTGCTATTGTTTCTTTCCGCTTGCTTACATATGCTAGTTTTTGCTTGCCTTGATAATTTGTTTGCCTATAAGATGCCTATTCATAGGAAGTATGTTAGAATTAGATGTGTTTGTCATGTGTTTTATGATGCTCTCTTTGTGCTTCAATTCTTGTCTTTCATGTGAGCATTGTTGAAATCTTATGCCTAGCTAAAAGGCTTTAAAGAAAAGCGCTTATTGGGAGACAACCCAATATTTTTCCTTTCTTTTATTTAATAAATAATTTATATATCCTCTGTTTTGTTTGTGTTTTTTGTGTTTAATTAGTGTTTGTGCCAAGTTGAACCGTTGGGAAGACTTGGGGAAAGTCTTTTTGATCTTGCTGTAAAAAACAGAAACTTTAGCGCTCACAAGAATTGCTGCCATTATTATTTGGAGAGTCCTATTTAGTTAATTATTTTTTCATATGATTTAAAATATAAATTCCTCACGTCCTTCAATTTATTTTAGAATTTTTGGGGTTCCAGAAGTTTGCGTTAGTTACAGATTACTACAGACTGTTCTGTTTTTGACAGATTCTGTTTTTCGTGTGTTGTTTGCTTATTTTGATGAATCTATGGCTAGTAAAAGAGTTTATAAACCATAGAGAAGTTGGAATACATTAGGTTTAACACCAATATAAATAAATAATTAGTTCAATACAGTACCTTGAAGTGGTGTTTTGTTTTCTTTCACTAACGGAGCTCATGAAATTTTCTGTTGAGTTTTGTGTTGTGAAGTTTTCAAGTTTTGGGTAAAGATTTGATGGATTATGGAACAAGGAGTGGCAAGAGCCTAAGCTTGGGGATGCCCATGGCACCCCAAGGTAATCTAAGGACACAAAAAGCCAAAGCTTGGGGATGCCCCGGAAGGCATCCCCTCTTTCGTCTTCGTCCATCGGTAACTTTACTTGGAGCTATATTTTTATTCACCACATGATATATGTTTTGCTTGGAGCGTGTTGTATGACTTGAGTCTTTGCTTTTTAGTTTACCACAATCATCCTTGCTGCACACACCTTTTGAGAGAGACACGCATGATTCGGAATTTATTAGAATACTCTATGTGCTTCACTTATTTCTTTTGAGCTATATAGTTTTTGCTCTAGTGCTTCACTTATATCTTTTAGAGCACGGTGGTGGATTTGTTTTATAGAAACTATTGTTCTCTCATGCTTCACTTATATTATTTTGAGAGTCCTACAAAACAGCATGGTAATTTGCTTTAATCATAAAAAATTAGTCCTAAAGTGATATGCATCCAGGATTAGTAAAAAATAAATTTTCTTATGAGTGTGTTGAATACTATGAGAAGTTTGATGCTTGATAATTGTTTTGAGATATGAAGATGGTGATATTAGAGTCATGCTAGTTGAGTGGTAATGAATTTGAGAAATACTTGTGTTAAAGTTTGTGATTCCCGTAGCATGCACGTATGGTGAACCGTTATGTGATGAAGTCGGAGCATGATTTATTTATTGATTGTCTTCCTTATGAGTGGCGGTTGGGGATGAGCGATGGTCTTTTCCTACCAATCTATCCCCCTAGGAGCATGCGCGTAATACTTTTCTTCGATAACTTGTAGATTTTTGCAACAAGTATATGATTTCTTTATGACTAATGTTGAGCCCATGGATTATACGCACTCTCATCCTTCCACCATTGCTAGCCTCTCTAATACCGCGCACTTTTCGCTGGTATCATACACCCACCATATACCTTCCTCAAAAAAGCCACCATACCTACCTATCATGGCATTTCCATAGCCATTCTGAGATATATTACCATGCAACTTACCACCGTTTCATTTACTATGACACATTTCATCATTGTCATAATTGCTTTGCGTGATCATGTAGTTGACATCGTATTTGTGGCAAAGCCACCGTTCATAATTCTTTCATACATGTCACTCTTGATTCATTGCATATCCTGGTACACCGCCGGAGGCATTCACATAGAGTCATATTTTGTTCTAAGTATTGAGTTGTAATTCTTGAGTTGTAAGTAAATAAAGTGTGATGATCATCATTATTAGAGAATTGTCCCAAGTGAGGAAAGGATGATGGAGACTATGATTCCCCCACAAGTCGGGATGAGACTCTGGACGAAAAAAAATAAAGGCCATAAAAAAGGAGAAGGCCCAAAAAAAGAACAAAAAATGAGAGAAAAAGAGAGAAGGGACAATGCTACTATCCTTTTTCCACACTTGTTCTTCAAAGTAGCACCATGGTCTTTATGATAGAGAGTCTCCTATGATATCACTTTCATATACTAGTGGGAATTTTTCATTATAGAACTTGGCTTGTATATTCCAATGATGGGCTTCCTCAAAATGCCCTAGGTCTTCATGAGCAAGCGAGTTGGATGCACACCCACTTAGTTTCTTTTGTTGAGCTTTCATATACTTATAGCTCTAGTGCATCCGTTGCGTGGCAATCCCTACTCACTCACATTGATATCTATTGATGGGCATCTCCATAGCCCGTTGATATGCCTAGTTGATGTGAGACTATCTTCTCCTTTTTTGTCTTCTCCACAACCACCATTCTATTCTACATATAGTGCTATGTCCATGGCTCACGCTCATGTATTGCGCGAAGATTGAAAAAGTTTTAGAATATCAAAAGTATGAAACAATTGCTTGGCTTGTCATCCGGGTTGTGCATGATTTAAATATTTTGTGTGATGAAGATAGAGCATAGCCAGACTATATGATTTTGTAGGGATAACTTTCTTTGGCCATGTTATTTTGAGAAGACATAATTGCTTAGTTAGTATGCTTGAAGTATTATTATTTTTATGTCAATATTAAACTTTTGTCTTGAATCTTTCGGATCTGAATATTCATACCACAAATAAGAGAATTACATTGAAAATTATGCTAAGTAGCCTTCCACGTCAAAAATTCTATTTTTATCATTTACCTACTCGAGGACGAGCTGGAATTAAGCTTGGGGATGCTTGATACGTCTCCAACGTATCTATAATTTTTTATTGTTCCATGCTATATTATATTCTGTTTTGGATGTTTAATGGGCTTTATTATACACTTTATATTATTTTTCGGACTAACCAATTAACCGGAGGCCCAGCCCAAATTGCTGTTTTTTGCCTATTTCAGTGTTTCGAAGGAAAATGATATCAAACGGAGTCCAAACGGAATGAAACCTTCGGGAACGTGATTTTCGGAGCAAACGTGATCCAGAGGACTTGGAGTCTACGTAAAGCAATCAACAAGGAAGGCACGAGGCAGGGGGCGCGCCCACCTCCCCCAGGCGTGCCCTCCACCCTCGTGGGCCCCTCGTTGCTCCACTAACGTACTTCTTCCTCCTATATATACCCATATACCATGGAAACATCAGAGACGGAGCCAAAACCCTATTTCCACCGCCGCAACCTTCTGTCCCCGTGAGATCCCATCTTGGGGCCTTTTCCGGCGCTCCGCCGGAGGGGGCATTCATCACGGAGGGCTTCTACATCAACACCATAGCCTTTTCGATGATGTGTGAGTAGTTTACCTCAAACCTTCGGGTCCATAGTTATTAGCTAGATGGCTTCTTCTCTCTCTTTGGATCTCAATACAAAGTTCTCCTCGATCTTCTTGGAGATCTATTCAACATCGAGCATGTCGGTCAGCAGCGTGTGAATCCAGGCTGTAGCACTTGGCTAACACGACTTCGGTGAACCCGGGCTATAGCAGGCTAGGCAGGACTCCGGATGTCACCACGTGACATTTCCCCGAAGGGACAGACACGGGAACGAAGTGAATCACATGCCGGCCAGTCAAGTGCTCGAGCAGTAGTGCTGGGCTAGCAGGACGCCGGTGAACTGGGCTGTAGCGGACTACTATGGCTCATGGAAGCACTAGACTACATTTCCCCATAAGAGAGGCTGCCAAGGATAAACAACTAGATTGTCGGATCCCACACATACCAAGCATTTCAATCGTACACACAATATGCTCGATATGTGTAAATACAACATGGCATCACAACAAAACTCTACAACTCAAGTACTTTATTTAAAGGCTTCGGAGAGCCATACACAACATGTTCCTACAGGTAGGGGTAACATGACCCGACACTCAAGTCATACAAGCATACAAGCACATGCGGAAGCAAACTAGTCTGAGTACAGACACTAGAAAGAAAGAAGGCTTGACGAAGCCTGTCTATCTACATAGGGCCCTCCCTGGCTCGAAATCACCACCTGGGTGGCAAGTCACTCATCGATGTCGAGGTCTACGTAAAACCCGTCGGAGGGGGCGGTGTTGTCATCTGAAAACAGTAATTAAAGCAACATGAGTACAAAGGTACTCAGCAAGACTTACAACAGATCCTACTATACATGCTCATTCTCAAGAAGGTAGTGGAGTTATAGCAGCAAGCCAGCTTTGACTCCTGGCTAAGCTATCCTACGAGACACCACTTGTAAAATAGTTTTCGCACACGAGTCCACTAATCACCATCACAATACTCCACCATGGATCCTCCCTCTCCATCCTATGAAGGGGCCATCCACGGTACTCACACTTATCTTGAGTCTTTTAGTAGTAACCATTAACTTGTCTATGAACTGTATAGGAAACCAAGTAGTCCTTTAGCGCGGACGCGGCTATTCGAATAGAAGATGTTAACCCTGCAGGGGTGTACTTCTTCATACACGCTCTCACCACTTATCGTCATTTACACGACATGTACTTGGCAACCTTCAAGCGGAAGCCCAACGAGGGTGTCGGCCATGGCCTACCTAAACACTCAAGTCTCTAGTCCAGGTCTATTGCCTATCCAAGTTCCATCCGCATGGAGTCCGGCCAAAGTTTCCACATACGGCCCTGAACAATGTGTACAGGGTTCCCGAGACACCAAATGGGCGACTCGGTACACCGTGCCACGGTGTATCTACCGCATCATAGCCCACCCCTAGGGTCAGCGCTATGCACGGCTACCAACACATAACCTATAAACACCAGAAACTAGTTGCAACTCCTGGACAGAGAGCTAGGGTGGTTAAGAAGCCGAGAGGGTCCATTGGTTTCAGGCCCAATGTATGGTAGTAACTGATTCTTGAATCACACATACAGATCTCAGTTCTTAGGGACGGCCTCAATGAAACAACCCACCATGTACTCCTACATGGCCTCTCATCGATACCTTTACCAAATCATGTTCAACACATCCCTCACATTACCGACGTAATCATTTCACTCTAGCCCATCACCAAGATGAACCAGACCTGACACAACTCTAGGCATAGCAGGCATAGCAAGGTAGGAAACACATACATGGCTCAATCAACTCCTACACATGCTACTGGGTTTCATATTGTTACTGTGGCAATGACAGGTCATGTAGAGGATAAGGTTTCAACTACCGCAGCACACAACAGTTTGAAATGTTGCTATCTTAATGCAGTAAATGAGAGCAGGAGAGAGAACATGGGATTGCATCGATATGATCAATGGGGCTGCTTGCCTGATGGAGTAGTAGTAGGGTACTGCCCTTCAGTCGGATAATCGAAGGTATCCTCAGAGGCAGAACCTACCACGAAAGACACCACAGAACACAATCATCACATGGCAATATGCAACAATATGATGCATGCTATGACATGTCAATATGATGTGTCCCGGCTAATGCATTGTAAAACATGTTGGTTTGAGTCTATTTGAATCAAAGGTTCAAATGGAAGCTCATGTTATTAAGTCATATAAGTGCATTAGCTTGTTTCACCTAAACAGCAAGGTTAAAGTGTTCTGTCATGCATGAAACCATTACAGATGGAAAGATTGAATTTTTCTGATCAAATTTCATATATAAATCTTTGCATTTGGAGTTACAGATTAAAAGTTATGAATTTTTGAAGTTTGTAGTATTTTCTAGAATTTCCTGTATAAAAGTAAATCCAGAAAATAATTATTGCACAGCAGTGCGTCATGGTGACGTCAGCGGTCAACGGAGCCGGTCCAGGTCAAACCTGACCAGTGGGACCCCCGTGTCAGTGTAATTAGCCTAACTAATTTTTAGTTAGCACTAAACCTAACTTTATTAGCAGACGGGTCCCACCTGTCATGGACTCAGGGAGGAGTCAACATGGGCCCACACAGAGTCAACCAGGGTCAAATGGGGTCAAACTCGGTGGCGTTTAGCTGCCAGCGAGGCCAGACGCGGCGGGGCAATGCGGGTTTTGCACTCCGACGACTAAAAGGATGGTGGAGACCTCCTACGCGTAGCTGGGAGCAAGCCGCGTCGAGTGGTGGCAGTGGGGGAGCTTGGGGTCGCCGGAAATGATGCCGGCGACGACCTTGGCGGTCGCCGGAGTTCGGGCGAGGTCGAACCCGAGGGTGCGGGCAAGGTGAGGCGCGTGGGGCGGTGCGTTGGGCTCCTGCGAGTGCGGAGAAGATGGTGACGTGCCCGGAATCAAGCCCAAGTGGTTGTTGTCAGATTTCGGGTTCCGGCAGACCCTTGAGGTTCGAACACTGGGGTGCGCGTGGAGATTTCGCCTCCTACCCACCTGCACCCCTCCGCCTTGCTAAGATTTAAACTATGGAAGGAACAACACAAGAGACACAAGGTTTATACTGGTTCGGGCCACCGTTGTGGTGTAATACCCTACTCCAGTGTGTGATGTGGTGGATTGCCTCTTGGGCTGATGATGATGAACAATACAAGGAAGAACAGCCTCATGAGGGTATGTTCTTGGCTGGGGCGATGAACTGCTGGGAGGAGTTCAGTCACCTTTCTCTCTCTCTCTTTCTGATCGAAACCCCTCTCTTTTCTTTCCAACCCCCCAGCCCCCTTTGCTCTGTGGGTGGCTGGTCCTATTTATAGAGGCCCTGGTCCTCTTCCCAAATATCGAGCGGGAAGGGAGCCAACAATGGAGGGCTAATTTGAAAGGGGACGGCTAGTACTAGCCACCCTGACAAAAGTAGTCTTCACCTGCACAAAGCTCTGGTGATGACGCCATCTTGGGCTCCACGGTGACCTCCGTCTCGTAGACCTCCTGGTCTTGGTCTCGTTGCACCGAAATGGCAACCTTTGCCTGACGCCTCGGTACTCCGCGGATGCGCTTGCCCCCTTTGCACCAAAGAGGAAGGGAGGACACTGCGTGGGCTCGCACCCCCCTGGCGCCCCCGGTCGTCATGGCTTGCGTCACGGGCACCTCGTGAGGTACCCCGCCTTGATCTCTCTGTCTCCTCGTGAGCCAACCTGACGAGGCCGTGCCTGAGGAAGCTCCGCGTCGTCCGCCCCGCGAGGCTTGGCCCCTCGCGAGGGTCTTGGGTCTGTGTTGGTGAAGATGGGCCACGCTGGGCCCCCCTTTGAGCCACGCCGCAGGCCACAGGCAGGCAAGTCCGGGGACCCCCGTTCCCTGAACGCCGACAGTAGCCCCCTGGCCCAAGGCGCGCCCGGACTTGGCCGTGTAGGGAGGCGGAAGGGCAAGAGCGAAGCGCCACGGGCCCTAACAGCCTGCGGCCTTGGGCGCTACGTGGCGGTTGATTGGATGTGGGCGCCCTAGCAACCGCGTGAGTTGATAAAGGAGCGGCATCCACCTAGGCTTTGCTTCTTGCTTTCCCCGGTTGCTGCTCAGATCCCCTTTCCTGTGCCTCTCCTTCCCAAAATTTCCAGATCCACTCCGACCGTGTGACCTAGGAAGCCATGGCGCCTCGTTAGCCCCCGGCTGTAGCTTGGTACTCGTCTGCCCTGGACCCGCCGAACGTGTCGGAGGCGAGCCTTGTCCGGTTGCGCCGGATGGCGACGGTGCGGGGCATAAACGGGGCGAAGGTGTTTAAAGCCGGCTCCGCCACCCCTGAGGGTCAAGGGAGCACCTTCTATCCACTCTTCGTAAGTGCCATTGCTGCTGGCCTGGTGCCTCCCTTCTCCGAGTTCTTCTTCTCTGTCCTCCACCACTATAAGCTACAAGCCCTGCATCTCCACCCCAACTCCGTCTTTCTCCTGGCAATCTTCGCCTATTACTGCGAGGCTCATGTAGGGGTGCATCCCTCAGTGGCCTTGCTGCACCACTACTTCTACCTCCAGACCTCTTGTGGTACTGCTTCCGCGTGCGCGAGTTTCGTCGCGTACGGTGGCGCCATTTCCATTTCGAACCCCGGGAAAAGGATTGAGGGCTTTAGGAGCAAGTGGGTCTTGGTGGATGCTGGGCGCATCCACCCTCGGCTAATCTTGCCCACGGAGCAGCCCACGAGCTCCAGCGATTGGGGTCGAGCGGAGCTCATGGATCCCCGCACGAAGCTGATGTTGGAGAAGATGGACGTGGATCTGAGGCCGGCTAATACGGCGGCGGCGAAGCTGACCGGCGCGTCACTGCTGAGGGAATTCCTAGAGCACCAGCTGGCTCCACTTTGGCAGTACTCACTTCCGATGTGGAGGCCCCGTTCGAGCCCCGCGGCCTTAGCTGACGGAGATCTGGTTGCGGTCCTCCAATCTCTGGTCGGGGGCGATGTGGCGAGGTTGGCGGGCGCTCCTACGCTCTTGTTCCTCTGCGATGACTGGGAGCAGGTAGTGGAGTCCATGGCCGTCTTCAACGGGGATGGGCCCGTGCCCGTGGAAACTCCCGAGGAACTGGTGGACGTGCCCTCCGACGGCTCCAGCGAAGAGGAGGAAGGAGGAGAGGAGGAAGGAGGGGAGCAGGGAAAAGGGCCTGACTCCGAGGCGACTGACGGAGAGTCGAGGGCTCCCCTCCCCCGGCGTAGGTCCCGCATTCTCCGCCTCTCTCCGAGCGATGACGACGAGGATGACGACGAAGACGATGACGAGGACAACGACGAGCAGGACGGCAGGAGCTCACCCCCGATCCCTAAGAAGGACAGGACCGGGCTGGTCTCCAGCGGGTCTGCCCCGGCCCCGGGGCGGACCGCAGATGCACCTTCTGCCTCCAAGCTTCCCGAGGTTGACCCTTCCAGCCGGCTTTCAGGCTTCAAATTTGGTCGGAGGCCGCTTGAGCTCACTGGCGACGACCCATAAGCATTCGATTCTTGTCTTTATTTCTTGCTCTCCTTCTGAGGCTTGACGTCCGCATTTCTTGGATAGGCTGGCGCCCGCAGCAAAGAAGCCGAAGGGGACTCCCGAGGTTCCATCCGTGGCAGTGCTTCTGCCCGTGAAGGAGGGTGACCGCGACGCACAGGCTTCTCCTGCCCGGTCGTCCTCGCGAGGCCTGGCTGAGCCAGCTGGGGCGAGCTCAGCCCCCACGGCCCAAGTGGCTCCCGAGGTGCTCTTGCCTGCCGCCGCCACTACAGCTGTCGGGGTGCGGCAGACTCCACCTCAGGATGCTGTGGTCGCGCTGCCGCCTTCTCCTCCTACTCCACCGGCTGCTGTCTCTCTGACTCCTTCTGCCGTTCTGGATCGTGCTGTTGCTGAGCTGGACCGACTGCGTCAGGATCTTCTTGGCGCCAACCCCCGCTTGGTGGCCGGGCACTTGGAGCTGGCTTCAGGATGGGTTCGCTCCGACGCTTCGATTCGGGTGGCGCTGGTCCAGGCCTCGACGGCATGCGACAAGGAGAAGAAAGCCGTCCTTGAGGCGAAGGCTGCTCGTGACGCAGCCCTGGGGGAGGTGGTCGACGTCCGTGGACGTTGCAAGGCGCTGGAGGGCGAACTGCAAGATTTGCGGGACCAGCTCGTGAACGAGGTCCGCCTTCGCCAAGAGCGGGAAGAAGGCATGAAGGCTCGCGAGGTGGCTCTCAAGGAGAGGGAGGTCAAGCTTAAGAAACTCCGTGACCGCCTAGGCGCGTAGGAGCAGGAGTTGGGGGCGAGGAAGGCCAAGCTGGACGACGAGGCCCTGGTTCTTGCCGAGGACCGCATGGCCTTCACGGAGATGGAGGCGAGGGCTCGCTCCTCACTGAGGACGCTTTACGACAGCGGCCTGGAGAGCCCACTGGCTGGCGCCGAGGACGTCCCCGCCAAGCTGCTTCCCTTCCTGGTTCACGCTCTTGAAGATGTCGCCCTTGGCCTTGGCCCCATGGCCGAGGCCGAGGCGCGTGTCCTGTCTTCTACAGCACTGACTCGGGTCCTCACCCACATCTACCTTTGCGATCCCGGTGTCGACCTCGACAGCCTACTGGAGCCAGTGAGCGGCGAGCGTGCCGCTGCCGCTGCCGAGGCCGTGAAGGGTCGCGCAGAGGCCCTGTTGGGGAGGTTCCGGGCCTTTAGCACCAAGCCGAAGCAAGGCGCTACCGACTCCACCGCTCCGTGAGGCGTACCCAATCCGCGCTGCTCCACCACCGACAAGTGACTCTGTCGTGGCTCCTGTCCTACCTTTAATTCCTGCACATGTATCATGCCTCGGGGAGGCGTTTAAACTTGCGTTTGGCATTGAGATAACAGTGTGGACTATAATATTTGCTTTTGAATTCCTTGAAATTTGTGCCTTTCCTTCCTACTTGCTTATGTTCTACGCCGGCAGAGCCCGGCCCCGCGCATGCCTCACCCAGCGTTGGTCCCGACTGGAAACCAGGACGGGGCCAAGGAGTGAGGGGCCACGTGACAAGTTAGGCTCCTGAGTCGCGATGCTCAGGAGTCCCCCTTGGTGCACGAACAGCAAGTAGGGAGGTGTGATGCGGGTGGATCTACCGTTCTACGTCTGCAGAGCCCGGCCGCGCGCGTACCTCACCCAGCGTTGGTCCCGACCGGAAACCAAGACGGCGCCACAGAGTGAGGGGCTACGTGACCAGTTAGGCTCCTGAGTCGCGATGCTCAGGAGTCCCCCTTGACACTCAAACGGCCTTCATACCTTGGCTCCGCTCGGGGAGAGACGCGCGACGAACCAGGCCCGGGGGGACCTGGCTGGGCGGCGTGCGTCTGGGTGTGACCCAGGCGCAGCCCCCGTGCCCAACCCCCTCGCGCGTAACTCCCGAGGGGAGGCGTTACGATGAGGCTAGACACTGAGCTCTGGGCTCCCTGAGGTTGGTGCGGCCCGGGGGCCACCCTCAGTTGTTTATCACCAGCGCGGAGCATAGCGCTACCGTATGTGTACGGGCATAGCCGCTCCTCGGCAGTGTCGTCAGCCAGCACGGAGCATGGTGCTTCCACTGGTACGTGGGAGGGGGCCCCCTCTGGGAGGGGCCCCCGGGGCATGTACAGCCCCGCCCTAACACGTGGCTGGCACGATAGGGCCTGGCGAGGTGTATCTGGGCACCCGTGAGCCAGCGTGGGACTCATGGGGCCCTACCTCTAGGCGGGTTGCGCCTGGCACTGGGCCTTATCTTGTGATGTGTCCCTGCAAATTTGGTTAGATGTCGGCACTCTACGTCCTCGGGTCCCGGCCCTCGAGCTGGTCTCAGCCGTCGCTGGTATGCCAGGTCGCGATGCCATGGACAAGGCCAGAGGGTGAGGGCTGGAGAGCCAGTAAGAGCCCTGAGTCGCGATGCTCAGGTACCCCCCCTTTAACGTGCAAGTGGTCGGCATGGAGAAGAAGAGGTGCCGTGGACCGACATCAAATAATCAAGCATGGTGGGTCTAACGCATGATCGGAAATAAACACAAATGGGATACATGCCGCTGGTCCTGGCCCGAGCGGCTCGGGGATCGTGCAGCCCGAGGGGCACCCCCAACAAGGTAAGCTAACAACATGGAATGAAAAAGGGATACACGCCGCAGGGACGGACCCATGCAGCCTGGGAATAATGCTGCCCTGGGGGGGCGCTCCCAGCTGGAAATAAAACTCGAAAGATGTCACCTGATGATGTTGAGGACGAAGGAGCATTGGTGTAGCAGGCTCGGTGGGCTGCGCGAGCCGATCCTCATGAGCCCCCAGGCCAAGGGGCCTCAGGAGGTTCCGGAGGCGCTGGCGGCTCCTCATGGGTCATCTCCATCCCTGCCAGGGCTGCGGAACGCCCGGCCTCTCGTGCCTCCGTGATGCCCCTCATGAGGCGCTGGTACGTGTCAGACGCGTTTGGCAAGCCGTAAGGCATGCGGATGTAGCTGTGGGGTGGGCCTCCGCAGTGCCCCACTCGCGAGGGCCAGAGGCGACTCAGTTGAGCCCTGGTATGTCGATGCAGACGTGCAGCCCATCATCCTTGCCTGGATGGGGAGCCACTGCTGGTAGCTGGCGGCCGCCTTTCATGACTCTTGACTCCTGTAGCTCCTGAATGGCCTCGCTGACGAACTCCTAAGGGTCTGGATCTCCTTGCCTTGCTCCTTCTTGAGGGAAACATGCTTCGAAACACGCCTCCATGTGGTGCCCAAGCGCCTCCCTCGTGACCCTAGCTAGGTCGGTGGCCCTGCAGGGGAGAGCTCCTGAGCCTTGCCTGAGGAGGGCACCGGGCGCGCTTTCCTATGCGATGGAAGGAGGTTCCTCCTGGGCAAGCGCGGGCCCAGAGGGGCCTGCCTCCTGAGTGGTCGGGCCGGACGATGTCTTCATCTTCTTATGGGCGGTCTCGTGAGGCCTCCTGCTTCCACGATCCGGGTCTTCCAGTGACGCGGCCTGAAAGGCTCGTTCCAGGGAACACACCGCGTCCTTCTCTTCACAGGGCACCGTGATGACTCCACCACTTCCTGGCATCTTGAGGACGTTGTAGCCGTGGTGAGTTACGTCCATGAACTTGGCCAGCGCTGGGTACCCAAGGATGGCATTGTACGGCAGGCGAATGTGAGCGATGTCGAAGTCGATGAGCTCGGTGCGGTAGTTGTCGCGTGCCCCGAAGGTGACAGGGAGGCGGACCTGCCCAATCGGGACCGTGGAGCCATCGGTGACACCGGAGAAAGGCTTGGTTGGCTGAAGCTGGCTATAGGGCACTTGGAGGTTGTTGAATGTTTCCACGGACAGGACGTTGAGCCCTGCCCCGCCATCGATGAGGGTCTTGGTGACCACCATGTTGCTGATGATTGGGGAACAAAGCATCGGGAGGACTCCGGTTGTAGCCGCACACTTGAGCTGATCTGCTGAGCTGAACGTGATGGCGCACGCCGACCACCTGAGAGGGCGCGTGGCTTCGAGCCTGGGGAGGACTGCGTTCACTTCGCGGGCGAACTGCTTGAAGATGCGCTGAGAGGCTGGGGCTTGTGCCCCACCTAGGATGCAGGCGATCGCGCACGGCTCCTGGAAGCCCCCAGCCCCCTCGTCTTGGTGGCGGTCCTCGTTTCTCCTTGGCTGCGGCGGCAGCGGTGGGAGGCCTGCGTTGCCTTGCGGGCGATCCTCGCGAGGCTGATCCCTCCAGTCTCCCTCGCGAGGCTGATCCCTCCAGCCTCCCTCGCGAGGCGGGTCTTGCCAGCGATCCTCGCGAGGTTGATCGCGCCACCCTTGGCGCGGGCCATGGTCTTCCCAGCATCCTGCGTTCCTTCATCCTCCTCGGCCGTAGCCCCGGTTACTGCGGTCAGGGCGATGGCTGATCCTTCCTTCTCGCACGGCTCGGAGCTCTTGACATTCGTTGGTGTTGTGGGTGTGGAGGTCGTGGTACACACAGTACCGGCTGCCCTTGGAAGGTTCGGGCTGATCTCTGCCCCGCTTGGTGTCTGGTTCTGCCGCGAGCACGGCAGCCCCCTTGCGCTTCACATCCTTGGCCTTGGGCTTCTTCTCTTCTGGGTCTGCGGCAGGCAGCTCGAGGAGGGAGAGACGCCCTTCCTCGGCCCTAGTGCACTTGGTTGCCAGGTTGAATAGTTCCAAGGAAGTGCACAGGTCTTCATGCATCGCCAGCTCCTCCTTCATCTTGACGTCGCGCAAGCCGTCAGAGAAGGCTGAGATGATGGCCTCCTCAGTCACCTTGGGAATCTTGAGGCGGCGTTGTTGAAGCGCTGGATGTACTTCTGCAGGGTCTCCCCGGGCTGTTGCTTGATGCGGCGCATGTCGCTCACGACGGGTGGCCGATCGCGAGTGCCCTGGAAGTTGGCGATGAAGCGGGTGTGCATCTCGTCCCAGGAGGAGATTGTGCCTGGGGCCAGGTTCAGGAGCTAGGTGTGGGCCCCGTCCTTGAGTGCCATGGGGAACCAGTTCGCCATGACTTTCTTGTCTCTGTTGGCAGCTTCGATGCCCAGCTCATAGAGCTGGAGGAACTCCGCAGGGTCAGCCGTGCCATCGTAGCGAGGAGGCAAGTCTGGCTTGACCTTGCCGGGCCACGCGACGCTGCGTAGCTCCGCGGTGAAGGCGCAGCAGCCTGCCGTGGCCACGGGAGGCCTTGGATGGCGGGGAGCTTGGTCTTGCATGTCCCCACGCGCTGCAGCTGGGAGCGGCGCGGGGTCTTGGCGTGCGGGAGTAGGAGCATGGTCGCGACGTGCTGGAGCAGGGAGCGCTCGGGCAGCTCTGCTCTTGCTGCGCTGGCGCCTGACGGATTGGGTTCCGCCCAGGGGCCACGTGCCTTGGAGCCATGGCGCCTTCCTGAGGAGGAGGCGGCCGGGGCGCCGCCGGAGCTTCATTGCCCGCGCGGGCCGGGTGCGGTGCAGCAGAACGGACAGCGCAGGAGAGCCCCCTGTGGCGCGAACGAGCTCGGCGACGCGGTCGAGCCATTCTTCGTAGTCGTCGTCGACGGGACGGTAGCGCAGGAGCTCGTTTGCCGCGATGAGTGCAGCCGAAGCCTCCATGGGCGCGCGGAGCGCGCAGGACGAAGAACCAGCTGAGGTGAGCGAGGGAGTCGTGGTGCGGCCGTCTTGCCGCACAGACGGATGCTGGGACGATGCTTGCTGCCCGTCCCCCGCTGGGCCGGTGGCGGCATTGACGGCAGGTGACGGGGAACAGCGAGGACGCCCGTCGACTGGGGCTATCTGGGTGACGCGGGAAGCGAGCGCGGCCCGGCGCTCGGCGCGGGCCCGACGAGCGTCAGACATGGGCGTGATGGTCGAAGGAGAACGGGGTGGTGGAAGACGAATCCCGGCGCACCCCTACCTGGTGCGCCAAATGTCAGATTTCGGGTTCCGGCAGACCCTTGAGGTTCGAACACTAGGGTGCGCGTGGAGATTTCGCCTCCTACCTACCTGCACCCCTCCGCCTTGCTAAGATCTAAACTATGGAAGGAACAACACAAGAGACACCGGGTTTATACTGGTTTGGGCCACCGTTGTGGTGTAATACCCTACTCCAGTGTGTGGTGTGCTGGATTGCCTCTTGGGCTAATGATGATGAACAATACAAGGAAGAACAGCCTCGCGAGGGTCTGTTCTTGGCTGGGGCGATGAACAGCTGGGAGGAGTTCAGTCACCTTTCTCTCTCTATCTCTCTTTTTGATCGAAACCCCTCTCTTTTCTTTCCAACCCCCCAGCCCCCTTTGCTCTGTGGGTGGCTGGTCCTATTTATAGAGGCCCTGGTCCTCTTCCCAAATATCGAGCGGGAAGGGAGCCAACAATGGCGGGCTAATTTGAAGGGGGACAACTAGTACTAGCCACCCTGACAAAAGTAGTCTTCGCCTGCACAAAGCTCTGGTGATGACGCCGTCTTGGGCTCCACGGTGACCTCTGTCTCGTAGTCCTCCTGGTCTTGGTCTCGTTGCACTGAAATGGCAACCTTTGCCTGATGCCTCGGTACTCCGCGGCTGCGCTTTCCCCCTTTGCACCAAAGAGGAAGGGAGGACACTGCACGGGCCGGGACCCGCCTGGCGCCCCCGGTCGTCATGGCTTGCGTCACGGGAACCTCGTGAGGTACCCCGCCTTGATCTCTCCGCCTCCTCATGAGCCAGCCTGATGAGGCCACGCCTGAGGAAGCTCCGTGTCGTCCGCCCCGTGAGGCTTGGCCCCTCGCGAGGGTCTTGGGTTTGTGTTGGTGAAGATGGGCCGTGCTGGGGCCCCCTTTGAGCCACGCCGCAGGCCACAGGCAGGCAAGTCTGGGGACCCCCGTTCCCAGAACGCCGACAGTTGTGGCCACGACGGCGACGTGCGGTGGCGGCGGCGGGTGCAGCCGAGCTTGGTGCGGTTCCTACGAAGCACGAGAGCAAGGACGGGAGGGATTGAAAGGTGCAGCAGCTCACGGCGAACACGATGGTGCAGACAACATGGTCGGGGACGAGCTGGTGCGGCGGAGACGGCGAGGGGGATCTGCGGTGGTGTTCGGTGAAGACGAGCTCGATGGAGATGAGGGAGAGCGTCCGAGCGCTCGGGGCTCGGCTAGCTCGACGTTGTGGACGATGGCGGAGCTCGTTGATAGGTCAGCGCAGCGCGGGGACGATGGAGAACGCGGCTATGTCGACGGTGCAGCGGCAGGGGCGTCGGCCATGGCGAGAGAGAGCGAGGGAGAGAGACAGGGGGAGAATGGGTGTGTCTGCGAGGTCGAGGCGGTGACGTGGAGCTCGCCCAGGTGTCCACAGGCGCGAGCGGCAAGCAGGTGGCACGGTGGCGAGCTCTCGCGCGCCGACGTCACCTCCTACCTGGCTGGCGGGAGGAAGCAGCTGGCTGGCACGGGCCAGCACAGTGCTGGGCCGCTAGGTGGGCCGGGAGGTGGGCTGCGGCCAAGTAAGCGGTTTCTTTTATTTTTGTTTTTGTTTTTTTTCTATTTTCTATAACTGTGTGGCTTTATTAAAAAATAGTTAAACACTTCCAAAAATCCTGAAAATAATCAAGGGCTCTGTTTGGATTATTTCCAACAGCCCACACTTATTTCCAAAATTATTTGGGCATTTAAAATATTTTATAGCATTTAAATGCCCAAATGCAAATAGGTAATGATTTAATCCAATGAACTTATGTCTCCTAGAAAATTGTGAACCCATTTTGTTAGAGGTTCTAACCCAAGACAAAAAGGGTGGACTTTTTAGAAGGGCATTCCAGGTTCATTGAAAATGCTTTTAGTAAACCCTAGTTGTTTCCAGGGGGTGTTGGGTGTTCTGCCATCCCCATTTCAATTTTCTGGAGAAGTAGACATGATGCAACACTCTAATGCATGAACTAGCTAGGGTGTGACAACTCGCCCCCACTCAAAATAATCTCGTCCCGAGATTTGGGATCCGTTGGAAATAAGTTGGGGTACTCAAGTCGAAGACGATCCTCCCTTTCCCAAGTGGCTTCTTTCTCAGAGTGGTGTGACCATTGAACCTTGAGAAACTTGATGTTATGGCGTCGGGTGGTACGCTCGGCTTGATCAAGGATACGAACGGGATATTCCCGATATTTGAGATTATCTTGGAGATCAAGCGTTTCGTGGTCCACTCCACGGATAGGATCCGCGAAGCAACGCCTGAGTTGAGAAACGTGGAAGACATCGTGAACTCTGGAAAGATGTGGAGCTAGTTTCAATTGGTAGGCAACTTCTCCTCGTTTGGCAAGAATGCGAAAGGGTCCATTGTAACGAGGAGCCAATTTGCCTTTGATACCGAAACGATGGGTTCCCTTCAAAGGAGTAACCCGAAGGTAAGCTTTCTCGCTGACTTCATAAGTCATGAGCTTATGTTTGCAGTCATATTGACTCTTTTGACGAGATTGGGCTGTTTTCAATTTCTCATGGATAACGCGAACCTGCTCTTCTGCTTCCTGAATCATATCCGGGCCAAAGAGTTGTCTTTCCCCGGTTTCTGACCAGTTAAGGGGCGTTCGACATTTTCGTCCATAGAGAACTTTGAAAGGAGCTTTGCCCAAGCTAGCTTGATAACTATTGTTATAAGCGAACTCCGCGAATGGAAGGCATTTCTCCCAATCCATACCGAAAGAGATGACCGAAGCTCGGAGCATATCCTCCAGAATTTGATTGACTCGTTCTACTTGACCACTTGATTGGGGGTGGACGGTGGTGCTAAAGGAGAGACGGGTTCCCATAGCATTTTGGAAACTTTCCCAAAATCGAGAGGTGAAGAGGCTCCCACGGTCTGAGTTAATTTCCAATGGGACACCATGAAGAGACACTATTCGGGAGATGTACAAGTCAGCTAGCTGGCTAGCGGTTATACTCTCACGAATAGGTAGGAAGTGGGCTACTTTGGAAAGACAATCGACAACGACGAAGATAGCATTATTCCCTCTCTTGGTCCTGGGAAACCCGGTAATGAAATCCATACTGATTTTATCCCATTTCCATTCAAGAATAGCCAAAGGTTGAAGAGAGCCAGCAGGCCGTTGATGCTTTGCTTTAACACGACGACAGACGTCACAATTAGTAATGTATTGAGCAATTTCTCTCTTCATCCTAGTCCACCAAAACCTCTGGCGTAGGTCTTGATACATCTTTGTACTACTGGGATGAATGGTGAGAGGGGATTCATGAGCTTCCTTAAGAATCAACCGCCTCAGGTTTCGTGCCTTGGGAACCACTAAGCGGTTTCCAAAGAATACGACACCTTGATCATCAATGGAGAAACAATTTGTGACTCCTTTCTTAATGTTTCTCTTAATACGGGAGATTCCCGGATCTACCTTCTGTGCTTTGATGATCTGATCCGTAAGGGTAGGTTTGGCCACCAGGGTGGATAGGAATCATCGAGGAACAATGTGAAGGTTAAGCTTCCGAAATTCCTCATGGAGAAGTGGTTGACCTTGTTGTAACATCGGGTTGTTTCAATAGGATTTATGATTTAGTGCATCAGCCATGACATTGGCTTTTCCCGGGGTGTAAGTTATCCCTAGTCGTAATCTGAGATCAACTCGACCCAATGTCTTTGCCTGAGATTCAAATCCGGTTGGGTGAAGATATATTTCAGACTTTGGTGATCAGTGAAGATCTCGCAACAATTACCGAGAAGGTAATGTCGCCAAGTTTTAAGTGCATGGACTACAACTGCAAGCTCCAGATCATGTGTGGGACAGTTTTCCTCGTGTGGGTGTAATTGCCGTGAAGCATAGGCAATTACCTGACGATCTTGCATGAGTATGCAACCTAGTCCTTGTCGCCAGGCGTCACAATAGATAATAAAGTCCTTGGAGAAATCTGGTGGTACCAGTATGGGAGCAGATGTCAGGCGTATTTTCAGTTCCTAAAAGCTAAACTCGCACTATGGGGTCCACTCGAACTTTTTATATTTCTTGAGAAGTTCAGTTAGAGGTTTAGCAACCCTGGAGAAATTCTCGACGAAGTGACGATAGTAGCTCGCTAAGCGAAGGAAACTCAGAACTTGCTTGACCGTTTCTGGTGGAGTCCAATCAAGGATGGCTTGAACTCGCTCGGGATTGATAGCAATACCCTTACCAGAGATTACATGGCCTAGGTAGGTCACTTCTGGCAACCAAAATTCACATTTGGAGAATTTGGCATAAAGGCGATGCTCTCAAAGTTTCGTCAATACCAGCCTTAGATGTTTGGCATGTTCTTCCTCATTCTTGGAGTAGATGAGTATATCATCGAGGTATACCCTGACGAATTTATCCAAATACTCCATGAAGATTGCGTTCATTAACCGAGAGAAGGTGGTTGGGGCATTGGTTAAACCGAAGGACATGACGATGTACTCGTATTGGCCATAACTAGTAACAAAGGCCGTTTTGGGAATGTCCCCGTTTTTTATTTTGATTTTATGGTAGCCCAACCTCAAATCCATTTTGGAAAAGACTAAGGATCCAGCGAGCTGATCATACAGATCATTGATCCTGGGGAGTGGATACTTGTTCTTGATAGTGACCAAGTTGACAGGTCGGTAATCTACAACCATCCGATCTGTTCCATCCTTCTTCTTGACGAAGAGGATGGGGCAAGCCCAAGGAGAAGAACTAGGACGGATGAAACCCTTTTTCAATGACTCATCGAGTTGTTTCTTAAGCTCAGCTAGTTCTAAGGGTGCCATCTTATAGGGTCTTCTAGAAATTGGGCCGGTTCCTGGAACAAGGTCTATCATGAACTCGACATCCCTGTCAGGTGGAACACCTGGCAGTTCTTATGGAAAGACATCCGGGAAGTCTCGGACTACCGGAATATCTTCAAGGTCTGGAAGGGGGTTGGCATTTAGGAAGTAAAGCTGGCGCTTGGCCACTTGAGTTAAGACATTGATTGTCTTGCCCAATGGGTGAGTAAGTTGAACAGTTCTAGTAGAGCAATCAATATTAGCACAATGGGCTGACATCCAGTCCATACCCAAGATGATGTTTATGTCCAAGGACTTGAGAGCTATTAGTGATGCAAGGAAGACAAGTCTATTGACAAGAATTTCATTCCCATGGCTTACTCTAGAGGTTTGCCATTTGGAACCTGGAGTTTGAATTGCCATGGAAGTTGGCATGTCACAGAATGTCGTGTTATGAAATCGAGCATAGCTCTCAGATATGAATGAATGAGATGCTCCAGTATCGAAAAGAACAGATGCCGGATGGCAATTAACAAGGAGCATACCAAGGACGACGTTAGGATCATCACGAGTCTCCTCAGCCGAGACATAGTTGACATGGACACGTGAAGTGGTGGCTGGCTTGGCGTAGAATGTCTTTCCCGCTGGCTTACCACGGCCAACGGACTTTCCAGACTGGTTGGGGTTGTTGTTCTGGGGACACTCTCGGCTGTAGTGACCCGGCTCTCCACACTTGAAACATGTCACAACATTGGAGCGTGGAGAAGCATTAGCAGCGGGGCCACCATAGGTCTTAGGCGGTGCAAACTGTTGGTTGGGGTGAGGCGCCTCAAAGGATGGCCTCGGAGTGAATCTGGGTGGCAGAGCTGTGTTTGGAATCCACACCCGGTGCTTTTGAGATCCAGAGCCGGATGAAGAACCAAAATCAGGGAGTGCTTGCATGAAGCGTCACAGTCAGTCTGACCTGTCTCAGCACTGATGGCCTTATTGACCAGCTTCTGGACGGAGGTGCACTCATGCAGACAGAGGTCACGACGAAGCTCGGGGCTAAGTCCCTTATGGAACCTTGGCTGCTTCTTGGCGTCGGTGGATACCTCTTCAGGAGCATAACGTGCTAGATTTCCAAACTCACGATTGTATGCATCCACGGTCAGTCTGCCTTGGGTGAAATTATAGAATTCTTCCCGCTTACGATCCATGAGACCCTCCGGAATGTGATGCTCACCGAAAGCCTCACTAAACTCAGCCCAAGTAGTGATTTGTCCATCCGGGCGCATAGCCTCAAAGTTTTCCCACCAAAGGCTAGCAGGGCCTTCGAGGTGATAGGCGGCATAGGTAACCTTATCAGCTTCGGCTACGTTGGCAGAACGTAGCTCATGGGTAATGCTGCGGAGCCAATCATCCGCATCGAGGGGCTCGACGGAATGATTAAACTTCGGTGGGTACAACTGGACAAAGTCATTGATCGACACCAAGTCGTTCCTCTGTTGACGTGCAGTATTCTGCTCAATCCGCTCCAGCAAGCGGTTAGTCTCACGCTTATTTCTTTCTGCCTCTAGCATAACTTCGGCCAGAGAAGGCGGGTGAGGCAGATTCTCATCCCTAGCTGCACTGGCTTCACCCTGCTCCAGGGCAGCAGGGTTTCTGCGGGTGTTGACCATCCTAGGAAAAACAAGAAAATGGTTTAGACAAGGATGGCACAATCTTGGCAAGGAAGTGCGTAATGTAATGGATAACATGGAATGATGAGATGTTCATTTGCACGACATGGTAATATAGAAACTGCCATATATATAACATCAGTCATACAGACCGTACATAGTTTAGTACAAGCCCAGGCTAGAGTACAACTACGGTGAAAGACATTACATCTCATCGGAGGCATTCCAAGCTCCTATACATTATTTTTCTACACCCCCGGAACGTGATACACACCAAGTCATATTCCACGAGTCACGCGGGACTATGGAGAATACAACTATTACAATACTAGTGAAGCTACTACCAACTCAGACGTTTCTGTAGTAATCTTCATAGGGATCACCACCATGTCCTGGGAGCTGAACATGATCATGTGGAAACGGTTGGTCCTGTGGAGCTTGTGGTCCATAGGGACTCGGGTGTGGCCTTGGTCCAACAAATGCTGGCAGACGGGGTCCACGGGGAGGGGTGATGCCTCCTACATCACGCCAGTCCATACAATCTGGCAACCCAGACCGCACGGGGTAGAGGTCCCTCATGTCCATGTATCCAGCCTGCACGGCAGGTGCAAACCTTGTCAAAGTGGCCCAGTGGTCAGAACGAGAGTTGAAGAGCTCCATTCACAAGGCACAATTTTCATGGTCCTTGTCCTCAAGCATCTCGGAAGTGGTGCGGAGTAGTGAATCCTCATGTGTAGAGTCACAGTACAAAGCCTGATAGTACCCTTGTGCCCCAGGGAGTGAGGCTAGCATGTAGAAGAAATCGGTGTTCCGAAGCAAGGCAGTTCTGGATCGAATGATAGTCATCATTGAGTAAGTTGTGTCCTGCACAGACATCTCGATAGTAACCCCAAGTCCATAAGAGCAGTGGAGGGGTTCAGTAGCTCCAGGATAAGAGGGGTATATCCTGATGGTACAATGGTATTGGCTCTGATTGAAGTCTCAAAACTGAAGGAAATATGCCCTAGAGGCAATAATAAAGTTATTATTTATTTCCTTATATCATGATAAAAGTTTATTATTCGTGCTAGAATTGTATTAACTGGAAACATAATACATGTGTGAATACATAGACAAACAGAGTGTCACTAGTATGCCTCTACTTGACTAGCTCGTTAATCAAAGATGGTTATGTTTCCTAACCATGGACAAAGAGTTGTCATTTGATTAACGGGATCACATCATTAGTTTAATGATCTAATTGACATGACCCATTCCATTAGCTTAGCACCCGATCGTTTAGTATGTTGCTATTGCTTTCTTCATGACTTATACATGTTCCTTTGACTATGAGATTATGCAACTCCCGTTTGCCGGAGGAACACTTTGTGTGCTACCAAACGTCACAACATAACTGGGTGATTATAAAGGATCTCTACAGGTGTATCCAAAGGTACATGTTGGGTTGGCGTATTTCGAGATTAGGATTTGTCACTCCGATTGTCGGAGAGGTATTTCTGGGCCCTCTCGGTAATGCACATCACTGAAGCCTTGCAAGCATTGCAACTAATGAGTTAATTGCGGGATGATGTATTACGGAACGAGTAAAGAGACTTACCGGTAACGAGATTGAACTAGGTATGGGATACCGACGATCGAATCTCAGGCAAGTAACATACCGATGACAAAGGGAACAACGTATGTTGTTATGCGGTCTGACCGATAAAAGATCTTTGTAGAATATGTAGGAGCCAATATGAGCATCCAGGTTCCGCTATTGGTTATTGACCGGAGACGTGTCTCGGTCATGTCTACATTGTTCTCGAACCCGTAGGGTCCGCATGCTTAAGGTTACGATGACAGTTATATTATGAGTTTATGCATTTTGATGTACCGAAGTTTGTTCGGAGTCCCGGATGTGATCACGGACATGACGAGGAGTCTCGAAATGGTCGACACATATAGATTGATATATTAGAATCCTATGTTTGGATATCGGAAGTGTTCCGGGTGAAATCGGGATTTTACCGGAGTACCGGGAGGTTACCGGAACCCCCCGGGAGGTATATGGGCCTTAGTGGAAGAGAGGAGAGGTGGCCAGAGATGGGCCACGCGCCCCTCCCCCCCTTGGTCCGAATAGGACAAGGAGAGGGGGCCGGCCCCCTTCCTCCTCTCTCTCCTCTTTTTTCCCCCTCCGCGAATCCTATTCCAACTAGGAAAGGGGGGAGTCCTACTCCCGGAGGGAGTAGGACTCCTCCTGGCGCGCCTCCTCTTGGCCGGCCGCCCCCCCTTTTAGCCTTTATATACGGAGGCAAGGGCCACCCCTAGAGACACAAGTTGATCCACGTGATCATATTCTTAGCCGTGTGCGGTCCCCCCTTCCACCATAGTCCTTGATAATATTGTAGCGGTGCTTAGGCGAAGCCCTGCAACGGTAGTACATCAAGATCGTCACCACGCTGTCGTGATGACGGAACTCTTGCCCGACACTTTGCTGGATCGGAGTCCGGGGATCGTCATCGAGCTGAACGTGTGCTAGAACTCGGAGGTGTCGTAGTTTCGGTGCTTGATCGGTCGAGCCGTGGAGATGTACGACTACATCAACCAAATTAACGCTTCCGTTGTCGATCTACAAGGGTACGTAGATCACACTCTCCCCCTCTCATTGCTATGCATCACCATGATCTTGCGTGTGCGTAGGAATTTTTTTGAAATTACTACGAAACCCAACAGTGGCATCCGAGCCTAGGTTTTATGTGTTGATGTTATATGCACGAGTAGAACACAAGTGAGTTGTGGGCGATATAAGTCATACTGCTTACCAGCATGTCATACTTTGGTTCGGCGGTATTGTTGGACGAAGCGGCCCGGACCGACATTACGCGTACGCTTACGCGAGATCGGTTCTCCCAACGTGCTTTGCACAAAGGTGGCTAGCGGGTGACAGTTTCTCCAACTTTAGTTCAACTGAGTGTGGCTACGCCCGGTCCTTGCGAAGGTTAAAACAACACCAACTTGACAAACTATCGTTGTGGTTTTGATGCGTAGGTAAGATTGGTTCTTGCTTAAGCCCGTAGCATCCACGTAAAACTTGCAACAACAAAGTAGAGGACGTCTAACTTGTTTTTGCAGGGCATGTTGTGATGTGATATGGTCAAGACATGATGCTAAATTTTATTGTATGAGATGATCATGTTTTGTAACCGAGTTATTGGCAACTGGCGGGAGCCATATGGTTGTCGCTTTATTGTATGTAATGCAATCACGCTGCAATGCTTTACTTTATCACTAAGCGGTAGCGATAGTCGTGGAAGCATGAGATTGGCGAGACGACAACGATGCTACGATGGAGATCAAGGTGTCACGCCTGTGACGATGGTGATCACGACGGTGCTTCGAGGATGGAGATCACAAGCACAAGATGATGATGGCCATATCATATCACTTATATTGATTGCATGTTATGTTTATCTTTTATGCATCTTATCTTGCTTTGATTGACGGTAGCATTATAAGATGATCTCTCACTAATTATCAAGAAGTGTTCTCCCTAAGTATGCACCGTTGCGAAAGTTCTTCGTGCTGAGACACCACGTGATGATCGGGTATGATAGGCTCTACGTTCAAATACAACGGGTGCAAAACAGTTGCACACGTAGAATACTCAGGTTATACTTGACGAGCCAAGCATATACAGATATGGCCTCGGAACACGGAGATCGAAAGGTCGAGCGTGAATCATATAGTAGATATGATCAACATAGTGATGTTCACCAATGAAACTACTCCATCTCACGTGATGATCGGACAAGGTTTAGTTGATTTGGATCACGTAATCACTTATAGGATTAGACGGATGTCTATCTAAGTGGGAGTTCTTTAAGTAATATGATTAATTGAACCTAAATTTATCATGAACTTAGTACCTGATAGTATCTTGCTTATGTATGTTTGATTGTAGATAGATGGCCCGTGCTGTTGTTCCGTTGAATTTTAATGCGTTCCTTGAGAAAGCAAAGTTGAAAGATGATGGTAGCAATTACACGGACTGGGTCCGTAACTTGAGGATTATCCTCATTGCTGCACAGAAGAATTACGTCCTGGAAGCACCGCTGGGTGCCGATGTTATGAACGTCTGGCAGAGCAAAGCTGATGACTACTCGATAGTTCAATGTGCCAAGCTTTACGGCTTAGAACCGGGACTTCAACGACGTTTTGAACGTCATGGGGCATATGAGATGTTCCAGGAGTTGAAGTTAATATTTCAAGCAAATGCCCGGATTGAGAGATATGAAGTCTCCAATAAGTTCTATAGCTGCAAGATGGAGGAGAACAGTTCTGTCAGTGAGCATATACTCAAGATGTCTGGGTATTGTAATCACTTGATTCAACTGGGAGTTAATCTTCCGGATGATAGCGTCATTGACAGAATTCTCCAATCACTTCCACCAAGCTACAAGAGCTTCATGATGAACTATAATATGCAAGGGATGAATAAAACTATTCCCAAGCTCTTCACAATGCTGAAAGCTGCAGAGGTAGAAATCAAGAAGGAGCATCAAGTGTTGATGGTAAACAACACCACTAGTTTTGAGAAAAAAGGGCAAAGGGAAGAAGAAGGGGAACTTCAAGAAGAACAGCAAGCAAGTTACTGCTCGAGAGAAGAAACCAAGTCTGGACCTAAGCCTGAAACTGAGTGCTTCTACTGCAAGCAGACTGGTCACTCGAAGCGGAACTGCCCCAAGTATTTGGCGGATAAGAAGGATGGCAAGGTGAACAAAGGTATATGTGATATACATGTTATTGATGTGTACCTTACTAATGCTCGCAGTAGCACCTGGGTATTTGATACTGGTTCTGTTGCTAATATTTGCAACTCGAAACAGGGACTACGTATTAAGCGAAGATTGGCTAAGGACGAGGTGACGATGCGCATGGGAAACGGTTCCAAAGTCGATGTGATCACGGTCGGCGCGCTACCTCTACATCTACCTTCGGGATTAATATTAGACCTAAATAATTGTTATTTGGTGCCAGCGTTAAGCATGAACATTATATCTGGATCTTGTTTGATGCGAGACGGTTATTCATTTAAATCAGAGAATAATGGTTGTTCTATTTATATGAGTAATATCTTTTATGGTCATGCACCCTTGAAGAATGGTCTATTCTTATTGAATCTCGATAGTAGTGACACATATTCATAATGTTGAAGCCAAAAGATGCAGAGCTGATAATGATAGTGCAACTTATTTGTGGCACTGCCGTTTAGGTCATATCGGAGTAAAGCGCATGAACAAACTCCATACTGATGGACTTTTGGAACCACTTGATTATGAATCACTTGGTAGTTGCGAACCGTGCCTCATGGGCAAGATGACTAAAACACCGTTCTCCGGTACTATGGAGAGAGCAACAGATTTGTTGGAAATCATACATACAGATGTATGTGGTCCGATGAATATTGAGGCTCGTGGCGGATATCGTTATTTTCTCACCTTCACAGATGACTTAAGCAGATATGGGTATATCTACTTAATGAAACATAAGTCTGAAACGTTTGAAAAGTTCAAAGAATTTCAGAGTGAAGTTGAAAATCATCGTAACAAGAAAATAAAGTTTCTACGATCTGATTGTGGAGGAGAATATTTGAGTTACGAGTTTGGTGTACATTTGAAACAATGCGAAATAGTTTCGCAACTCACGCCACCCGGAACACCACAGCGTAATGGTGTGTCCGAACGTCGTAATCGTACTTTACTAGATATGGTGCGATCTATGATGTCTCTTACTGATTTACCGCTATCGTTTTGGGGTTATGCTTTGGAGACGGCCGCATTCACGTTAAATAGGGCACCATCAAAATCCGTTGAGACGACGCCTTATGAACTATGGTTTGGCAAGAAACCAAAGTTGTCGTTTCTGAAAGTTTGGGGCTGCGATGCTTATGTGAAAAAGCTTCAACCTGATAAGCTCGAACCCAAATCGGAGAAATGTGTCTTCATAGGATATCCAAAGGAGACTATTGGATACACCTTCTATCACAGATCCGAAGGCAAGACTTTTATTGCTAAGTTCAGAAACTTTCTGGAGAAGGAGTTTCTCTCGAAAGAAGTGAGTGGGAGGAAAGTAGAACTTGACGAGGTAACTGTACCTGCTCCCTTATTGGAAAGTACTGCATCACAGAAAACTGTTTCTGTAACACCTACACCAATTAGTGAGGAAGCTAATGATAATGATCATGAAACTTCAGAACAAGATACTACTGAACCTCGTAGATCAACCAGAGTGAGATCCGTGCCAGAGTGGTACGGTAATCCTGTTCTGGAAGTCATGCTACTAGATCATGATGAACCTACGAACTATGAAGAAGCGATGGTGAGCCCAGATTCCGCAAAATGGCTTGAAGCCATGAAATCTGAGATGGGATCCATGTATGAGAACAAAGTGTGGACTTTGGTTGACTTGCCCAATGATCGGCAAGCAATTGAGAATAAATGGATCTTCAAGAAGAAGACTGACACTGACAGTAATATTACTGTCTACAAAGCTCGACTTGTCGCAAAAGGGTTTCGGCAAGTTCAAGGGATTGACTATGATGAGACCTTCTCACCCGTAGCGATGCTTAAGTCTGTCCGAATCATGTTAGCAATTGCCGCATTTTATGATTATGAAATTTGGCAGATGGATGTCAAAAATGCATTCCTGAATGGATTTCTGGAAGAAGAGTTGTATATGATGAAACCAGAGGGTTTTGTCGATCCAAAGGGAGCTAACAAAGTGTGGAAGCTCCAGCGATCCATTTATGGACTGGTGCAAGCCTCTCGGAGTTGGAATAAACGCTTTGATAGTGTGATAAAAGCATTTGGTTTTATACAGACTTTCGGAGAAGCCTGTATTTACAAGAAAGTGAGTGGGAGCTATGTAGCATTTCTGATATTATATGTGGATGACATATTACTGATTGGAAATGATATAGAATTTCTAGATAGCATAAAGGGATACTTGAATAAGAGTTTTTCAATGAAAGACCTCGATAAAGCTGCTTACATATTAGGCATTAAGATCTATAGAGATAGATCAAGACGCTTAATTGGACTTTCACAAAGCACATACCTTGACAAAGTTTTGAAGAAGTTCAAAATGGATCAAGCAAAGAAAGGGTTCTTGCCTGTGTTACAAGGTGTGAAGTTGAGTCAGACTCAATGCTCGACCACTACAGAAGATAGAGAGAAAATGAAAGATGTTCCCTATGCTTCAGCCATAGGCTCTATCATGTATGCAATGCTATGTACCAGACCTGATGTGTGCCTTGCTATAAGTCTAGCAGGGAGGTACCAAAGTAATCCAGGAGTGGATCACTGGACAGCGGTCAAGAACATCCTGAAGTACCTTAAAAGGACTAAGGATATGTTTCTCGTATATGGAGGTGACAAAGAGCTCATTGTAAATGGTTACGTTGATGCAAGCTTTGACATTGATCCGGACGATTCTAAATCGCAAACCAGATACGTGTTTACATTAAACGGTGGAGCTGTCAGTTGGTGCAGTTCTAAACAAAGCGTCGTGGCGGGATCTACATGTGAAGCGGAGTACATAGCTGCTTCGGAAGCAGCAAACGAAGGAGTCTGGATGAAGGAATTCATATCCGATCTAGGTGTCATACCTAGTGCATCGGGTCCAATGAGAATCTTTTGTGACAATACTGGTGCAATTGCCTTGGTGAAGGAATCCGGATTTCACAAAAGAACCAAGCACATCAAAAGACGCTTCAACTCCATCCGGGATCTAGTCCAGGTGGGAGACATAGAGATTTGCAAGATACATACGGATCTGAATGTAGCAGACCCGTTAACTAAGCCTCTTCCACGAGCAAAACATGATCAGCACCAAGGCTCCATGGGTGTTAGAATCATTACATTATAATCTAGATTATTGACTCTAGTGCAAGTGGGAGACTGAAGGAAATATGCCCTAGAGGCAATAATAAAGTTATTATTTATTTCCTTATATCATGATAAAAGTTTATTATTCATGCTAGAATTGTATTAACTAGAAACATAATACATGTGTGAATACATAGACAAACAGAGTGTCACTAGTATGCCTCTACTTGACTAGCTCGTTAATCAAAGATGGTTATGTTTCCTAACCATAGACAAAGAGTTGTCATTTGATTAATGGGATCACATCATTAGTTGAATGATCTGATTGACATGACCCATTCCATTAGCTTAGCACCCGATCATTTAGTATGTTGCTATTGCTTTCTTCATGACTTATACATGTTCCTTTGACTATGAGATTATGCAACTCCCGTTTGCCGGAGGAACACTTTGTGTGCTACCAAACGTCACAACGTAATTGGGTGATTATAAAGGAGCTCTACAGGTGTCTCCAAAGGTACATGTTGGGTTGGCGTATTTCGAGAATAGGATTTGTCACTCCAATTGTCGGAGAGGTATTTCTGGGCCCTCTCGGTAATGCACATCACTGAAGCCTTGCAAGCATTGCAACTAATGAGTTAATTGCGGTATGATGTATTACGGAACGAGTAAAGAGACTTGCCGGTAACGAGATTGAACTAGGTATGGGATACTGACGATCGAATCTCGGGCAAGTAACATACCGATGACAAAGGGAACAACGTATGTTGTTATGCGGTCTGACCGATAAAAGATCTTCGTAGAATATGTAGGAGCCAATATGAGCATCCAGGTTCCGCTATTGGTTATTGACCGGAGACGTGTCTCGGTCATGTCTACATTGTTCTCGAACCCGTAGGGTCCGCATGCTTAAGGTTACGATGACAGTTATATTATGAGTTTATGCATTGTGATGTACCGAAGTTTGTTCGGAGTCCCGTATGTGATCACGGACATGACGAGGAGTCTCGAAATGGTCGAGACATAAAGATTGATATATTGGAAGCCTATGTTTGGATATCGGAAGTGTTCCGGGTGAAATCGGGATTTTACCGGAGTACCGGGAGGTTACCGGAACCCCCCGGGAGGTATATGGGCCTTAGTGGGCCTTAGTGGAAGAGAGGAGAGGTGGCCAGAGATGGGCCGCGCGCCCCTCCCCCCCTTGGTCCGAATAGGACAAGGAGAGGGGGCCGGCCCCCCTTCCTCCTCTCTCTCCTCTTTTTTCCCCCTCCGCGAATCCTATTCCAACTAGGAAAGGGGGGAGTCCTACTCCCGGAGGGAGTAGGATTCCTCCTGGCGCGCCTCCTCTTGGCCGGCCGCCCCCCCCCTTTTAGCCTTTATAAACGGAGGCAAGGGGCACCCCTAGAGACACAAGTTGATCCACGTGATCATATTCTTAGCCGTGTGCGGTGCCCCCTTCCACCATAGTCCTCGATAATATTGTAGCGGTGCTTAGGCGAAGCCCTGCAACAGTAGTACATCAAGATCGTCACCACGCCGTCGTGCTGACGGAACTCTTCCCCGACACTTTGCTGGATCGGAGTCCGGGGATTGTCATCGAGCTGAACGTGTGCTAGAACTCGCAGGTGTCGTAGTTTCGATGCTTGATCGGTCGGGCCGTGGAGACGTACGACTACATCAACCAAATTAATGCTTCCGTTGTCGATCTACAAGGGTACGTAGATCACACTCTCCCCCTCTCGTTGCTATGCATCACCATGATCTTGCGTGTGCGTAGGAATTTTTTTGAAATTACTACGAAACCCAACAGAAACTGCTCCTCGATGGTATAGTCAGGATACCATCGATAGCCTGTCTCGACCATCACCCGGAACAGCATGGCCGTGTGACCCGGTACATCAAGGCACCGAGTCAGACGAACCACTTGATTCTGTGAACGGGTGGCCATCTAAAAGCACGAAATAATGCAAAGGCATTAGTATTTTCTAAGAGAAATCGGACAACATAACGGCTGTAAATGCTCAGAAAAGATTCGAGACATTCACAACAGTTGGCAAAACCACTCAACAACATCATATCAAGGTTCTGGTTCAACTGGCAATATACTAAAAGTAGTAGAAACTGAACTGGGTTCGTAACCAACAATCCTATAAGTTACTACGGATTAGTAACACGTGAACCTGATAGAGAGAAGAGAGCCTAGTCCTTAACCCACGTAGAATGAGAAGAGAATGACTCAGATCAGAGGGCATAAGGTAAAGAAGTAAAAGAGCCTTACATCCCTCCCACAATTAATTCCCCTACATATAACTAAAGCATTTCTAGACTCGACATAGACCAGTTTGGCTCAACGAACCTACAGGCAGTCCGGCTCTGATGCCAACACTGTCAGGACCACGATTACAAGTCACACTAATCTAGCCTGTAACACATCATATCACTTTGCGGCCTCATGCACGGTATTCCCACGGGTGTCGCCTTACCATGGCCCGGGACCGTTTGCGCCTTTTGGCTCACGTATATGATAGTGTCGCTAGCATCCATATGACAGAGAACCCGGGCCGACATGGCTAGTCATGAACCCAAAGCGGCACAAACTTATGGGGACAGGCATACATGATTCAACATTGAGCATGTCGGTCAGCAACATGTGAATCCGGGCTGTAGCACTGGGCTAACAGGACTCCGGTGAACCCGGGCTGTAGCAGGCTAGGCAGGACTCCGGATGTCACCGCATGACATTTCCCCAAAGGGACAGACACAGGAACGAAGTGAATCACATGCCGGCCAGTCAAGTGCTCGAGCAGTAGTGCTGGCTAGCAGCACTCCGGTGAACCAGGCTGTAGCGGACTACTATGGCTCATGGAAGCACTAGACTACATTTCCCCATAAGATAGGCTGCCAAGGATAAACAACTAGATTGTCGGATCCCACACATACCAAGCATTTCAATCATACACACAATATGCTCGATATGTGTAAATACAACATGGCATCACAACAAAACTCTACAACTCAAGTACTTTATTTAAAGGCTCCGGAGAGCCATACATAACATGTTCATACAGGTAGGGGTCACATGACCCGACACTCAAGTCATACAAGCATACAAGCACATGCGGAAGCAAACTAGTCTGAGTACATACACTAGAAAGAAAGAAGGCTTGACGAAGCCTGTCTATCTACATCGGGCCCTCCATGGCTCGGAATCACCACCTGGGTGGCAAGTCACTCATCGACGTTGAGGTCTACGTAAAACCCGTCGGAGGGGGCGGTGTTGTCGTCTGAAAACAGTAATTAAAGCAACATGACTACAAAGGTACTCAGCAAGACTTACAACAGATCCTACTATATGCTCATTCTCAAGAAGGTAGTGGAGTTATAGCAGCAAGCCAGCTTTGACTCTTGGCTAAGCTATCCTACAAGACATCACTTGTAAAATAGTTTTCGCACATGAGTCCACTAATCACCATCACAATATTCCACCGTGGATCCTCCCTCGCCATCCTATGAAGGGGCCATCCGCGGTACTCACACTTATCTTGAGTCTTTTAGTAGTAACCATTTGTCACATCCCTAGTTCTGGCCTGACCTATGCTTGCTTCCATCTGTGCATCATGTTTAAATTTTTGAAACTTGAACTGAGGAATTTAGAAGCCTCAAAACCCTAAATAAAAGAAGGGAAAAAACCCTAAAATCTCATTCATTCTTCCAAAATGCTCTTCTTAGATGTTCAATATTTTTGGCAAGGGTTTTGATCCAAACCAAAAATATTGAACATTTTTAAGGATTTATTTTTGGGACTCTGAATTTAAATCATTAGCTATTTGAATTTGAATTATATTCATATAACTAGAATATAATTTCAAATACCCCTGAAATATTTTATGAGCTTTTGGAAAAGTCCATCTAGCAAAATAAAAATATTCAGAGGAGCTTTTGGCATTGTTTGAATTATTTTAAATTCAAAACAGTGGCAAAAGATTAAATAAAAATAAAACAGAACAGAAAAATTAAAAAAGAGCAGAAGACTTACTTGGTAGCCCACCAGCAGCCAGCCACTTACCTGGCGCCACCAACCGGCCCAGCACGGCCCAGCCCACCGCCGCTTTCCCCCCTGTCGTCTTCCTCCCTGCCAGGAGGACGGGCACGCGCCCGGCGCGCGCGGCCACGTGCCCCGACCACCTCCTCCCTGCCTGGCTGCCTCCTCCTCCCCCTGGACGTCTCCCGCAACGCCACGGAGACGCCCTCGACCCCCTCGACCGCCCCTCTCTCTCTGGACCCCCTCCTCCTCCTCTGCTCTCCCTCCCTCTCGTCACCGAACGCACCTGAGAGCGCCGCTCGCCGTAGCCATGACCACCGGCCACCCCTCGTCCCGTGACCGTGCCCAGCAGCTCCGCAATCGAGCACCACATCCCCAAGCCGAAGGAAACGAGCCGGAGGGCTTTGCTTCGTCGCCAACGTCCTCGTCTTCGCCGCTGGCGCCCGGAGATCGTCTTCGTCGATTCGTCGGTTTCCGTCCATCCCCGAGGCCGCTGACCTTCTCTACCGAATCCTTGTGAGCTCCTACACTTTTCCCCGTGCTCACCCCCTTTGTTTCCGCCCTCTAACCGCAGCCCGCCATGGCCGAGCACCCGCTGCCGCCGCCGCGAAGCTCGCCGTCGCTAGCCGTCCCGCCCGACCAACCCAGGCATGGAGTAGTGCTCCGGGCTTCTCCAAGAGCCCGTAGCGCGCCTCAGGTCGCCCAATCGTGCACCATGGTCCTTGCACCCGTGCAAGCCGCAACTGCGCTGCCGCGGAACTCGACGCTGTCGACATTCCCGGCCACCCTAGCATCGCCTGAGGCCACCAATCGACGCGCCTCCTTGCTCCGGTTCCAATGCGCCCAGTCGCGCGAGCTCCCGTCGCCGGAGTTGGCCGGACGGGCAACGCCGCCGCGTCCTGGTTACGCCGGCGATTAGCCGCCGGCGATAGCAGCTGTTAGGAGTTAATCACCCCACTAACTAAGCCCTATGCCACTGACAGTCGGGCCCCACCGGCTTAGTTAAACCACTAACCAACTTAGTTAGATTTAATTTAATCCCGATGGACCCACGCGTCAGATTGACCCTGCTGACGTGGCCGTTGACCAGCCCACGTGTCAGCGACACTAACCAGTCCCAGTCACTGACCAGTGGACCCCACTGGTCAGGTTTGACCTGGACCCGCCTAGTTGACCTGCTGACATCAGCATGACCTAGTGCTGACGCAATAAATCATTTTCTGGATTTATTTTAATTCAGGAAATTCCAGAAAATTGTATAAACTTCTAAAATTCATAGAAAATCAACCTTAACTCCAAATGAAATAATTTATATATGAAAAATTATCAGAAAAAATCAAGGAATCCATCTGTACCATTTTCATGCATGTTTGAGCAATGTTTGTCCTCTGTTTTGGACAAAACAAATAAAGGGCATTTAAATAATCATATATGGAGTTGGAGTTTGAATCATGTATTCAAACCAACTTCATTTAAATCATAGCTAGGTGCATTAGCCCAAAACACATTCATATTGCCATGTCATAGCATGCATCATATTGTGCATTGCATTGATTGTGTTTCTTCTGTGTTTGCCGGTGTTGTTCCCCCTCGATAGACGTTGTACCGGTGATGTGATCGATGACACCGATGAAGAGCTATGTTATCTTCAGAAGTGCCAGGCAAGCAAACCCCCTTGTTCATTCCGATAAAATCCCACTCTCTCGCTCCTGCTCTCTTTTACTGCATTAGGACAACAACGATTCATTTGTTACTTGTTGCGGTAGCTGAACCCCTTTATCCTTTGCATGACCTGTCATTGCCATAGTAAATAGATGAAACCCACTAGCATGAGTAGGAGTTGTTTGAGCCCTGTTGTGCCTACTCATTCATGCTTGTTTGTCATGCCTGCTATTGCTTAGAGTTGAGTCAGGTCTGATTCATCGGGGATGAATCAGAGGTGTGTGAACATGTCCTACTGTGTGTGAGCTAAGTGTGTGAACACGATTCAGTAAAGGTAGCAGTGAGAGGCCATGTAGGAGTACATGGTGGGTTGTCTCATTGCAGCCGTCCTCAGGAACTGAGTTCTGTGTTTGTGATCCACGACCAGTTACTACCACACATTGGGTTCCGGTAACTCGACCCCTCTCGACTTATTAATCAACATGATCTCTGTCCAGGAGTTGCAACTAGTTTCTGGTGTTTGTAGGTAGTGCTAGTAGTCTACCAAGTGGCACCCGGTACAGGTGGGCTTGGGACAGACTAGGCACAGTGGCACGGTGTACCAAGTGGCACCCGGATGGTGGGCTTGGGAACCCTACTCACATCGTTTGGGGCCGTGAGCGACACCCCGGCCGGATCTCCTTACGGATGGAACCCGAATAGGCGATAAACCTGGACGAGAGACTTGTTTGGTTAGTCAGGTCGTGGCTGACTTCCTCGCCCGGCTTCCGCTTGAAGGTTGCCGAGGTACATGACGTGTACAGGGCAATAAGTGGCGAGAGCGTGTGTGAAGAAGTACACCCCTGCAGGGTTATCATTATCTATTCGAATAGCCGGATTCCTCGGATATGGAAACTTGGACCCCTTGCATAGTTCATAGACAAGTGAAAGTGGATACTCTAAAATACGCAAGATAAGCGTGAGTGCTATGGATGGCGTTCTCGTAGGGAGACGGGAGCGGATCCATAGTGGTGTATTGATATGGTGAATATGTGGACTCGTGTCTGCCACCTCAAAAGAGTTACTTGCAGTCGTAGTTTAGGATAGCCACCGAGTCAAAGCTGGCTTGCTGCAGTTAAACCCCACCATCCCCTTTGTTGATAATGATGCATATGTAGTTAGTTCTGATGTAAGTCTTGCTGGGTACATTTGTACTCACGTTTGCCTATTTTATGTTTTTGCAGAGAGACTTCAGTCTCGCTAGTAGTTCCGCGTGGACTTCGACGTTTAGCTTGTTACCTCAGCTACGATCTTGTGCCTCGGCAGGATCTGGTAGATAGTCAGGCTTCTCAGCCTTTTTCATTTATAGTTGTCTGTACTCAGACATGTTAGCTTCCGCATGTGCTTTGACTTGTATGCTCTGAATGTTGGGTCATGAGACCCCTGTTTGTAATATCTCGCTCCTCGGAGCCTATTGAATAAATACTTGAGTTGTAGAGTCATGTTGTGATGCCATGTTGTATTTGCACATATCGAGCATATTGTGTGTATGTTATTGAAATGCTTGGTATGTGTGGGATCTGACTATCTAGTTGTTTATCTTAGTAGCCTCTCTTACCGGGAAATGTCTCCTAGTGTTTCCATTGAGCCATGGTAGCTTGCTACTGCTCCGGAACACTTAGGCTGGCCGGCATGTGTCCTTCTTCGTTCCTGTGTCTGTCCCTTCGGGGAAATGTCACGCGATGAATACCGGAGTCCTGTTAGCCCGCTACAGCCCGGTTCACCGGAGTCCTGCTAGCCCAGTGCTACAGCCTGGATTCACTCGCTGATGACCGACACGTTCGATGCTGGGTCATGGATGCCTGTCCCTGTAAGTTTGTGCCACTTTGGGTTTACGACTAGCCATGTCAGCCCGGGCTCCTTATCATATGGATGCTAGCGACACTATCATATACGTGTGCCAAAAGACGCAAACGGTCCCGGGCAAAGGTAAGGCGACACCCGTGGGAATACCGTGCGTGAGGCCGCAAAGTGATATGAGGTGTTACATGCTAGATCGATGTGGCACTGAGTCGGGGTCCTGACAGCGTTGGTATCAGAGCTTGACTGCCTGTAGGATTACCAAGCCAAACTGGTCGAAGTTGTGTCTAGAAATGCTTTAGTTATGTAAGGGAATTAATTGTGGGATGGAACGTAAGGCTCTTTTTACTCCTTTACCTCATGCCCTTCTGATCTGAGTCATCTTATCTTTCCTACGGGGTTAAGAACTAGGCCTTCTCTTCTTTCTATCAGGATCACGTGTTACTAATCAGTAGACTTATAAGATTGTTGGACTTAAGCCTCATCTCAGTTCCTATTACTCCCGTACATTAACTGTTGATCTTGAAACCTTGATATTGTGCTTCTGAGTGGTTATGCCACCATTTTTGTGATTGTCTCAAATCTTTTTGAGCATTTACAGTCGTTATGCTGTCCGAGTCATCCCAGGTTTCCAAAGAGTCTGATGCATTTGCAAAATCCTTTTCCTCTGGTTTCAATGTCTTTTTAGGCCAGGTTAATCACACAAATTGTTGAGTTGAGGTACTCTACTGCCTCGACCTTTATGTTGGAGTTATTATTATGACCCTAGGTGTCTCAGGGGATCATCTAGTAGTCTAGCCATGTTTTGTGATCCCAGTGTGATGATTCTGGCCATCATTCCCAAAAGCATCCCGTGATGCCACTTAGCTAGTAGGCATTTCACTTCTGGGTTTTGAACCCGAGATTCACCCTACTTACTTCATGTTGATAGTAATTGCTAGCTCCCTTAGGTTATTAGTAACCTTTGCGATAGTCCTTGAAGTCCGTGGTATCTTCTTCTTCCAAATACCATGAACTACTTATGGCAGAAGTTCCTCGTTGAACTGAACGATCACAACCAGAGTGCTCTTGATGAGTTCTCCATGCTATATTGTGACTCTGCCAGCTCAATCTTTCTGCATGGGTTATCCGGAAGAATTATGTTGAACCTGGTTCGACATACTAATCTACGCATCCACAACTCAAAAAGTTATATGTTCCTTTGAGTTGTCCCTCTTTAGTTGTCTACTGACCTTCGTCTACCAATTGATAGTCAAGAGTATGCGTGCGTTCATTTATTGATGCCTATTACTCTTGTGGTCCGTCAAGCCATTCTATCGCGGAATGACTAGGAGAAACAAACTCTAGTACCTCTTCCATATCTAGGATTGGGTCAAAATAATTGTACTCCGCAGATCAAAATGCCAATCCAGCTTTTGATCTGTTCTACCTTGGAGTATTACCATCTTTTATATCGGGATTGTTATAGGAATTGCACACCATCCTATGAACTCTTGGTACAGTGATACTTCTTGCCATCATTGTTCATTCCTCGGTTCCTGTGTTATTGTAACCGGAATGCCGAGAAATGAATCATGGCGTGTGAAATCAATACTGCTAGCAACTCTGTTGCTTGGTAGTTAAATGGACGATAACCTCATTCTTAGCGTGTTGATTATTGAATCGTCACCCTAAGACTGATTGTGCTACCTAGTCCTTGTTCTTAGTGCACTCCTCGATCGATGAGTTAGGATTATTTCAAATCTTCGCTCTATTGATCATATCGTCTTGCCTCAAAAAGCAAGATTGTTCTCGAGCTTACTAACATATCGGTGGTTCGTGACTTTCCAAATATCTTCTTGGAAGTGTTACCGGGTTGTTTCCTGACTGTTATGTTGAACTCGTGATCAAGTTGGTTTCTTGTGAACCACCCTTTCTCCAAGAATCTGTGTTGGATATCCCTAAGCTAGTTGGTTAAGCTAGACAACAACTTGGAGAATTGGAAGATAAAAGCTTGCCTAACTTAGTTCGTTCCAAAGGGATATTCTTGTGTAGAGTGTGTTGAAGAAAGATGATATCTTCATCGATTGGTCCCTGTGATCAGTTGCTGGACCTATTGTCTTATCAATCCTTTGATTTGAGTGTGGGCTATCGTCAAATCAAATCAGTACCAATGATGCTCGTAATGTTGTCTTACTCGTGGTTGATCCCTCGAGCATACACCATTATATCTTTTGGGTCTGACCAATGCTATCACTTGTTCACTTAACTATGGAATTCCTTTTGAAAGGAAACCCAGATGAATTGTTGTTGAGCCCATTGACAACATCCTTGTCTTCTCCATAATTTTGCTGAACATTAAGCTAGTGTTGGAAAACTTTTGAAAGCATTTGTTCATGCTAGCTCATGAAGCATATGTTCGGATGTAAGAAGTGACTTCCTCTAGTTCATGTGCATTTGATGCAAGTTGCCGCCGTGGATTCGAGGAAGATTGTTTTGTTTCCTTTGGAATCATCCCAAATCAGTCATGCACACGTGCGAAGTATTCTGTAGTCTGGAGGCTTGCAACCTTCATTCTATATGTGTCCCTAGCACACTAAGCCACTGATTGACTTGTTCAAGGAAAAGAAGTCTATGCTTGGGATCTAATCCATGGACTTGCGTAAAGACTTCGATATCCTCAATGATGGTTCTCCACCTAAACTCGGTAGTGTTTAATTATAAGACTACTACGTGGCCATGCTTGTCTGGGACAACGTGTTCACTTGTTTGTAGCAGAACCAGCTCATGTTTTGGAGCTTACTATCGTAGTTCATTCCCCGAGAATCTCACAACGCCGTCTCGTCGATTTGTGTTGTAAACTTTCATTTTTCTTTCTAGACTTGATGAGTCTGGAATATTCTGACACCAACCAGATCTGAATCTCAGGCAGATGTGATGGTTGGAACATTTCCCAAGAACTATAATATTGGTCTCGCGATAACCGGTAAAGTGGATGTCGTGGCCAACACACCCAGCCGGAAGACCTCCTGTTGTAGTATCTTGATTTGAGGAAGTTGGCCACCTCCCCATAGGGATTTCGTAGGATTTACTCCCTAGTTGCCCCTATGGATTTTTGTGTTCCGAAGTTCGACCTTTTTACTTGATGTTCTAGATATCAAACCATATCTATGAATGGGTTACACTAGCACATCAAGGAGAACATTAGAAGCGGAGTGCTAAATGTCCCTCGGTCGATCATCTAGATTTCGTTCCCTTGGCCTCGCTAAGGTGAAATCTGAGAAAGTGTTATCCTCCTTTGCATCTGCATCGTCCATCGCTATTCATCATGGTAGTATGTTGTGTTGTCAGCACCCTTGACACGGATGTTGATAAAACCTTGATGATTGTGGAAATGCTCAAGTTCTTGAGAGCACGCACAAGCGCTACGTGTTATCATCGGCTCTAACTAGGATTCCTCTCAGTTTCCTCGGCAATGCTATGACCTTTCAAACAGTGAATTCACTCTTTATTGTTGGGTTCTTCCCCAGTTACCAGAATCATTCCTAGCATTTGCATTTTGTTCCCAGCTTGCACCGCCAATGTGCCATTCTACCACGGGTCTCTTCCATTTCCGGTGGTAAGAAAATTCATCCATTACGTTGTCTTCAACAAGGTAATCCACATCATCCAAGTCCGAGTATGCCATTCTACCGACCCCCTCCAAACGATCGCTCGAGAATTGCCTTAGGCTGGTTTAAAGAGTCTCAATGATCTCTGAATCAAAGGTAATTCTTTTTGCCACTTAAGGGGATAATCTACGAATCACCCTCCTCCAGGATGTTTCGTCGTGGTATCATGGCAACTCAACTCCTCGCTACGTTGGCAATCGTTTACCACCTTCTTAGGTGTGGAATTGTTGTCTATCTAGTGAACCTTCGTCATCCATTTCTTTCCACCCCTCTTGATGTGTATCTCGTGTCTCAACCCGAGAGATGGTTCTATGTCTCATTCCGTGAGTTGTTCGACCTTCGAGAAAATCGATCCTTCTAGAGTTTTCCTTTCCTCTTCTTGTCATGATTAGCTAGAGTTCTCAGAGCAAGACATCAAGACAATGATGGTGATCGAATCAATGTTCTTATGAAGGGCAACCTGGATCGTGAAGATTGTGTTAGGTCGCATTCCCCATCGTCTTACCCTACACTTGAATCTCGGGTCGAGATTATTGTTTAGTGGGGGTGAGTTGTCACATCCCTAGTTCTGGCCTGACATATGCTTGCTTCCATCTGTGCATCATGTTTAAATTTTTGAAACTTGAACTGAGGAATTTAGAAGCCTCAAAACCCTAAATAAAAGAAGGGAAAAAACCCTAAAATCTCATTCATTGTTCCAAAATGCTCTTCTTAGATGTTTAATATTTTTGGCAAGGGTTTTGATCCAAACCAAAAATATTGAACATTTTTAAGGATTTATTTTTGGGACTTTGAATTTAAATCATTAGCTATTTGAATTTGAATTATATTCATATAACTAGAATATAATTTCAAATACCCCTGAAATATTTTATGAGCTTTTGGAAAAGTCCATCTAGCAAAATAAAAATATTCAGAGGAGCTTTTGGCATTGTTTGAATTATTTTAAATTCAAAACAGTGGCAAAAGATTAAATAAAAATAAAACAAAACAGAAAAATTAAAAAAGAGCAGAAGACTTACCTGGTAGCCCACCAGCAGCCCAGCCACTTATCTGGCGCCACCAACCGGCCCAGCACGGCCCAGCCCACCGCCGCTTTCCCCCCTGTCATCTTCCTCCCTGCCAGGAGGACGGGCACGCGCGCGGCCACGCGCCCCGGCCACCTCCTCCCTGCCTGGCTGCCTCCTCCTCCCCCTGGACGTCTCCCGCAACGCACAGAGACGCCCTCGACCCCCTCGACCGCCCCTCTCTCTCTGGACCCCCTCCTCCTCCTCTGCTCTCCCTCCCTCTCGTCACCGAACGCACCTGAGAGCGCCGCTCGCCGTAGGCATGACCACCGGCCACCCCTCGTCCCGTGACCGTGCCCAGCAGCTCCGCAATCGAGCACCACATCCCCAAGCCGAAGGAAACGAGCCGGAGGGCTTTGCTTCGTCGCCAACGTCCTCGTCTTCGCCGCTGGCGCCCGGAGATCGTCTCCGTCGATTCGTCGGTTTCCGTCCGTCCCCGAGGCCGCTGACCTTCTCTACCGAATCCTTGTGAGCTCCTACACTTTTCCCCGTGCTCACCCCCTCTGTTTCCACCCTCTAACTGCAGCCCGCCATGGCCGAGCACCCGCTGCCGCCGCCACGAAGCTCGCCGTCGCTAGCCGTCCCGCCCAACCAACCCAAGCATGGAGTCGTGCTCCGGGCTTCTCCAGGAACCCGTAGCGCGCCTCAGGTCGCCCAATCGTGCACCGTGGTCCTCGCACCCGTGCAAGCCGCAACTGCGCCGCCGCGGAACTCGACGCCGTCGACGTTCCCGGCCACCCTAGCATCGCCTGAGGCCACCAATCGACGCGCCTCCTTGCTCCGGTTCCAACGCGCCCAGTCGCGCGAGCTCCCGTCGCCGGAGTTGGCCGGACGGGCAACGCCGCCGCGTCCTGGTTACGCCGGCGATTAGCCGCCGGTGATAACAGCTGTTAGGAGTTAATCACCCCACTAACTAAGCCCTATGCCACTGACAGTTGGGCCCCACCGGCTTAGTTAAACCACTAACCAACTTAGTTAGATTTAATTTAATCCCGATGGACCCACGCGTCAGATTGACCCTGCTGACGTGGCCGTTGACCAGGCCCACCTGTCAGCGACACTAACCAGTCCCAGTCACTGACCAGTGGACCCCACTGGTCAGGTTTGACCTGGACCCGCCTAGTTGACCTACTGACATCAGCATGACCTAGTGCTGACGCAATAAATCATTTTCTGGATTTATTTTAATTCAGGAAATTCCAGAAAATTGTATAAACTTCTAAAATTCATAGAAAATCAACCGTAACTCCAAATGAAATAATTTATATATGAAAAATTATCAGAAAAATTCAAGGAATCCATCTGTACCATTTTCATGCATGTTTGAGCAATGTTTGTCCTCTGTTTTGGACAAAACAAATAAAGGGCATTTAAATAATCATATATGGAGTTGGACTTTGAATCATGTATTCAAACCAACTTCATTTAAATCATAGCTAGGTGCATTAGCCCAAAACACATTCATATTGCCATGTCATAGCATGCATCATATTGTGCATTGCATTTATCGTGTTTCTTCTGTGTTTGCCGGTGTTGTTCCCCCTCGATAGACGTTGTACCGGCGATGTGATCGATGACACCGATGAAGAGCTATGTTATCTTCAGAAGTGCCAGGCAAGCAAACCCCCTTGTTCATTCCGATAAAATCCCACTCTCTCGCTCCTGCTCTCTTTTACTGCATTAGGACAACAACGATTCAGCTGTTACTTGTTGCGGTAGCTGAACCCCTTTATCCATTGCATGACCTGTCATTGCCACAGTAAATAGATGAAACCCACTAGCATGAGTAGGAGTTGTTTGAGCCCTGTTGTGCCTACTCATTCATGCTTGTTTGTCATGCCTGCTATTGCTTAGAGTTGAGTCAGGTCTGATTCATCGGGGATGAATCAGAGGTGTGTGAACATGTCCTACTGTGTGTGAGCTAAGTGTGTGAACACGATTTGGTAAAGGTAGCGGTGAGAGGCCATGTAGGAGTACATGGTGGGTTGTCTCATTGCAGCCGTCCTCAGGAACTGAGTTCTGTGTTTGTGATCCATGACCAGTTACTACCACACATTGGGTTCCGGTAACTCGACCCCTCTCGACTTATTAATCAACATGATCTTTGTCCAGGAGTTGCAACTAGTTTCTGGTGTTTGTAGGTAGTGTTAGTAGTCTACCAAGTGGCACCCGGTACAGGTGGGCTTGGGACAAACTAGGCACAGTGGCACGGTGTACCAAGTGGCACCCGGATGGTGGGCTTGGGAACCCTGCTCACATCGTTTGGGGTCGTGAGCGACACCCCGGCCGGATCTCCTTGCGGATGGAACCCGAATAGGCGATAAACCTGGACGAGAGACTTGTTTGGTTAGTCAGGTCATGGCCGACTCCCTCGCCCGGCTTCCGCTTGAAGGTTGCCGAGGTACATGACGTGTACAGGGCGATAAGTGGCGAGAGCGTGTGTGAAGAAGTACACCCCTGCAGGGTTATCATTATGTATTCGAATAGCCGGACTCCTCGGATATGGAAACTTGGACCCCTTGCATAGTTCATAGACAAGTGAAAGTGGATACTCTAAAATACGCAAGATAAGCGTGAGTGCTATGGATGGCGTTCTCGTAGGGAGACGGGAGCGGATCCATAGTGGTGTATTGATATGGTGAATATGTGGACTCGTGTGCGCCACCTCAAAAGAGTTACTTGCAGTCGTAGTTTAGGATAGCCACCGAGTCAAAGCTGGCTTGCTGCAGTTAAACCCCACCACCCCCTTTGTTGATAATGATGCATATGTAGTTAGTTCTGATGTAAGTCTTGCTGGGTACATTTGTACTCACGTTTGCCTATTTTATGTTTTTGCAGAGAGACTTCAGTCTCGCTAGTAGTTCCGCGTGGTCTTCGATGTTTAGCTTGTTACCTCAGCTACGATCTTGTGCCTCGGCAGGATCTGGTAGATAGTCAGGCTTCTCAGCCTTTTTTATTTATAGTTGTCTGTACTCAGACATGTTAAGCTTCCGCATGTGCTTTGGCTTGTATGCTCTGAATGTTGGGTCATGAGACCCCTGTTTGTAATATCTCGCTCCTTGGAGCCTATTGAATAAGCTACTTGAGTCGTAGAGTCATTTTGTGATGCCATGTTGTATTGCACATATCGAGCATATTGTGTGTATGTTATTGAAATGCTTGGTATGTGTGGGATCTGACTATCTAGTTGTTTATTCTTAGTAGCCTCTCTTACCGGGAAATGTCTCCTAGTGTTTCCATTGAGCCATGGTAGCTTGCTACTGCTCCGGAACACTTAGGCTGGCCGGCATGTGTCCTTCTTCGTTCCTGTGTCTGTCCCTTCGGGGAAATGTCACGCATTGAGTACCGGAGCCCTGTTAGCCTGCTACAGCCCGGTTTACCGGAGTCCTGCTAGCCCAGTGCTACAGCCCGGACCCACTTGTTGATGACCGACACGTTCGATGCTGGGTCATGGATGCCCGTCCCTGTAAGTTTGTGCCACTTTGGGTTTACGACTAGCCATGTCAGCCCGGGCTCCTTATCATATGGATGCTAGCGACACTATCATATACGTGTGCCAAAAGACGCAAATGGTCCCGGGCAAAGGTAAGGCGACACCCGTGGGAATACCATGCGTGAGGCCGCAAAGTGATATGAGGTGTTACATGCTAGATCGATGTGGCATTGAGTCGGGGTCCTGACACCATTAACTTGTCTACGAACTGTATAGGCAACCAACTAGTCCTTTACCGCGGACGCGGCTATTCGAATATATGATGTTAACCCTGCAGGGGTGTACTTCTTCATACACGCTCTCACCACTTATCGTCATTTACACAACATGTACTCGGCAACCTTCAAGTGGAAGCCGAACGAGGGTGTCGGCCATGTCTTACCTAAACACTCGAGTCTCTAGTCCAGGTCTATCGCCTATCCAGGTTCCATCCGCAGGGAGTCCGGACGAGGTTTCCACATACGGCCCCGAACAATGTGTACAGGGTTCCCGAGACACCAAACGGGTGACTCGGTACACCGTGCCACCGTGTATCTACCGCATCATAGCCCACCCCTGGGGTCAGCGCTACGCACGGCCACCAACACATAACCTATAAACACCAGAAACTAGTTGCAACTCCTGGACAGAGAGCTAGGGTGGTTAAGAAGCTGAGAGGGTCCATTGGTTTCGGGCCCAATGTATGGTAGTAACTGATTCTTGAATCACACATACAGATCTCAGTTCTTAAGGACGGCCTCAATGAAACAACCCACCATGTATTCCTACATGGCCTCTCATCGATACCTTTACCAAATCATGTTCAACACATCCCTCACATTACCGACGTAATCATTTCACTCTAGCACATCACCCAGATGAACCAGACCTGACACAACTCTAAGCATAGCAGGCATAGCAAGGTAGGAAACACATACATAGCTCAATCAACTCTACACATGCTAGTGGGTTTCATCTCGTTACTGTGGCAATGACAGGTCATGCAGAGGATAAGGGTTCAACTACCGCAGCACACAGCAGTTTGAAACATTGTTGTCTTAATGCAGTAAATGAGAGCAGGAGCGAGAACATGGGATTGTATCGATATGATCAATGTGGCTGCTTGCCTGATGGAGTAGTAGTAGGGTACTGCCCTTCAGTCGGATAATCGAAGGTATCCTCGGAGGCAGAACCTACCACGAAAGACACCAAAGAACACAATCATCACATGGAAATATACAACAATATGATGCAGGCTATGACATGGCAATATTATGTGTCCTGGCTAATGCATTGTAAAACATGTTGGTTTGAGTCTATTTGAATCAAAGGTTCAAATGGAAGCTCATGTTATTAAGTCATATAAGTGCATTAGCTTGTTTCACCTAAACAGCAAGGTTAAAGTGTTATGTCATACATGAAACCATTACAGATGGAGAGATTGAATTTTTTTGATCAAATTTCCTATATAAATCTTTGCATTTGGAGTTACAGATTAAAAGTTATCAATTTTTCAAGTTTGTAGTATTTTACGGAATTTCCTGTATAAAAGATAATCCAGAAAATAGTTATTGCGTCAGCAGTGCTTCATGGTGACGTTAGTGGTCAACGGAGCCGGTCCAGGTCAAACCTGACCAGTGGGACCCCAGTGTTAGTGTAATTAGCCTAACTAATTTTTAGTTAGCACTAAACCTAACTTTATTAGCAGACGGGCCCCGCCTGTCATGGACTCAGGGCGGAGTCAACCTGGGCCCACACAGAGTCAACCAGGGTCAAACAGGGTCAAACTCGCTGGCGTTTAGCCACCAGCGAGGCCAGACGCGGTGGGGCAGTGCGGGTTTTGCACTCCGACGACCAAAAGGACAGCGGAGACCTCCTACGCGTAGCTGGGAGCAAACCGCGTCGAGTGGTGGCAGTGGGGGAGCTCGGGGTCGCCGAAAACGACGCCGGTGACGACCTTGGAGGTCGCCGGAGTTTAGGCGAGGTCGAACCCGAGGGTACGGGGTACGGCGAGGCGCGTGGGGTGGTGCGTTGGGCTCCTGCGAGTGCGGTGAAGACGGTGACGTGCCCGAAATCAAGCCCAAGTGGTTGTGGCCACGACGGCGATGTGCGGTGGTGGCGGCGGGTGTGGCCGAGCTCGGTGTGGTTGCTATAAAGCGCGAGAGCAAGGACAGGAGTGATGGAGAGGTGCAGCAGCTCACGGCGAACACGACGGTGCAGACGACGCGGTCGGGGACGAGCTGGTGCGGTGGAGACGGCGAGGGGGATCTACGGAGGCGCTCAATGAAGACGAGCTCGATGGAGACGAGGGAGAGCGTGCGAGCGCTTGGGGCTCGGCTAGCTTGACGTTGCGGACGACGGTGGAGCTCGTGGACAGGTCAGCGCGGCATGGGGATGACGGAGAATGCGGCTATGTCGAAGGTGCAGCGGCAGGGGCGTCGGCCATGGCGAGAGAGAGCGAGGGAGAGAGACAAGGGGAGAACGGGTGTGTCTGCGATGTCGAGGCGGTGACGTGGAGCTCGCCCAGGTGTCCACAAGCGCGAGTGGCAAGCAGGTGGCGCGGTGGCGAGCTCTCGCGCGCGGGCGTCACCTCCTGCCTGCCTGCCTGGCGGGAGGAAGCAGGTGGCTGGCACGGGCCAGCATAGTACTGGGCCGCCAGGTGGTCCGGGAGGTTGGCTGCGGCCAGGTAAGCGGTTTCTTTTATTTCTGTTTTTGTTTTTTTTTCTATTTTTTGTAATTGAGTGGCTTTATTAAAAATAGTTAAACACTTCCAAAATCCTGAAAATAATCAGGGGCTTTGTTTGGATTATTTCCAACAGCCCACACTTATTTCCAGAATTATTTGGGCATTTAAAATATTTTATAGCATTTAAATGCCCAAATGCAAATAGGTAATGATTTAATCCAATGACCTTATGTGTCCTAGAAAATTGTGAACCCATTTTGTCAGAGGTTCTAACCCAAGACAAAAAGGGTGGACTTTTTAGAAGGGCATTTCAGGTTCATTGAAAGTGATTTTAGTAAACCCTAGTTGTTTCCAAGGGTGCTGGGGGTTCTGCCATCCCCATTTCAATTTTTTGGAGAAGTAGACATGATGCAACACTCTATTGCATGAACTAGCTAGGGTGTGACAGTTCATGATCAAGTTGCTTAAAATTCATAATATCGTTTTCAAGAGAGATGATCTTAGCGAGAGGAAAATACTTAGATATAAAAGCATCTTTGCACTTATTCCATGAATCAATACTATTTTTAGGCAAAGAAGAAAACCAAGTTTTAGCACGATCTCTAAGTGAAAATTGAAATAGCTTCAATTTAACAATATCATTATCCACATCTTTCTTCTTTTGCATATCACACAAATCAACAAAGCTATTCAGATGGGTAGCGGCATCTTCACTAGGAAGGCCGGAAAACGGATCTTTCATGACAAGATTCAGCAAAGCGGCATTAATTTCACAAGATTCAGCATCGGTAAGAGGAGCATTCGGAGTGCTAATAAAATCATTATTGTTGGTATTAGAAAAGTCACACAATTTAGTATTATGTTGAGCCATCGTGACAAACAATCCAACACACAAGCACACAAGAAACAAGCGAAAAGAGATGAATGGAAAAGAGAAGGGGAACGGAGAAAGAGGGCGAATAAAACGGCAAGGGTGAAGTGGGGGAGAGGAAAACGAGAGGCAAATGGCAAATAATGTAATGCAAGGGATACGAGTTTGTGATGGGTACTTGGTATGCCTTGACTTGATGTAGATCTCCTCGGCAATGGCGCCAGAAATCCTTCTTGCTACCTCTTGAGCACTGCGTTGGTTTTCCCTTGAAGAGGAAAGGGTGATGCAGCAAATTAGCGTAAGTATTTCCCTCGGTTTTTGAGAACCAAGGTATCAATCTAGTAGGAGACTACACGCAAGTCCCTCGTACCTACACAAACAAATAAGAACCTCGCAACCAACGCGATAAAGGGGTTGTCAATCCCTTCACGGTCACTATAAGAGTGAGATCTGATAGAGATAATAATAAGATAAATATTTTTGGTACTTTTATGATATAGATTGGAAAATAAAGATTGCAAAATAAATGGTAATAGAAATAGCTTGTTGACGGGATATTAATATAATGGAGAATAGACCCGGGGGCCATAGGTTTCACTAGTGGCCTCTCTCAAGATAGCATAAGTATTACGGTGGGTGAACAAATTACTGTCGAGCAATTGATAGAAAAGTGCATAATTAGGAGAATATCTAGGCATGATCATGTATATAGGCATCACGTCCAGGACAAGTAGACCAAAACAATTCTGCATCTACTACTATTACTCCACACATCGACCGCTATCCAGCATGCATCTAGAGTATTAAGTTCATAAGAACAGAGTAATGCATTAGGCAAGGTGACATGATGTAGAGGGATAAACTCAAGCAATATGATATAAACCCCATCTTTTTATCCTCGATGGAAACAATACAATACATGCCTTGTTGCCCCTACTGTCACTGGGAAAGGACACCGCAAGATTGAACCCAAAGCTAAGCACTTCTCCCATTGCAAGAAAGATCAATCTAGTAGGCCAAACCAAACTTATAATTCGAAGAGACTTGCAAAGATAACCAATCATACATAAAAGATTTCAGAGAAGAATCAAATATTGTTCATAGATAAACTTGATCATAAACGCACAATTCATCGGATCTCGACAAACGCACCGCAAAAAGAGTTACATCAAATAGATCACCAAGAAGATCGAGGAGAACATTGTATTAAGATCCAAAGAGAGAGGAGAAGCCATCTAGCTAATAACTATGGACCCGAAGGTCTGAAGTAAACTACTCACACATCATCGGATAGGCTATGGTGTTCATGTAGAAGCCCTCCGTGATCGATTCCCCCTCCGGCGGAGCTCCGGAAAAGGCCACAAGATGGGATCTCGTGCGTACAGAAGGTTGCGGCAGTGAAAATAGGGTTTCGTGGTGCTCCTGTATGTTTTTGGGGTATATGGATATATATAGGAGGAAGAAGTAGGTCTGTGGAGCCACGAGGGGCCCACGAAGGTGGGGGGCGCGCCTCCCTGCCTCATGGACTCCTCGTTGATTTCTTGACGTCCACTCTAAGTCCCCTGGATCATGTTTGTTCCAAAAATAACTCTCCCGAAGGTTTTATTCCATTTGGATTCCGTTTGATATTCCTTTTCTGTGAAACACTGAAATAGGCAAAAAAAAGCAATTTGCACTGTGCCTTAGGTTAGTAGGTTTGTCCCAAAAATAATATAAAAGTGTATAAATAAGCCCATTAACATCCAAAATAGATAATATAATAGCATGGAACAATAAAAAATTATAGATATGTTGGAGACGTATCACCCCCTCTTTGTTTTCCCTCTCCCTCTCCTTCCCTCCTTCCCCCTCTTGGAATATGAAAGGGAATCCAACTGGGATTGGGAATCCTAGTTGGACTACCCCGTTGGCGCGCCCTCCTTGGCCACCGGCCTCCTCCTCCCCCTTGTTTATATACGTGGCCAGGGGCACCCCAAAGTCACATCAATTGTTCTTTAGCCATGTGCGGTGCCCCCTCCACAGTTTACCACCTCAGTCATATTGTCGTAGTGCTTAGGCGAAGCCCTGCGCGGATCGCATCACCAAGACCGTCACCACGCCATCATGCTAGCGGAAATCTCCCTTGACCCTCTACTGGATCAAGAGCTCGAGGGAGGTCATCATGATGAACATGTGCTGAACACGGAGGTGCCGTATGCTCAGTACTCGGATCGGTTGGATCATGAAGACGTTTGACTACATCAACCACGTTACTAAACGCTTCCGCTTTCGGTCTATGAGGGTACATGGACACACTCTCTCATCTCGTTGCTATGCATCTCCTAGATAGATCTTGCGTGATCGTAGGAATTTTTTTTTTGAATTACTACGTTCCCCAACAGTGGTATCCGAGCCAGGTCTATGCGTAGATGACATATGCATGATTAGAACACATAGAGTTGTGGGCGATAATAGTCATACTGCTTACCACCAACGTCTTACTTTGATTCGGCGGTATTGTTGGATGAAGCGGCCCGGACCGACATTACATGACCGCGTTCATGAGACTGGTTCTACCGACATGCTTCGCACACAGGTGGCTGGCGAGTGTCTGTTTCTCCAACTTTAGTTGAATCGAGTTTGACTACGCACGGTCCTTGTTGAAGGTCAAAACAACATACTTGACAAAAAATCGTTGTGGTTTTGATGCGTAGCATAGAATGATTCTTGCTAGAAGCCTGTAGCAGCCATGTAAAACTTGCAACAACAAAGTAGAAACGTCTAACTTGTTTTTGCAGGGCATGTTGCGATGTGATATGGTCAAGACGTGATGAGTGCTACCTCTTGAGCATGCGTTGGTTTTCCCTTGAAGAGGAAAGGGTGATGCAACAAAGCAGTGTAAGTATTTCCCTCGGTTTTTGAGAACCAAGGTATCAATCCAGTAGGAGACCACGCGCAAGTCACCTTGTACCTACACAAACAAATAAGAACCTCGCAACCAACGCGATAAAGGGGTTGTCATTCCCTTCACGGCCACTTGCAAGAGTGAGATCTGATAGTGATGATAATAATAATAAGATAAATATTTTTGGTATTTTTATGATATAAATTGAAAGTAAAGATTGCAAAATAAAATAGATTGGAAACTTGTATGATGGAAAATAGACCCGGGGGCCATAGGTTTCACTAGTGGCTTCTCTCAAGATAGCATAAGTATTACGGTGGGTGAACAAATTACTGTCAAGCAATTGATAGAATTGAGCATAGTTATGAGAATATCTAGGAATGATCATGTATATAGGCATCACGTCCGTGACAAGTAGACCGACTCCTGCCTGCATCTACTATTATTGCTCCACACATCGACCGCTATCCAGCATGCATCTAGAGTATTAAGTTCATAAGAATGGAGTAACACTTTAAGCAAGATGACATGATGTAGAGGGATAAACTCATGCAATATGATATAAACCCCATCTTTTAATCCTCGATGGCAACAATACAATACGTGTCATTTCCCGTACTGTCACTAGGATTGAGCACCGCAGGATTGAACCCAAAGCTAAGCACTTCTCCCATTGCAAGAAAGATCAATCTAGTAGGCCAAACCAAACTGATAATTCGAAGAGACTTGCAAAGATAACCAATCATGCATAAAAGAATTCAGAGAAGATTCAAATATTGTTCATAGATAATCTTGATCATAAACCCACAATTCATCGGATCTCAACAAACACACCGCGAAAGAAGATTACATCGAATAGATCTCCAAGAGAATCGAGGAGAACTTTTTATTGAGATCCAAAGAGAGAGAAGAAGCCATCTAGATAATAACTATGGACCCAAAGGTCTGAGGTAAACTACTCACACATCATCGGAGAGGCTATGGGGTTGATGTAGAAGCCCTCCATGATCAATGCCCCCTCTGGTGGAGCGCCAGAAATGGCCCCAAGATGGGATCTCACGGGTACAGAAGGTTGCGGCGGTGGAATTAGGTTTTCGTGGTGCTCTCTGATGTTTTCAGGGTACATAGGTATATATAGGAGGAAGAAGTAGGTCAGTGGAGCCACGAGGGGCCCACGAGGGTGGAGGGTGTGCCCAGGGGGTAGGCGTGCCCCTGCCTCGTGGCCTCCTTGTTGATTCCTTGACGTCCACTCCAAGTCCTCTAGATCACGTTTGTTCCAAAAATCACACTCCCGAAGGTTTCATTCCGTTTGGACTCCATTTGATATTCTTTTTCTGCGGAACACTGAAATAGCAAAAAACAGCAATTTGGGCTGGGCCTCCGGTTAATAGGTTAGTCCCAAAAATACTATAAAAGTGTATAAATAAGCCCATTAAACATCCAAAATAGAATATATAATTGCATGGACTAATCAAAAATTATAGATACGTTGGAGACGTATCAATGAGATATAAATTGTTGTATGAGATGATCATGTTTTGTAAAAGTTATCGGCAACTGGCATGAGCCGTATGATTGTCGCTTTATTGTATGAAATGCAATCACCATGTAATTGCTTTACTTTATCACTAAGCAGTAGCGATAGTCGTAGAAGCAATAGTTGGTGAGACGACAACGATGCCACGATGGTAAGGTGTCAAGCCGGTGACGATGGAGATCATGACGGTGCTTTGGAGATGGAGATCAAAGGCACAAGATGATGATGGCCATATCATGTCACATATTTTGATTGCATGTGATGTTTATCTTTTATGCATCTTATTTTGCTTAGTACAGCGGTAGCATTATAAGATGATCTCTCATTAAATTTCAAGGTATAAGTGTTCTCCCTGAGTATGCACCGTTGCTATAGTTCGTCGTGCCGAGACACCACGTGATGATCGGGTGTGATAAGCTCTACGTTCACATACAACGGGTGCAAACCAGTTTTGCACGTGCAGAATACTCGGGGTAAACTTGACGAGCCTAGCATTTGCAGATATGGCCTCGGAACACTGAGACCGAAAGGTCGAACGTGAATCATATAGTGGATATGATCAACATAGAGATGTTCACCATTGAAAACTACTCCATCTCACGTGATGATCGGACATGGTTTAGTTGATATGGATCACATGATCATTTAGATGACTAGAGAGATGTCTATCTAAGTGGGAGTTCTTAAGTAATATGATTAATTGAACTTTAATTTATCATGAACTTAGTACCTGATAGCTTTTGCATATCTATGTTGTTGTAGATCAATGGCCCGTGCTACCGTTCCCTTGAATTTTAATGCATTCCTAGAGAAAGCTAAGTTGAAAGATGATGGTAGCAACTACATGGACTGGGTCCGTAACTTGAGGATTATCCTCATTGCTGCACAGAAGAATTACGTCCTAGAAGCACCGCTAGGTGCAAGACACGCTGCAGGAGCAACTCCGGACGTTATGAACGTCTGGCAGAGCAAAGCTAATGACTACTTGATAGTTCAGTGTGCCATGCTTTACGGCTTAGAATCAGGACTTCAAAGACGTTTTGAACGTCATGGAGCATATGAGATGTTCCAGGAGTTGAAGTTAATATTTCAAGCAAATGCATGAGTTGAGAGATATGAAGTCTCCAACAAGTTCTATAGGTGCAAAATGGAGGAAAATAGTTATGTCAGTGAACACATACTCAGAATGTCTGGGTACCACAACCACTTGACTTGGCTGGGAGTTAATCTTCCTGATGATAGTGTCATTGGTAGACTTCTTCAATCACTGCCACCAAGCTATAAAGGCTTTGTGATGAACTATAATATGCAAGGGATGGAAACGACTATTCCCGAGCTCTTCACGATGCTAAATGCTGTGGAGGTAGAAATCAAGAAGGAGCATCAAGTGTTGATGGTGAACAAGACCACTAGTTTCAAGAAAAAGGGCAAAGGGAAGAAGGGGAACTTTAAGAAGAACAACAAGCCAATTGTTGCTCAAGGGAAGAAGCCCAAGTCTGGAACTAAGCCTGAGACTGAGTGCTTCTACTGCAAAGGGACTGGTCACTGGAAGCGGAACTGCCCCAAGTATTTGGCGGATAAGAAGGATGGCAAAGTGAAAGGTATATTTGATACACATGTTATTGACGTGTACCTTACTAATGCTAGTAGTAGCGCCTGGGCATTTGATACTGGTTCTGTTGCTCATATTTGCAACTCAAAATAGGGGCTACGGATTAAACAAAGATTGGCTAAGGACGAGGTGACGATGCGCATGGGAAATGGTTCCAAAGTTGATGTGATCGCCGTCGGCATGCTACCTCTACATCTACCGTCGGGATTAGTTTTAGACCTAAATAATTGTTTTTTGGTGCCAGCGTTGAGCATGAACATTATATCTGGATCTTGTTTGATGCGAGATAGTTATTCATTTAAATCAGGGAATAATGGTTGTTCTATTTATATGAGTAATATCCTTTATGGTCATGCACCCTTGATGAGTGGTCTATTTTTGTTGAATCTCGATTGTAGTGATACACATATTCATAATATTGAAGCCAAAAGATACAAAGTTAATAATGATAGTGCAAATTATTTGTGGCACTGCCGTTTAGGTCATATTGGTGTAAAGCGCATGAAGAAACTCCATGCTGATGGGCTTTTGGAATCACTTGATGCTTGCGAACCATGCCTCATGGGCAAGATGACTAAGACTTCGTTCTCCGAAACAATGGAGCGAGCAACTGACTTATTGGAAATAATACATACTGATGTATGCGGTCCGATGAGTGTTGAGGCTCGCGGCGGGTATCATTATTTTCTAACCTTCACGGATGATTTGAGCAGATATGGGTATATCTACTTAATGAAACATAATTCTGAAATATTTGAAAAGTTCAAAGAATTTTAGAGTGAAGTAGAAAATCATCGTAACAAGAAAATAAAGTTTTTACGATCTGATCGTGGAGGTGAATAATTGAGTTATGAGTTTGGTCTTCATTTGAAATAATGTGGAATATTTTCGCAACTCATGCCACCTGGAACACCACAACGTAATGGTGTGTCCGAATGTCGTAATCGTACTTTATTAGATATGATGCGATCTATGATGTCTCTTACCGATTTACCACTATCGTTTTGGGGTTATGCTTTAGAGGCGGCTGCATTCACGTTAAATAGGGCACCATCTAAATCCATTGAGACCACACCATATGAACTGTGGTTTGGCAACAAACCAAGCTATCGTTTCTTAAAGTTTGGGGCTGCGATGCTTATGTGAAAAAGCTTCAACCTGATAATCTCGAACCCAAATCGGAGAAATGTGTCTTCATAGGATACCCAAAGGAGACTGTTGGGTACACCTTCTATCATATATCTGAAGGCAAGATATTCGTTGTTAAGAATGGATCCTTTCTAGAGAAGGAGTTTCTCTCGAAAGAAGTGAGTGGGAGGAAAGTAGAACTTGATGAGGTAATTGTACCTTCCCCCAAATTGGAAAGTAGTTGATCATAGAAATCAGTTCCAGTGATTCCTACACCAATTAGTGAGGAAGCTAATGATGATGATCATGAAACTTCAGATCAAGTTACAACCAAACCTCGTAGGTCAACCAGAGTACGATCCGCACAAGAGTGGTACGGTAATCTAGTTTTGGTGGTCATGTTACTTGACCATGACGAACCTGCGAACTATGAGGAAGCGATGATGAGCCCAGATTTTGCAAAATGGCTTAAGGCCAAGAAATCTCAGATGGGATCCATGTATGAGAACAAAGTGTGGACTTTGGTTGACTTGCCAAATGATCGGCAAGCCATAGAGAATAAATGGATCTTCAAGAAGAAGATTGACGCTGATGGTAATGTTACTATCTACAAAGCTTGACTTGTTGCGAAAGGTTTTCGACAAGTTCAAGGAGTTGACTACGATCAGACCTTCTCACCCGTAGCGATGCTTAAGTCTGTCCCAATCATGTTAGCAATTGCCACATTTTATTATTATGAAATTTGGCAAATGGATGTCAAAATTGCATTCCTTAATTTATATCTTAAAGAAGAGTTGTATATGATACAACCAGAAGGTTTTGTCGATCCTAAAGGTGCTAACAAAGTGTGCAAGCTCCAACGATCCATTTATGGACTGGTGCAAGACTCTCGGAGTTGGAATATACGCTTTGATAGTGTGATCAAAGCATATGGTTCTATACAGACTCTTGGAGAAGCATGTATTTACAAGAAAGTGAGTGGGAGCTCTGTAGCATTTCTAATATTATATGTGGATGACATATTGTTGATTGGAAATAATACCGAATTTCTGGATAGCATAAAGGGATACTTGAATAAGAATTTTTCAATGAAGGACCTTGGTGAAGCTTCTTATATATTGGGCATCAAGATCTATAGAGATAGATCAAGATGCTTAATTGGACTTTCACAAAGCACATACCATGATAAAGTTTTGAAGAAGTTCAAAATGGATCAGTCAAAGAAAGAGTTCTTGCCTATGTTACAAGGTGTGAAGTTGAGTCAGACTCAATGCCCGACCACTGCAGAAGATAGAGAGAAAATGAAAGTCATTCCCTATGCCTCAGCCATAGGTTCTATCATGTATGCAATGTTGTGTACCAGACTTGATGTGTGCCTTGCTATAAGTTTAGCAGGGAGGTACCCAAGTAATCCAGGAGTGGATCACAGCACAGCAGTCAAGAACATCCTGAAATACTTGAAAAGGACTAAGGATATGTTTCTTGTTTATGGAGGTGACAAAGAGCTTGTCGTAAATGGTTACGTTGATGCAAGCTTTGGCACTGATCCGGATGACTCTAAGTCACAAACCGGATACGTATTTATATTGAATAGTGGAGATGTCAGTTGGTGTAGTTCCAAGCAGAGCATCATGGCGGGATCTACGTGTGAAGCGGAGTACATAGCTGCTTTGGAAGCAGCAAATGAAGGAGTCTGGATGAAGGAGTTCAAATCCGATCTAGGTGTAATACCTAGTGCATCGGGTCCAATGAAAATCTTTTGTGACAATACTGGAGCAATTGCCTTTATGAAGGAATTCAGATTTCACAAGAGAACCAAACACATCAAGAGACGCTTCAATTCCATCTACGATCAAGTTAAGGAGGGGGGCATAGAGATTTGCAAAATACATATGGATCTGAATGTTGCACACCCGTGGACTAAGCCTCTCTCATGATCAAAACATGGTCAGCACCAAGACTCCATGGGTGTTAGAATCATTACTATGTAATCTAGATTATTGACTCTGGTGCAAGTGGGAGACTGAAGAAAATATGCCCTAGAGGCAATAATAAAGTTGTTATTTATATTTCCTTATATCATGATAAATGTTTATTATTCATGCTAGAATTGTATTAACCGGAAACTTAGTACATGTGTGAATACATAGACAAACAGAGTGTCCCTAGTATGTCTCTACTTGACTAGCTCGTTAATCAAATATGGTTAAGTTTCCTGACCATAGACATGTGTTGTAATTTGATGAACGAGGTCACAACATTAGAGAATGATGTGATGGACAAAACCCATCCGTTAGCTTAGCATTATGATCGTTTAGTTTTATTGTTATTGCTTTCTTCATGACTTATACATATTCCTCTGACTATGACATTATGCAACTCCCGAATACCGGAGGAACACCTTCTGTGCTATCAAATGTCACAACATAATTGGGTGATTATAAAGATGCTCTACAGGTGTCTCCGAAGGTGTTTGTTGAGTTGGCATAGATCGAGATTAGGATTTGTCACTCCGTGTATCAGAGAGGTATCTCTGGGCCCTCTCGATAATGCACATCACTATAAGCCTTGCAAGCAATGTAAATAATGACTTAGTTACTGGATGATGCATTACGGAATGAGTAAAGAGACTTGCCAGTAATGAGATTGAACTAGGTATGATGATACTAACGATTGAATCTCGAGCAAGTAACATACCGATGACTGATAACCCACAAGTATAGGGGATCACAACAGTTTTCGAGGGTAGAGTATTCAACCCAAATTTATTCATTCGACACAAGGGGAGCCAAAGAATATTCTCAATTATTAGCAGCTGAGTTGTCAATTCAACCACACCTAGAAACTTAATATCTGCAGCAAAGTGTTTAGTAGCAAAGTAATATGATAGTAGTGGTAACGGTAGCAAAAGTAATATTTTTGGTTTTATAGTGATTGTAACAGTAGCAACGGAAAAGTAAATAAGCGAAGAACAATATATGAAAAGCTCGTAGCATTGGATCGGGTGATGGAGAATTATGTCGGATGTGATCAATCATGCAACAATTATAACATAGGGTGACATAGAACTAGCTCCAGTTCATCAATGTAATGTAGGCATGTATTACAAATATAGTCATACGTGCTTATGGAAAAGAACTTGCATGCCATCTTTTGTCCTACCCTCCCGTGGCAGCGGGGTCCTATTGGAAACTAGGGGATATTAAGGCCTCCTTTTAATAGAATACCGGACCAAAGCATTAATACATAGTGAATACATGAACTCCTCAAACTATGGTCATCACCGGTAAGTATCCCGATTATTGTCACTCCTAAGTTAACGGATCATAACACATAATAGGTCACTATAGACTTGCAAGATAGGATCACGAACTCACATATATTCTTGAAAACATAATAGGTTCAGATCTGAAATCATGGCACTCGGGCCCTAGTGACAAGCATTAAGCATAGCAAAGTCATAGCAACATCAATCTCAGAACATAGTGGATACTAGGGATCAAACCCTAACAAAACTAACTCGATTACATGATAAATCTCATCCAACCCATCATCGTCCAGCAAGCCTACGATGGAATTACTCAGGCATGGCGGTGAGCATCATGAAATTGGTGATGGAGGAAGGTTGATGATGAGAATGGCGACGAATTCCCCTCTCCGGAGCCCCGAACGGACTCCAGACCAGCCCTCTCGAGAGAGATTAGGGCTTGGCGGCGGCTCCGTATCGTAAAACGCGATGAATCCTTATCCCTAATTTTTTTTCTCCCCGAAAGTGAATATGTGGAGTCAAGATGGACGTGGTGGAGCGTCAGGGGGTCCACGAGGTAGGGGGCGCGCCCCCCACCCTCGTGGACAGGGTGTGGGCCCCCTAGCGTGGATCTTTTCGTTAGTATTTTTTATATATTCCAAAAATAATCTCCATTGATTTTCAGGTCATTCCGAGAACTTTTATTTATGCACAAAAATAACACCATGGCGATTCTGCTGAAAATAGCGTCAGTCCGGGTTAGTTCCATTCAAATCATGCAAGTTAGAGTCTAAAACAAGGGCAAAAGTGTTTGGAAAAGTAGATACGATGGAGACGTATCAACTCCCCCAAGCTTAATCCTTTGCTTGTCATCAAGCAATTCAGTTGATAAACTGAAAGTGATAAAGAAAAACTTCTACAAACTCTATTTGCTCTTGTTGTTGTAAATATGTAAAGCCAACATTCAAGTTTTCAGCAAAGATTATGAACTAACCATATTCACAATAACATTTAGGTCTCATGTTTACTCATATCAATGACATAATCAACTAGCGAGCAATAATAATAAATCTCAGATGACAACACTTTCTCAAAACAATCATAATATGATATAACAAGATGGTATCTCGCTAGCCCTTTCTGAGACTGCAAAACATAAATGCAGAGCACCTTTAAAGATCAAGGACTGACTAGACATTGTAATTCATGGTAAAAGAGATCCAGTCAAGTCATACTCAATGTAAACTAATAGTAATACATGCAAATGACAGCGGTGCTCTCCAACTGGTGCTTTCTAATAAGAGGATGATGACTCAACATAAAAGTAAATGGATAGGCCCTTCGCAAAGGGAAGCAGGGATTTGTAGAGGTGCCAGAGCTCGATTTTGAAATAGAGATGAATAATATTTTGAGCGGTATACTTTCATTGTCAACATAACAACCAAGAGATCTCGATATCTTCCATGCTACACACATTATAGGTGGTTCCCAAGCAGAATGGTAAAGTTTATACTCCCCCACCACCAACAAGCATCAATCCATGGCTTGCGCGAAACAACGGGTGCCTCCAACTAACAACAATCCTGGGGGAGTTTTGTTTGCAATTATTTTGATTTGATTTGAGCATGGGACTGGGCATCCCAGTGAGCAGCCATTTTCTCATGAATGAGGAGCTGAGTGCACTCCTCTTGAGAATAACCCGCCTAGCATGGAAGATACAGACAGCCCTAGTTGATACATGAGCTATTCGAGCATACAAAACAGAATGTTTATTTGAAGGTTTAGAGTTTGGCACATAAAAATTTACTTGGAACGGGAGGTAGATACCGTATATAGGTAGCCAGGTGGACTCATATGGAATAACTTTGGGATTTATGGAATTGGATGCACAAGCAGTATTCCCACTTAGTACAAGTGAAGGCTAGAAAGAGACTGGGAAGCGACCAGCTAGAGAGCGACAACAGTCATGAACATGCATTAAAACTAATCAACACTGAATGCAAGCATGAGTAGGGTATAATTCACCATGAACATAAATATTGTAGAGGCTATGCTGATTTTGTTTCAACTACATGCGTGAGCATGTGCCAAGTCAAGCCACTCGAATCGTTCAAAGGAGGATACCACCCCATCATACCACATCACAACCATTTTAATAGCATGTTGGCACGCAAGGTAAACCATTATAAACTCCTAGCTAATTAAGCATGGCATAAGCAACTATAATCTCTAATTGTCATTGCAAGCATGTTTCGCTCATAATAGGCTGGATCAGGAACGATGAACTAATCATATTTACAAAAACAAGAGAGATCGAGTTCATACCAGCTTTTCTAATCTCAATCAGTTCATCATATATCGTCATTATTGCCTTTCACTTGCACGACCGAACGGTTGGATAATAATAATAGTGCACACGCATTGGACTAAGCTGGAATCTGCAAGCATCCAATACATGGGAGAAGACAAGGTAATATGGGCTCTTTTTAGATCAGCAATAATACATATAAGTGCCATTCAACATTTTAATTATGGTCTTCTCCTCTCGACCCCCAAAGGAAAGAAAAGAAACAAAACTATTTACATGGGAAAGCTCCCAATAAGCAAAAGAAGAACGAGAAATCTTTTTGGGTTTTCTTTTTAATTACTACTACAAGCATGGAAAATAAACTAGCTAAAAGCTACAAGTATTTTTTTGGTTTTTCTTAAGGTTTTTCAAACACACAAGAAGAAAACTTAAAATGAAAATAAACTAGCATGGATGATACAATGAAAAAGTATGAGCACCGACAACTGGCATGAGTGTGTGAACATGAATGTAATGTCGGTGAGAAATACGTACTCCCCCAACTTAGGCTTTTGGCCTAAGTTTGTATATGCCCATGGATGTCCTAGTGGATATCCGAAGTTGAAGCTGGGGTCGTACTGAGATGCATCAGCTACTGCCTGAAGAGCTGCAGCTTGGAGGCGGGCTGCCTCCTCCCTCCTCTCGTACTCGTCCGCCTCCTCCCTGGTTATAACATATCTCCTTTTTGCCTGAAAGTCAAAGAAAGCAGGAGCAGGGAGAGCGACGTGATAGGTGCGTCATCTATCAAAGATTAGTCGGTACTGGAGGGACTGATTGTTCCTCTCAACGAACTGATGACGAACCATAACATTATAATCTAAATAAGCAGGAGGCAACTCAATATCATATCCACGTATGGGTATCTCAAGAAAATCAGCTAAACAGGTTGCATAAATTCCACCAAAGAAAACTCCATTAATTCTGTTATTATGCAACCTACGTGCAACAATGGCCCCCAAGTTATATTGTCTACCTCCTAATACAGCACTCTTGAGATCACTAAGATCTGGAACACACATGTGACATGCCTCATCCTTACCATTTATGCATCTACCCATAAAAAGAGCAAAATAATGTATAGCGGGAAAATGAATGCTCCCTATGGTAGCTTGCGTGATTTCCCTAGATTCCCCCACAGTGATACTAACAAGAAAATCCTTATATTCAGATTTACGAGGTTCACTAACATTACCCCACTTTGGGAGTTTACAAGCAGTATTAAAATCTTCTAAGTCCATGGTGTAAGATTTATCATAAAGATCAAACAGGATAGTTTGAGAATTGCGTGATGATGTAAATTCAAACCTTCTCACAAAGGAATCAGTGAGGTAGTAGTACTGACAGCACTTATCTGCCTCGAAGCTCTCCAGATCAGCGTTACACACATATGCGTCAAATTCCTCCTTGATTCCTACTCGAACCACGAAGTCCTCTGACGGCCATTCACAAGGCCACACTTGAGCATCCCTTGGTAGTTCATTGTCCGGCTCACGTATTGCGGGCCTGGGTCCTTGTTTCCTTGATGAACCACCTTGGTACATTTTCCTAAACATATTTCTTCCTCTGAAAAATTTCTAAAATTTTTAGTAACTCAAAATAAAAGTGAACCAAACTCACCAAAATTGATAGCAACTATTCCTACAAGTGCCTAGAGGCAATATCATGCATTAAAACTACTTTTGACCACATAAATTTGACATGCAAGATCAAGAACAAGGTCACCTAAGCAGCAAAAATTTGCAATAAATAAAGCACTAGAACAAAAACTAATTGGACCATTGGAGGAGTCACATACCAAAGAACAATCCCCCAAAGCAGTTTTGTGAGAGGAGCTTTGAGCAAGGAGATCAAAAATGGCAGCAAGATGAGCAAGAACTCGGGTTTGAGCTGGCTAGTGATTTTTTCTGGAACAAGACAAAGTGTGTGGGTGCAAGGATAAGTGGAGGGGACCCACGTGGGGTCCATGAGGCAGGGGGCACGCCCAGGGGGTGGGCGCGCCCTCCACCCTCGTGGGCACGTGGCTGCTCCCCCTAATATGTTCTCAGTGCCAGATATTCTCAAATATTCTGGAAAAATCATATTTAGTTTTCAGGGCATTTGGAGAACTTTTATTTTTGGGGTATTTTTTTATTGCATGGATAATTCAGAAAACAGACAGAAATACTATTTTTTACTTTATTTAATATAAATAACAGAAAGTAAAAAGAGGGTACAGAAGGTTGTGCCTTCTAACTTCATCCATCTCATGCTCATCAAAAGGAATCCACTAACAACGTTGATTAGGTCTTGTTAACAAACTCATTTCGAATAACATGAAACCGGAGAAATTTCGAATAACACTAGGTTACCTCAACGGGGATATGCACGTCCCCAACAATAAGAATATCATATTTCTTCTTGACAGTAGGAAGAGGAAATTCAAAACCTCCAATAGTAATTGTTGAAAAATTTCCAATAGAATTGATACTGTGGACTTGAGGTTGTTTCCTCGGAAAGTGTACCGTATGCTCATTACCATTAACATGAAAAGTGACATTGCCTTTGTTGCAATCAATAACAGCCCCTACAGTGTTCAAAAAGGGTCTACCAAGGATAATCGACATACTATCATCCTCGGGAATATCAAGAATAACAAAGTCCGTTAAAATAGTAACGTTTGCAACCACAACAGGCACATCCTCACAAATACCGACAGGTATAGCAGTTGATTATTAGCCATTTGCAAGGATATTTCAGTAGGTGTCGACTTATTCAAATCAAGTCTACGATATAAAGAGAGAGGCATAACACTAACACCGGCTCCAAGATCACATAAAGCAGTTTTAACATAGTTTCTTTTAATGGAGCATGGTATAGTTGGTACTCTTGGATCTCCAAGTTTCTTTGGTATTCCACCCTTAAAAGTGTAATTAGCAAGCATGGTGGAAATTTCAGCTACCAGTATCTTTCTTTTATTTGTAACAATATCTTTCATGTATTTAGCATAAGGGTTCATTTTAAGCATATCAGTCAAACGCATACGCAAAAAGATAGGTCTAATCATTTCAGCAAAGCGCTCAAAATCCTCATCATCCTTTTTCTTGGATGGCTTAGGAGGAAAGGGTATGGGTTTCTGAACCCATGGTTCGCTTTCTTTACCGTGTTTCCTAGCAACAAAGTCTCTCTTATCATATCGTTGATTCTTTGATTGTGGGTTATCAAGATCAACAACAGGTTCAATCTCTACATCATTGTCATTACTAGGTTGAGCATCAACATGAACATCATCATTAACATTATCACTAGGTTCATGTTCATTACCAGATTGTGTTTCAGCATCTGAAATAGAAATATCATTGGGATTCTCAGGTGTGTCAACAACAGGTTCACTAGAAGCATGCAAAGTCCTATCATTTTTCTTTTTCTTCATTTTAGAAGAACTAGGTGCATCAACATTACTTCTCTAAGAATCTTGCTCAATTCTCTTAGGGTGGCCCTCAGGATACAAAGGTTCCCGAGTCATTTTACCCCCTCTAGTCATAACTCTAACATGATTATCATTTTTCTTATTATTTAATTAGTTGAGCAAATCATTATGAGCTTTAAGCACTTGTTCTACTTGAGTGGTAACCATAGAAGCATGTTTACTAATAAGTTTAAGTTCACCTTTAACTCTAGGCATATAATCACTCAAGTGTTCAAGCATATCAGCATTGTGTTTCAATTGTCTACCAACATAAGCATTGAAGTTTTCTTGTTTAACAATAGAGTCATCAAACTCATCCAAGCATTGGCTGGCGAACTTAGTAAATGGGATTTCACATTTATCAAATCTATAGAGAGAATTTACCTTTTCTACCTATGTCGGGTTATCAAGACCATGTATTTCTTCAATAGGTGGTAAATTCTTAACATCTTTAGCTTATACCTTTTTCTTTCATAGATTTCTTTGCCTCTTGCATATCTTCAGGACTGAGAAATAGAAGACCCCTTTTCTTCGGAGTTGGCTTAGGAGTTGGTTCAGGAAGTGTCCAATTATTTTCATTAGTCAACATATTATTCAATAGTAATTCAGCTTGATCAACAGTTCTTTCCCTGAAAACACAACCAGCACAGCTATCCAGGTAGTCTTTGGAAGCATCGGTTAGTCCATTATAAAAGATATCAAGTATCTCATTTTTTTGAGAGGATGATCAGGCAGACCATTAAGTAATTGGAGAAGCCTCCCCCAAGATTGTGGGAGACTCTCTTCTTCAATTTGCACAAAAGTATATATTTCCCTTAAGGCAGCTTGTTTCTTATGAGCAGGGAAATATTTAGCGGAGAAGTAATAAATCATATCCTGGGGACTACGCACACAACCAGGATCAAGAGTATTAAACCATGTTTTAGCATCACCCTTTACTGAGAACGGAAACAACTTAAGGATAAAGTAATAGCGAGTTTTCTCATCATGAGTAAACAGGGTGGCTATATCATTTAATTTAGTAAGATGTGCCACAACAGTTTCAGATTCATAGCCATAAAAAGGATCAGATTCAACCAAAGTAATTAACTCAGGATCAACAGAGAAATCATAATCCTTATTCGTAATAAAGATAGTTGAAGTAGCAAAAGCAGGGTCATATTTCATTCTAGCATTCAAAGACTTTTCTTTAAGCTTAGCTAATAATTTCTTAAGATCAGATCTATCATTGCAGGCAAGAAAGTCTCTAGAAGTTTCTTCATCCATGACATAACCCTCATGCACAATAGGCAATTCATATCTAGGGGGAGAAATTTCATCATCACTTTCATCAATATTATCAATTTCAATAATTTCATTCTCTCTAGCCCTAGCAAGTTGTTCATCAAGAAATTCACCTAGTGGCATAGTATTATCAAGCATAGAAGTAGTTTCATCATAAGTATCATCCAAAGCAGAAGTGGCATCATCAATAACATGCGACCTATCAAAATCAATAGCAGCAGTAGGTGTCGCAAGTTTACTCAAAACAAAAGGTGAATCAAGTGCAGAGCTAGATGGCAGTTCCTTACCTCCCCTCGTAGTTGAGGGAAAATCTTGGTTCTTTGATCTTTCAAGTTCTTCATAATGATAAGTAGATATAAATCCCAAGTGACTCAAAGAATAGATCTATCCTCCCCAGCAACGGCGCCAGAAAATAGTCTTGATAACCCACAAGTATAGGGGATCGCTACGGTTTTCGAGGGTAGAGTATTCAACCCAAATTTATTGATTCGACACAAGGGGAGCCAAATAATATTTTCAAGTATTAGCAAATGAGTTGTCAATTCAACGACACCTGGAAACTTAATATCTGAAGTAAAGTGTTTAGTAGCCAAGTAATATGATAGTAGTGGTAACGGTAGCAAAAGTAATATTTTTGGTTTTATAGTGATTGTAACAGTAGCAACGGAAAAGTAAATAAGCGAAGAACAATATATGAAAAGCTCGTAGGCATTGGATCGGTGATGGAGAATTATGTCGGCCGCGATCAATCATGCAACAGTTATAACATAGGGTGAAATAGAACTAGCTCCAGTTCATCAATGTAATGTAGGCATGTATTCCGAATATAGTCATACGTGCTTATGGAAAAGAATTTGCATAACATATTTTGTCTTACCCTCCCGTGGCAGTGAGGTCCTATTGGAAACTAAGGGGTATTAAGGCCTCCTTTTAATAGAGTACCGGACCAAAGCATTAACACATAGTGAATACATGAACTCCTCAAACTACGGTCGTCACCGGTAAGTATCCCGATTATTGTCACTTCGGGGTTAACGGGTCATAACACATAATAGGTGACTATAGACTTGCAAGATAGGATCACGAACTCACATATATTCATGAAAACATAATAGGTTTAGATCCGAAATCATGGCACTCGGGCCCTAGTAACAAGCATTAAGCATAGCAAAGTCATAGCAACATCAATCCCAGAACATAGTGGATACTAGGGATCAAACCCTAACAAAACTAACTCGATAACACGATAAATCTTATCCAACCCATCACCGTCCAGCAAGCCTACGATGGAATTACTAACGCACGGCAGTGAGCATCATGAAATTGGTGATGGAGGAAGGTTGATGATGACGATGGCGATGGATGCCCCTCTCCAGAGCCCCGAACGGACTCCAAATCAGCCCTCCCGAGAGAATTTAGGGCTTGGCACGGCTCCGTATCGTAAAACACAATGAATCATTCTCCCTGATTTTTTTCTCCCTGAAAGTGAATATATGGAGTCAAGATGGACGTCGGTGGAGCGTCAGGGGGCCCACGAGGCAGGGGGTGAAGGAAATATGCCCTAGAGGCAATAATAAAGTTATTATTTATTTCCTTATATCATGATAAATGTTTATTGTTCATGCTAGAATTGTATTAACCAGAAACATAATACATGTGTGAATACATAGACAAACAAAGTGTCACTAGTATGCCTCTACTTGACTAGCTCGTTAATCAAAGATGGTTATGTTTACTAACCATGAACAAGGAGTTGTTATTTGATTAACGGGATCACATCATTAAGTGAATGATCTGATTGACATGACCCATTCCCTTAGCTTAGCACCCGATCGTTTAGTATGTTGCTATTGCTTTCTTCCTAACTTATAACATGTTCCTATGACTATGAGATTATGCAACTCCCGTTTACCAGAGGAACACTTTGTGTGCTACCAAACATCACAACCTAACTGGGTGATTATAAAGGAGCTCTACAAGTGTCTCCATAGGTACATGTTGGGTTGGCGTATTTCGAGATTAGTATTTGTCACTCCGATTGTCGGAGAGGTATCTCTGGGCCCTCTCGGTGATGCACATCACTTAAGCCTTGCAAGCATTGCAACTAATGAGTTAGTTGCGGGATGATGTATTACAGAACGAGTAAAGAGGCTTGCCGGTAACGAGATTGAACTAGGTATTGGAATACCGGCGATCGAATCTCGGGCAAGTAACATACCGATGACAAAGGGAACAACGTATGTTGTTATGCGGTCTGACCGATAAAGATCTTCGTAGAATATGTAGGAGCCAATATGAGCATCCAGGTTCCACTATTGGTTATTGACCGGAGACGTGTCTCGGTCATTGTTCTCGAACCCGTAGGGTCCGCACGCTTAAGGTTACGATGACAGTTACATTATGAGTTTATGCATTTTGATGTACCGAAGTTTGTTCGGAGTCCTGGATGTGATTACGGACATCACGAGGAGTCTCGAAATGGTCGAGACATAAAGATTGATATATTGGAAGCCTATGTTTGGATATCGGAAGTGTTCCAGATGAAATCGGGATTTTACCGGAGTACCGGGAGGTTACCGGAACCCCCCGGGAGCTATATGGGCCATAGTGGTCCTTAGTGGAAAAGAGAAGAGGCAGCCCAAGAGGGGCCGCGCGCCCCTCCCCTCCCTTGGTCCGAATAGGACAAGGAGAGGGGGCCGGCCACCCTCTCTCTTTTCCCCCCTTCACGAATCCTATTCCAACTAGGATTGGGGGGGGGGGAATCCTACTCCCAGAGGGAGTAGGACTCTCCTGGCGCGCCTCTCCTAGGCCGGCCGCACCCCCCCTTTGGTCCTTTATATACGGAGGCAGGGGCACCCCAGAGAGACACAAGTTGATCCACGTGATCTTATTCTTACCCGTGTGCGGCGCCCCCAGCCACCATAGTCCTCGATAATATTGTAGCGGTGCTTAGGCGAAGCCCTGCAGCAGTAGTACATCAAGATCGTCACCACGCCGTCGTGCTGACGGAACTCTTCCCCGACACTTTGCTGGATTGGAGTCCGGGGATCGTCATCGAGCTGAACATGTGCTAAAACTCGGAGGTGCCGTAGTTTCGGTGCTTGATCGGTCGGGCCGTGAAGACGTACGACTACATCAACCAAACGCTTCCGTTGTCGATCTACAAGGGTACGTAGATCACACTCTCCCCTCATTGCTATGCATCACCATGATCTTGCGTGTGCGTAGGAAATTTTTTGAAATTACTACGTTCCCCAACAGTGGCATCCGAGCCTAGGTTTTATATGTTGATGTTATATGCACGAGTAGAACACAAGTGAGTTGTGGGCGATATAAGTCATACTGCTTACTAGCAAGTCATACTTTGGTTCGGCGGTATTGTTGGACGAAGCGGCCCGGACCGACATTACGCGTACGCTTACGCGAGACCGGTTCTCCCGACGTGCTTTGCACATAGGTGGCTTGCGGGTGACAGTTTCTCCAACTTTAGTTGAATCGAGTGTGGCTACGCCCGGTCCTTGCGAAGGTTAAAACAACACCAACTTGACAAACTATCGTTGTGGTTTTGATGCGTAGGTAAGATTGGTTCTTGCTTAAGCCCGTAGAAGCCACGTAAAACTTGTAACAACAAAGTAGAGGACGTCTAACTTGTTTTTGCAGGGCATGTTGTGATGTGATATGGTCAAGACATGATGCTAAATTTTATTGTATGAGATGATCATGTTTTGTAACCGAGTTATCGGCAACTGACAGGAGCCATATGGTTGTCGCTTTATTGTATGCAATGCAATCGCGCTGTAATGCTTTACTTTATCACTAAACGGTAGCGATAGTCGTGGAAGCACAAGCTTGGTGAGATGACAATGATGCGACGATGGAGATCAAGGTGTCGCGCCGGTGACGATGGTGATCACGATGGTGCTTCGGAGATGGAGATCACAAGCACAAGATGATGATGGCCATATCATATCACTTATATTGATTTCATGTGATGTTTATCTTTTATGCATCTTATCTTGCTTTGATTGACGGTAGCATTATAAGATGATCTATCACTAATTATCATGAAGTGTTCTCCCTAAGTATGCACCGTTGTGAAAGTTCTTCGTGCTGAGACACCACGTGATGATCGGGTGTGATAGGCTCTACGTTCAAATACAACGGGTGCAAAACAGTTGCACACGCGGAATACTTAGGTTATACTTGACTAGCCAAGCATATACAGATATGGCCTCGGAACACGGAGACCGAAAGGTCGAGCGTGAATCATATAGTAGATATGATCAACATAGTGATGTTCACCAATGAAACTAATCCATCTCACGTGATGATCGGACATGGTTTAGTTGATTTGGATCACGTAATCACCTAGAGGATTAGAGGGATGTCTATCTAAGTGGGAGTTCTTTAAGTAAATTAACTGAACTTAAATTTATCATGAAACTTAGTACCTGATAAGTATCTTGCTTGTTTATGTTTGATTGTAGATAGATGGCTCATGCTGTTGTTCCATTGAATTTTAATACGTTCCTTGAGAAAGCAAAGTTGAAAGATGATGGTAGCAACTACATGGACTGGGTCCGTAACTTGAGGATTATCCTCATTGCTGCACAGAAGAATTACGTCCTGGAAGCACCGCTGGGTGCCAGGCCTCTTGCTGGAGCAACACCGGATGTTATGAACGTCTGGCAGAGCAAAGCTGATGACTACTCAATAGTTCAGTGTGCCATGCTTTACGGCTTAGAATCGGGACTTCAATGATGTTTTGAACGTCATGGAGCATATGAGATGTTCCAGGAGTTGAAGTTAATATTTCAAGCAAATGCCCGGATTGAGAGATATGAAGTCTCCAATAAGTTCTATAGCTGCAAGATGGAGGAGAACAGTTCTGTCAGTGAGCATATACTCAAAATGTCTGGGTATAATAATCACTTGATTCAATTGGGAGTTAATCTTCCAGATGATTGCGTCATTGACAGAATACTCCAATCACTGCCACCAAGCTACAAGAGCTTCATGATGAACTATAATATGCAAGGGATGAATAAGACTATTCCCAAGCTCTTCGCGATGCTAAAAGCTGCGGAGGTAGAAATCAAGAAGGAGCATCAAGTGTTGATGGTCAACAAGACCACTAGTTTCAAGAAAAAGGGCAAAGGGAAGAAGAAGGGGAACTTCAAAAAGAACGGCAAGCAAGTTGCTACTCAAGAGAAGAAACCCAAACCTGGACCTAAGCCTGAAACTGAGTGCTTCTACTGCAAGCAGACTGGTCAAGGGAAGCGGAACTGCCCCAAGGATTTGGCAGATAAGAAGGATGGCAAGGTGAACAAAGGTATATGTGATATACATGTTATTGATGTGTACCTTACTAATGCTCGTAGTAGCACCTGGGTATTTGATACTGGTTCTGTTGCTAATATTTGCAACTCGAAACAGGGACTACGGATTAAGCGAAGATTGGCTAAGGACGAGGTGACGGTGCGCGTGGGAAACGGTTCCAAAGTCGATGTGATCGCAGTCGGCACGCTACCTCTACATCTACCTTCGGGATTAATATTAGACCTAAATAATTGTTATTTGGTGCCAGCGTTAAGCATGAACATTATATCTGGATCTTGTTTGATGCGAGACGGTTATTCATTTAAATCAGAGAATAATGGTTGTTCTATTTATATGAGTAATATCTTTTATGGTCATGCACCCTTGAAGAGTGGTCTATTCTTGTTGAATCTCGATAGTAGTAACACACATATTCATAATGTTGAAGCCAAAAGATGCAGAGTTGATAATGATAGTGCAACATATTTGTGGCACTGCCGTTTAGGTCATATCGGTGTGAAGCGCATGAAGAAACTCCATACTGATGGACTTTTGGAACCACTTTATTATGAATCACTTGGTACTTGCGAACCGTGCCTCATGGGCAAGATGACCAACACACCGTTCTCCGGTACTATGGAGAGAGCAACAGATTTGTTGGAAATCATACATACAGATGTATGTGGTCCGATGAATATTGAGGCTCGTGGCGGATGTCGTTATTTTCTCACCTTCACAGATGACTTAAGCAGATATGGGTATATCTACTTAATGAAACATAAGTCTGAAACGTTTGAAAAGTTCAAAGAATTTCAGAGTGAAGTTGAAAATCATTGTAACAAGAAAATAAAGTTTCTACGATCTGATCGTGGAGGAGAATATTTTAGTTACGAGTTTGGTGTACATTTGAAAAATTGTGGAATAGTTTCGCAACTCATGCCACCCGGAACACCACAGCGTAATGGTGTGTCCGAACGTCGTAATCATACTTTACTAGATATGGTGCGATCTATGATGTCTCTTACTGATTTACCACTATCATTTTGGGGATACGCTCTAGAGACGGCCGCATTCATGTTAAATAGGGCACCATCAAAATCCGTTGAGACGACGCCTTATGAACTGTGGTTTGGCAAGAAACCAAAGTTGTCGTTTCTGAAAGTTTGGGGCTGCGATGCTTATGTGAAAAAGCTTCAACCTGACAAGCTCGAACCCAAATCGGAGAAATGTGTCTTCATAGGATATCCAAAGGAGACTATTGGATACACCTTCTATCACAGATCCGAAGGCAAGACTTTTGTTGCTAAATTCGGAAACTTTCTGGAGAAGAAGTTTCTCTCGAAGAAGTGAGTGGGAGGAAAGTAGAACTTGACGAGGTAACTGTACCTGCTCCCTTATTGGAAAGTAGTGCATCACAGAAAACTGTTTCAGTAACACCTACACCAGTTAGTGAGGAAGCTAATGATAATGATCATGAAACTTCAGAACAAGATACTATTGAACCTCATAGATCAACCAAAGTGAGATCCGCGCCAGAGTGGTACGGTAATCCTGTTCTGGAAGTCATGCTACTAGATCATGATGAACCTACGAACTATGAAGAAGCGATGGTGAGCCCAGATTCCGCAAAATGGCTTGAAGCCATGAAATCTGAGATGGGATCCATGTATGAGAACAAAGTATGGACTTTGGTTGACTTGCCCGATGATCGGCAAGCAATTGAGAATAAATGGATCTTCAAGAAGAAGATGGACGCTGACGATAATATTACTGTCTACAAAGCTCGACTTGTCGCAAAAGGTTTTCGGCAAGTTCAAGGGATTGACTACGATGAGACCTTCTCACCCGTAGCGATGCTTAAGTCTGTCCGAATCATGTTAGCAATTTCCGCATTTTATGATTATGAAATTTGGCAGATGGATGTCAAAACTGCATTCCTGAATGAATTTCTGGAAGAAGAGTTGTATATGATGCAACCAGAAGGTTTTGTCGATCCAAAGGGAGCTAACAAAGTGTGCAAGCTCTAGCGATCCCTTTATGGACTGGTGCAAGCCTCTCATAGTTGGAATAAACGTTTTGATAGTGTGATCAAAGCATTTGGTTTTTTACAGACTTTTGGAGTATCCTGTATTTACAAGAAAGTGAGTGGGAGCTCTATAGCATTTCTGATATTATATGTGGATGACATATTAATAATTGGAAATGATGTAGAATTTCTGGATAGCATAAAGGGATACTTGAATAAAAGTTTTTCAATGAAAGACCTCGGTGAAGCTGCTTACATATTAGGCATTAAGATCTATAGAGATAGATCAAGACGCTTAATTGGACTTTCACAAACCACATACCTTGACAAAGTTTTGAAGAAGTTCAAAATGGATCAAGCAAAGAAAGGGTTCTTGCCTGTGTTACAAGGTGTGAAGTTGAGTAAGACTCAATGCCCGGTCATTGTTCTCGAACCCGTAGGGTCCGCACGCTTAAGGTTACGATGACAGTTACATTATGAGTTTATGCATTTTTATGTACCGAAGTTTGTTCGGAGTCCCGGATGTGATTACGGACATGACGAGGAGTCTCGAAATGGTCGAGACGTAAAGATTGATATATTGGAAGCCTATGTTTGGATATCGGAAGTGTTCCGGATGAAATCGGGATTTTACCGGAGTACCGGGAGGTTACGGAACCCCCCGGGAGCTATATGGGCCATAGTGGGCCTTAGTGGAAAAGAGAAGAGGCAGCCCAAGAGGGGCCGCGCGCCCCTCCCCTCCCTTGGTCCGAATAGGACAAGGAGAGGGGGCCGGCCACCCTCTCTCTTTTCCCCCCTCCGCGAATCCTATTCCAACTAGGATTGGGGGGGAATCATACTCCCAGAGGGAGTAGGACTCTCCTGGCGCGCCTCTCCTAGGCCGGCCGCACCCCCCCTTTGGTCCTTTATATACGGAGGCAGGGGCACCCCAGAGAGACACAAGTTGATCCATGTGATCTTATTCTTACCCGTGTGCGGCGCCCCCAGCCACCATAGTCCTCGATAATATTGTAGCGGTGCTTAGGCGAAGCCCTGCGGCAGTAGTACATCAAGATCGTCACCACGCCGTCGTGCTGACGGAACTCTTCCCCGACACTTTGCTGGATCGGAGTCCGGGGATCGTCATCGAGCTGAACGTGTGCTAAAACTCGGAGGTGCCGTAGTTTCGGTGCTTGATCGGTCGGGCCGTGAAGACGTACGACTACATCAACCAAACGCTTCCGTTGTCGATCTACAAGGGTACGTAGATCACACTCTCCCCTCGTTGCTATGCATCACCATGATCTTGCGTGTGCGTAGGAAATTTTTTGAAATTACTACGTTCCCCAACAGGGGGGCGCGGCCCCCACCCTTGTGGACAGGGTGTGGGCCCCTGACATGGATCTTTTCGCCAGTATTTTTTATATATTCCAAAAATAATCTCCATTGATTTTCAGGTCATTCCGAGAACTTTTATTTCTGCACAAAAATAACACCATGGCAATTCTACTGAAAACAGCGCCAGTCCGGGTTAGTTCCATTCAAATCATGCAAGTTAGAGTCTCCAAAACAAGGGCAAAAGTGTTTGGAACAGTAGATACGATGGAGACGTATCAATGACAAAGGGAATAACGTATGTTGTTATGCAGTTTGACCGATAATGATCTTCGTAGAATATGTTGGAGCCAATATGAGCATCCAGGTTCCGCTATTGGTTATTGACCGGAGGTGTGTCTCGATCATGTCTACATAGTTCTCGAACCTGTAGGGTCCACACGCTTAACGTTCGATGACGATTTGTATTATGAGTTATGTGTTTTGGTGACCGAAGTTTGTTCGGAGTCCCGGATGAGATCACGGACATGACGAGGAGTCTAGAAATGGTCAAGAGGTAAAGATTGATATATTGGACGAAGATATTCGGACAACGAAAAGGTTTCGGGACGTTTCAGATATTTATCGGGGAACCGAGGGGTTACCGGACCTCCCCCCCCCGGGAAGTTATGGGCCCTAATGGGCCATAAGGGAGTAGGAGAGGGCTACCCACAGGGTGGCGCCCCCCCCCAAGGGCAGTCCGAATTGGACTAGGGGGAGGCGGCCCCCTCTTTCTTCCCCTCTCCTTCACTCCTTCCCCCTCTTGGAATAGGAATGGGAATCCAACTAGGATTGAGATTCCTAGTTGGACTCCCCCCTTGGCGCGCTCTCCTTGGTCGCCAACCTCCTTCTCCCCCTCCTTTATATACGTGGCCAGGGGCACCCCAAAGGCACGTCAATTGTTATTTAGCCGTGTGCGGTGCCCCCCTCCACAGTTTACCACCTCAGTCATATTGTCGTAGTGCTTAGGCGAAGCCCTGCAGGGATCACATCACCAACACTGTCACCATGCCGTCGTGCTAACGAAACTCTTCCTCAACTCTCTACTGGATCAAGAGCTCGAGGGACATCATCGTGCTGAATGTGTGCTGAACACGGAGGTGTCGTACGTTCAGTACTTGGATCGGTTGGATCGTGAAGACGTTCGACTACATCAACCGCGTTACTAAATGCTTCCGCTTTCGGTCTACGAGGGTACATGGACACACTCTCCCGTCTCGTTGCTATGCATCTCCTAGATAGATCTTGCGTGATCGGAGAATTTTTTTAAATTAATATGTTCCCTAATAGAAGGCGAGCTCATTGCATAGAAGATGTCACTACTGCAGGATGCTGCTAACGCGACACTACGATCAGAGACCCTTCGATGAAACTATGTGCGATGCAATAATCGCAAATAGTGGTGTAAAAACCCGTCAAAAAAGGTGCAAAACATTTGTGATGGAAGATGCATCAAACATAGTTCAGATTTTAGTTGTCTGTGCGATGTAGGGCATATGGTTCAGTTCAATTAACCGTTTGCGATGAGGAGGAACAAAAGAAACGGGCAGCCAGATGAAGGTGTGTGTGATGTACAGCATACGGTTCAATCGGATGAACTGTTTGTGATTAGGCCACACAAAAGAAATGGTCAGCCAGTTCAAGGTGTGTGCGATGTACAGCATACGGTTCACTCAAATGAACTGTTTGTGATTGGGCAACACAAAAGAAACGGTCAGCCAGATCAAGGTGTGTGCGATATACAACATGCGGTTCACTCAGATGAACTATTTGCGTTGAGACAAGAGAACAGAAACGGTTCAATATAACAAATACCATAAATATTGCACGATTCAAATTCAAAGATTACAATGCCCAAATTCACACATTGCATACTTCGTCATTTATGCAAAGGGATCAGCCGCTGACAAGTCATGTATGGGTTTGACACAATGATTTCCAATTTCTCTATCATATGCTCTTCCATTACGAAGTTTAACTTTTTTTGGAGCCTCTTCCATTTTGCAGTACCTGTCGGCTCTGATCAACATACCATTCATCTTTCCTAATTAAATGTGTGTTCAACCTTAGTACGCTCAACACCCTTGCTTTGGCAAGAAAGAATCTGGCGAGTGTAATCTCCGGTAAGGTCCCTCGGTAGGAGTTCAAAGTAATATTTGAGAGATGCAAATCTGGGCATTCGATGTGATTCTCGTTATAAACATTAACCACCTCTGGGCCTATTATTATCTGCAAAATAAGAGAACGTGTTAGTTCCTACATGCAGTTTTGAACACTACTATAGTCCTATTTGGTTTGCAGGATTTGTAAAATACACCAACGTGCCATTTTCGATCTGACATGATTAACATGGGCATTTGATTACAATCTAGAAACTTGTAGCCTTCTTCACAAGAGGTTGGATTGGATGAAAAATTCCCTAAGAAAACTAGTATAGATGAATCCAAAGGAGAAATGCTTATGGATTGTAACCATATGAATCAACAACCAATATGGGGTGGGGTGTATGTCCTGAAATCCTCCAAAATTCCTTCAGAAATCGCAGTACATTGTCATTGTAAACTTAGGAAAAGGTGCAAAAATTGAACTCCCTTATGGTTAACATTTAACAGGAAAGGAACATCACCTCGATATACATCTTCTTCAGGCACGAAAAGCATCTCAGGCAACTGAAAACTGGGTCCAGGTTGGGGCTGACATATTCTAGTGCCAAGACCTTCACTGTGCCCAGAATCTAGGTGAAGCTTTGCTGGATGACAGACGAACATACATCTTCAAAACTGGAAATAATGTTGTTATCAAGAAGGAGAGGTATATGGCTACTGTTGTACCTAAAAGTAGTAGTATTTGACAGACGAGTAGCCCACCACTGTCAATTTCAGCGCAGAAATGACATTGAATCTTGTTGGACCTTCTTGATCAACTATAAGTAATCTCTCAAGTGAAGGTGTGTCCTCAATGACCATATTGTGGTCTACCTTTTGTGATCTCTCGTTGCAGCACCAGCAACACACATAAATAGTTTGGAGAGTCCTAGAGGTGATGTGCAAGGTACTCGACCAATTCGTCACCTGAAGATGAAGGAACTCAAGTGCAGTACAACCGTGGAGCAAGTGCTCCATCTCATCCTTTGGGATGCAGACGGTGGCGAGCTCGAGGTGCTTCAGTCGTGGTAGAAAAAGAGCGGGCGCATCATTAAGGGGGGTGGCAGTTCATGAACTTGGCGAGGCACAGCGTGGGCGTGAAGTGGAGAGTGGACATTGGCAGCAAGCGCCTATGCCCATCATTAAAGCTGAGCTTCTCGAGCGGATCTATGGCAGGGGATCGGAACCACTTGTCAAGCTTGGCTTGGTCCTTGCCGCTGGAATGGAACTTGCCCGTGATAAGGCCTTTGATTGGGCCATGGTGACTGCCGAGGATCTGGGAGAACGCATCCAAGCTTTGGTGATAGCCAGGGCAGAGCTCGTGGGCATCGAGGAGGTCGACAGGGGTGATGAGCCATAGGAGGCGCCACCGCCGAGAAAGGGCGGTTGTCCTTGCCCGATTTTTGATTGGGAGGAGGGATATGATGACTATCAACATATCATCGGGGAGGTTGTTGATGAAGTCTAGTGTCGGTGTCAAAACCAGCAGATCTTGGGTAGGGGGTCCCGAACTATGCATCTAAGGATCGAGGGTAACAGTAGGCAGGGGACATGATGTTTACCCGGGTTCGGGCCCTCTTGATGGAGGTAAAACCCTATGTCCTGCTTGATTGACTTTGATGAGTATAGGAGTTACAAGAGTTGATCTACCACGAGATCGTAATGACTAAACCCTAGATGTCTAGCCTGTATGATTATGATTGCCTCTATGGACTAAACCCTCCGGTTTATATAGACACCGAAGGGGCCTAGGGTTTTACAAAGTTGGTTTACAGAGAAAGGAATCTTCATATCCGAACTCCAAGCTTGCCATCCACGCAAAGGAGAGTCCCATCCAGACACGGGGGAAAGTCTTCTATCTTGTATCTTCGCAGCCCATTAGTCCAGCCCATGTTGCATAGCCCAGACGCCCGAGGACCCCTCATCCAGGTCTCCCTCAGTAGCCCCTGAACCAGACTTCAATGACGATGTGTCCGGTGCGCAGATTGTCTTCAGCATTGCAAGGCGGGTTCCTCCTCCGAATACTTTAAAGTAGTTGATCAACAAGAACTATATCTGGATCTGTTTAATAGGTTAACCCTCCAACCATAAAGGCATAATACTTAAAATAAGATAAATCCATCGACAGCTTTTTCTGGCGAAACGTCATGCTTATCTCTGCAATTATTTCGAACCGTTTTCCAACCTCCCATTTCGCGTTTCGAGACGTGGTATTCATTGGCACGTCTTGTCAAAGCAGAGATCGTGTCCCCTTATTGTGGGATTCTAATCAATACGGATTTGGGTAATCCAACCGTGCCACTCACACGACCCCTGGGGAGTAGGCGAGTTTTAAGGCTCGTGGGGGGGACACTTGATATTCACTGAAGATCCACCTTTTTATCCCATGCCTTCTTCCTCCTCAGCCCATCTACCCTCGAGCTTCAGCGCCCAAGCCTCAACCCTTTATGTCCCCAACAAACGCTCCAACCATGTCCAGATCTGGAGCACAGGGCAAGTGGATGGCCTCCTCCGTCACGGAGAAGCATATCAAAGAACTCTGGGAGTTGGGGTATTTAGCCAAGGAAATTTCCCATCGGCTCCCTGCCAAAAAGCAGATCATTCCCACACCAGAGCCCAATGAGAGGGTAGTATTCATTCCCCAGTTCCTTTGCGGGCTAGGGTTTCCTCTCCACCCTTTCATCTGCGGACTCATGTACTACTACGGGCTAGATTTCCATGGTCTAGCCCCAAATTCATTCCTCAACATCTCGGTGTTCATCATCGTGTGTGAGGCGTTCCTCCGCATCCCCCCCCCCCACTTCGGCCTATGGCTCAAGGTATTCAATGTGAAGCCGAAGGTGGTCGAGGGTCAACACGCGGAGTGCGGCAGCGCCATCGTGAGCAGGCTCCTTAACATCACCTGGCCCAAGGGGGCCTTCATAGAAACCGTAAAGGGGTGGCAACAGGAGTGGTTCTACGTTACAGAACCTCGCGACGGCTCATGGGCCACCACTCCTGAGTTCAAAACCGGTCTGCCAATGCGGCTCACATCCTGGACCAAGAAGGGCCCAGATTGGGCGTCACCCGACGAGGTGATGACGTTGCAAAGGCGCGTCAAGAGCATGGTGGACAAGAACACCAGCCTCGCCAGCGTGATCCAGGTGATGATATTTCGTTGGATTCTCCCCTGCCAACGCCGGACTTCCCATATGTGGGAGTTCGATCCAGCAAGTCCTCGGACCTTGTAGCGGTTCTTTGGCACGAAGCACGAAGATATGTGGAAACTGTTGTTCAAGGCCCAAAAGTCGTGGCCGCCAACGACCAAAGACCTTGGTGATACACTTTTGCCCTTGTTTTGGACTCTAACTTGCATGATTTGAATGGAACTAACCCGGACTGGCGTTGTTTTTAGCAGAATTGCCATGGTGTTATTTTTGTGCAGAAATAAAAGTTCTCAGAATGACCTGAAAATCAATGGAGATTATTTTTGGAATATAAAAAATACTGCCGAAAAAATCAAGGTCAGGGGGGCCACACCCTATCCACGAGGGTGGGGGCGCGCCTACCCCCTGGGCACGCCCCCCTGCCTCATGGGCCCCCTGGTGCTCCACCGACCTCAACTCCAACTCCATATATTCACGTTCGAGGAGGAAAAAAATAGGGGAGAAGGATTCCTCGCGTTTTACGATACGGAGCCACTGCCAAGCCCTAATCTCTCTCGGGAGGACTGATCTGGAGTCCGTTCGGGGCTCCGGAGAGGGGAATTCGTCGCCATCGTCATCATCAACGTTACTCCATCACCAATTTCATGATGCTCACCGCCGTGCATGGGTAATTCCATCGTAGGCTTACTGGACGGTGATGGGTTGGATGATATTTATCATGTAATCAAGTTAGTTTTGTTAGGGTTTGATCCCTAGTATCCATTATGTTCTGAGATTGATGTTGCTATGACTTTGTTATGCTTAATGCTTGTCACTAGGGCCCGGGTGCCATGATTTCAGATCTGAACCTATTATGTTTTCATGAATATATGTGAGTTCTTGATCCTATCTTGCAAGTCTATAGTCACCTATTATGTGTTATGATCCGTTAACCTTGAAGTGACAATAATCGGGATACTTACCAGTGATGACCATAGTTTGAGGAGTTCATGTATTCATTAGTGTTAATGTTTTGGTCCGGTACTCTATTAAAAAGAGGCCTTAATATCCCTTAGTTTCCAATAGGACCCCGCTGCCAGGGGGTAGGACAAAAGATGTCATGCAAGTTCTTTTCCATAAGCACATATGACTATATTCGGAATACATGCCTACATTACATTGATGAAATAGAGCTAGTTCCGTGTCACCCTATGTTATAACTATTGCATGAGAAATCGCATCCGACATAATTATCCATCACTGATCCATTGCCTATGAGCTTTTCATATATTGTTCTTCGCTTATTTACTTTTCTGTTGCTACTGTCACAAACACTATAAAACCAAAACTGCTACCGTTACTTTTGCCATCGTTACCACTCCTATCATATTACTTTGCTACTAAATACTTTGCTGCAAATATTAAGTTTCCAGGTGTAGTTGAATTGACAACTCAGCTGCTAATACTTGAGAATATTCTTTGACTCCCCTTGCGTCGAATCAATAAATTTGGGTTGAATACTCTACCCTCGAAAACGGTTGCGATCCCCTATACTTGTGGGTTATCAAGACTATTTTCTGGCGCCGTTGCCGGGGAGCATAACTCTATTCTTTGAGTCACTTGGGATTTATATCTGCCAGTCACTATGAAGAACTTGAAAGATAAAAGAACCAAGATTTTTCCCTCAACTATGAGGGGAGGTAAGGAACTGCCATCTAGCTCTGCTCTTGATTTACCTTCTGTTTTGAGTAAACTTGCGACACCTACTCCTGCTATTCATTCTGATATTTCACATATTATTGATGATGCCACTTCTGCTTTGTATGATACTTATGATGAAACTACTTCTATGCTTGATAGTACTATGCCACTAGGTGAATTTCTTGATGAACAACTTGCTAGGGTTATAGAGAATGAAATTATTGAAACTGATAATATTGATGAAAGTGATGATGAAGATTCTCCCCCTAGATATGAATTGCCTGTTGTGCCTGAGGGCTATGTTATGGATGAAGAAACTTCTAGTGACTTCTTAGCTTGCAATGATAGATCAGATCTTAAGAAATTATTAGCTAAACTTAAAGGAAAATCCTAGAATGATAGAATGAAATATGACCTTGCTTTTGCTACTTCACCTATATTTATTTCCGATAAGGATTATGATTTCTCTGTCGGTCTTGAGTTAATTAATTGGTTGAATCTGATACTTTTTATGGCTATGAATCTAAAACTGTTGTGGCACATCTTACTAAATTAAATGATATAGCCACCCTATTCACTAATGATGAGAAAACTCGCTATTACTTTATCCTTAACTTGTTTCCGTTCTCATTAAAGGGTGATGCTAAAACATGGTTTAATTCTCTTGATCCTGGTTGTGTGCGTAGTCCCCGGGATATGATTTGTTACTTCTCTGCTAAATATTTCCCCGCTCATAAGAAGCAAGTTGCTTTAAGGGAAATATTTAATTATGTGCAAATTGAAGAAGAGAGTCTCCCACAAGCTTGGGGGAGGCTTCTCTGATTACTTAATGCTTTGCATGATCATCCTGTCAAGAAAAATGAAATACTTGATATCTTTTATAATGGACTAACCGATGCTTCCAGAGACCACCTGGATAGTTGTGCTGGTTGTGTTTTCAAGGAAAGAACTGTTGATCAAGCTGAATTGCTATTGAATAATATGTTGACTAATGAAAATAATTGGACACTTCCTGAACCAATTCCTTAGCCAACTCTGAATAAAAGGGTTATTCTACTTCTCAGTCCTGAAGCTATGCAAGAGGCAAAGAAATCTATGAAAGAAAAAAGGTATTAAAGCTGAAGATGTTAAGAATTTACCATCCATTGAAGAGCTACATGGTCTTGATAACCCGACACTGGTAGGAAAGGTAAATTCTCTCTATAGATTTGATGAAGGTGATATTCCTCGTTATAAGTCTACTAGCCAATGCTTGGATGAGTTTGATAATTTTATTGTTAAACAAGAAAACTTCAATGCTTATGTTGGTAGACAATTGAAACGCAATGCTGATATGCTTGAACACTTGAGTGATTATATGTCTAGAGTTAAAGGTGAACTTAAACTTATTAGTAAACATGCTTCTATGGTTACCACTCAAGTAGAACAAGTACTTAAGGCTCAGAATGATTTGCTCAATGAATTAAATAATGAGAAAAATGATAATGTTGTTAGAGTTATGACTAGAGGGGGTAAAATGACTCAGGAACCTTTGTATCTTGAGGGCCACCCTAAGAGAATTGAGCAAGATTCTCAGATAACTAATATTGATGCACCTAGTTCTTCTAAGAAGAAGAAAAAGAAAAATTATAGAACTTTGCATGCTTCTGGTGAACCTGTTGTTGACACACCTGAGAATCCCAATGATACTTCTATTTCTGATGCTGAAATACAATCTGGTAATGAACATGAACCTAGTGATAATGTTAATGATGATGTTCATGTTGATGCTCAACCTAGCAATGATAATGATGTAGAGATTGAACCTGTTGTTGATCTTGATAACCCACAATCAAAGAATCAACGTTATGATAAGAGAGACTTTGTTTCTAGGAAGCATGGTAAGGAAAGAGAACCATGGGTTGAAAAACCCAAGCCTTTTCCTCCTAAACCATCCAAGAAAAAATATGATGAGGATTTTGAGCGTTTTGCTGAAATGATTAGACCTATCTTTTTGCCTATGCGTTTGACTGATATGCTTAAAATGAACCCTTATGCTAAATACATGAAGGATGTTGTTACTAATAAAAGAAAGATACCGGAAGCTGAAATTTCCACCATGGTTGCTAATTACACTTTTAAGGGTGGAATACTAAAGAAACTTGGAGATCCAGGAGTACCAACTATACCATGCTCCATTAAAAGAAACTATGTTAAAACCGCTTTATGTGATCTTGGAGCCGGTGTTAGTGTTATGCCTCTCTCTTTATATCGTAGACTTGATTTGAATAAGTTGACACCTACTGAAATATCTTTGCAAATGGCTGATAAATCAACTGCTATACATGTCGGTATTTGTGAGGATGTGCCTGTTGTGGTTGCAAACGTTACTATTTTAACGGACTTTGTTATTCTTGATATTCTCGAGGACGATAGTATGTCGATTATCCTTGGTAGACCCTTTTTGAATACTGCAGGGGCTGTTATTGATTGCAACAAAGGCAATGTCACTTTTCATGTTAATGGTCATGAGCATACGGTACCCTTTCTGAGGAAACAACCACAAGTCCATAGTATCAATTCTATTGGAAAAATTTCAACGATTATTATTGGAGGTTTTCAATTTCCTCTTCCTACTGTCAAGAAGAAATATGATATTCTTATTGTTGGGGATGTGCATATCCCAGTTGAAGTAACCTAGTGTTATTCAAAATTTCTCCGGTTTCATGCAAATCGAAATGAGTTTGTTAACAAGACTTGATCAACCTTGTTAGTGGATTCCTTTTGATGAGCATGAGATGGATGAAGTTAGAAAGCATAACTTTTTGTACCCTATTTTTACTTTCTGTTATTTATCTTAAATAAAGTAAAAAAATAGTATTTTCTGTCTGTTTTTTGAAATATCCTTGCAATAAAAAAATACCCTGAAAATAAAAGTTCTCCAAATGCCCTGAAAATGAAATATGATTTTTTCCAGAATATTTAAGAATTATTGGCACTGAGAACACATCAGGGGGACCCACCGTGTGCCCACGAGGCTGGAGGGCACACCCTACCCCCCTGGGCGCGCCCCCTGCCCCATGGACCCCACGTGGGTCCCCTCCACTTATTCTTGCACCCGCACACTTAGTCTTCCTCCAGAAAAAAATCATCCACCAGCTCAAACCCGTGTTCTAGCTCATCTTGTTGCCATTTTCGATCTCCTTGCTCAAAACTCCATTGACAAAACTGCTTTGGGAGATTGTTCTTCGGTATGTGACTCCCCCAATGGTCCAATTAGTTTTTGTTCTAGTGCTTTATTTATTGCAAATTTTTGCTGCTTAGGTGAACCTGTTCTTGAGTTTGCATGTCAAATTTATGTGGTCAAAAGTAGTTTTAATGCATGATATAGCCTCTAGACACTTGTAGGAGTAGTTGCTATCAATTTTTTTGAGTTTGGTTCACTTTTATTTTAAGTAACCAAATGCTACCTCTTGAGCACTGCGCTGGATTTCCCCGAAGAGGAGAGGATGATGCAGCAAAGTAGCGTAAGTATTTCCCTTAGTTTTTGAGAACCAAGGTATCAATCCAGTAGGAGGCTACGTGCGAGTCCCTCGTACCTACACAAAACAATAGCTCAACGCAACCAATGCGCTTAGGGGTTGTCAATCCCTTCACGGTCACTTACGAAAGTGAGATCTGATAGAGATGATAAATAATATTTTTGGTATAGATATGCAAAGTGAAAAGTAAAAGGCAAAGTGAAAAAAAGCAAAGCAATAATAAAGTGATGGAGATTGATATGATGAGAAAGAGACCCGGGGGCCATAGGTTTCACTAGTGGCATCTCTCAAGAGCATAAGTATTCTATGGTGGGTGAACAAATTACTGTTGAGAAATTGACAGAATTGAGCATAGTTATGAGAATATCTAGGTATGATCATGTATATAGGCATCACGTCCGAGACAAGTAGACCGACTCCTGCCTGCATCTACTAGTATTACTCCACTCATCGACCGCTATCCAGCATGCATCTAGAGTATTAAGTTAAAAACAGAGTAACGCCTTAAGCAAGATGACATAATGTAGAGGGATAGTTTCATGCAATATGATAAAAACCCCATCTTGTTATCCTCGATGGCAACAATACAATACGTGCCTTGCTGCCCCTTCTGTCACTGGGAAAGGACACCGCAAGATCGAACCCAAAGCTAAGCACTTCTCCCATGGCAAGAAAAACAAATCTAGTAGGCCAAACCAAACTGATAATTCGAAGACACTTGCAAAGATAACCAATCATACATAAAAGAATTCAGAGAAGATTCAAATATTATTCATAGATAGACTGGATCATAAACCCACAATTCATCGGTCTCAACAAACACACCGCAAAAAGAAGATTACATCGAATAGATCTCCACGAGAGAGGGGGAGAACATTGTATTGAGATCCAAAAAGAGAGAAGAAGCCATCTAGCTACAAACTATGGACCCGTAGGTCTGAAGTAAACTACTCACACTTCATCAGAGGGGCTTGGATGATGATGTAGAAGCCCTCCGTGATTGATGCCCCCTCCGGTGGAGCTCCAGAACAGGCCCCAAGATGGGATCTCGTGGCTACAGAAAGTTGTGGCGGTGGAGTTAGGTCTTTGGCTCCGTCTCTGATCGTTTGGGGGTACGTGGGTATATATAGGAGGAAGAAGTACGTTGGTGGAGCAACAGGGAGCCCACGAGGGTGGAGGGTGCGCCTGCCCCCCCCAGGCGCGCCCCCTACCTCGTGGCCTCCTGTTAATTGGCTTGACATAGGGTCCAAGTCTCCTGAGTTGTATTCGGTGAGAAAATCACGTTCCCGAAGGTTTCATTCCGTTTGGACTCCGTTTGATATTCCTTTTCTTCGAAACCCTAAAACAGGCAAAAAACAACAATTTTGGGCTGGGCCTTCGGTTAATAGGTTAGTCCCAAAAATAATATAAAAGTGGATAATAAAGCCCAATAATGTCCAAAACAGTAGATAATATAGCATGGAGCAATCAAAAATTATAGATACGTTGGAGACGTATCACTAAAAAAATTCAGAAATTTTCAGAAAAAGATGAAGAGATTCTTGAGGGGCTCATCGAGCCGAAGCTCTAAGGATACGCAAAGTGAAGAAAATAAGAATCCCAAGTATAATATCCCTCGTACTACAGAGGTTCGGCCTGTGAATGGCCTTGTGATGAGTTCTTGAGAGAAGTCAGGACTTATAAAGATTTTTATTATTTGGCTGAGAATGCAGGCCTCATCGACTTACTCCACGACTAGCGTGAACAGTATCTCTTACTGACCAATATTTTTGTGAAAAAATTTCATTTCCATGCTAGGAGATCACCACCTTCGGTGGAATTTTATTTATATGATGAGCATAAGGAGATGTCACTTTATGATTTTTGCCGAGTTTGTAGTGTAGCCTTTGAGGGCAGCATAGAGGAACCACATCGTAATGATGTGGAACGATTTATTTATATGATTGTTGTAGGGGAAACAAGGAAAGTTTTCGATGCAAGAATCACTAGCATACATTTTCCTGTTCTATGCTACTTTGCAATATTTGCTACTAGATGCTTAATTGGTCGCGGGAACTGTGGAAATCTTAGTGCCCCTAATATTGTTATTTTGCACCATGCTTTGTTTCGTGATATCACTTTTAGTTTAGGCACTATTGTTGCTAAACGGTTAAATCTGAACCGTACAAAGGGTCCCGTCTTAGGAGGCATCTTCGCCTCGCGCCTTGTTGCACACTTTAACATACCTATTAGACATTATGAGAAAGAGGAAAAAGTTGTTGCCTCATATTTTCTAGATTATAAGAGCATGGTAGCACATGATTTTATTGTTAAGAATAAGAAGAAGATGCTTAACTATAGGTTGATACTTAATAAGAATCACTTTGAGACTATTACCTTGTCTTCTCCCACGTATTGAATGCTTGCAGATTCCAGCTTTGTCCAATGCACGTGCACTATTATTATTATCCACACTATTCAATTGTGCAAGTGAAAGGCAATAATGACGATATATGATGAATTGATTGAGATGAGAGAAGCTGGTATGAACTCGACCTCTCTTGTTTTTGTAAATATGATTAGTTCATCGTTCCTGATTCAGCCTATTATGGATGAAACATGTCTGCAATGAAAATTAGAGATTATAGTTGCCCATGCCATGCTTAATTTGCTAGGAGTTTATAATGGTTTACCTTGAGCGCCAACATGCTATTAAAATGGTTGTGATGTGGTATGATAGGGTGGTATCCTCCTTTGAACGATTCGAGTGGCTTGACTTGGCACATGTTCACGCATGTAGTTGAAACAAAATCAACATAGCCTCCACGATATTTATGTTCATGGTGATTTATATCCTACTCATGCTTGCATTCAGGGTTGATTAATTTTAATGCATGTTCACGACTCTTGTCGCTCTCTACCTAGTCGCTTCCCAGTCTCTTTCTAGCCTTCACTTGTACTAAGCGGGAATAATGCTTGTGCATCCACTTCCATAAACCCCAAAAGTTATTCCATATGAGTCCACTATACCTTCCTATATGCGGTATCTACCTGCCGTTCCAAGTATATTTGTATGTGCCAAACTCTAAACCTTCAAATAAAAATTATGTTTTGTATGCTCGAATAGCTCACCTATCAACTAGGGTTGTCTGTATCTTCCATGCTAGGCGGGTTATTCTCAAGAGGAGTGGACTCCGCTCCTCACTCACGAGAAAATGGCTGGTCACCGGGATGCCCAGTCCCATGCTCAAATCAAATCAAAATAATTGCAAACAAAACGCCCCCAGGATTGTTGTTAGTTGGAGGCACCCATTGTTTCTGGCAAGCCATGGATTGATGCTTGTTGGTGGTGGGGGAGTATAAACTTTACGATTCTACTTGGGAACCGCCTATAGTGTGTGTAGCATGGAAGATATCGATATCTCTCGGTTCTCATGTTGACAATGAAAGTATACTGCTCAAAATATTATTCATGTCTATTTCAAAATCGAGCTCTGGCACCTCTACAAATCCCTGCTTCCTTCTACGAAGGGCTTAACCATTTACTTTTATGTTGAGTCATCATCCTCTTATTAAAAAGCACTAGTTCGAGAGCACCGCTGTCATTTGCATGTATTATTATTAGTTTACATTGAGTATGACTTGACTAGATCTCTTTTACCATGAATTACAATTTCCAGTCAGCCCTTGATCTTCAGGGGTGCTCTGCATTTATGTTTTGCAGTCTCAAAAAGGGCTAGCAAGATACCATCTTGTTATATCATACTATGATTGTTTTGAGAAAGTGTTGTCATCCGAGATTTATTATTATTGCTCGCTAGTTGATTATGCCATTCATATGAGTAAAAATGAGACCTAAATGTTATTGTGAATATGGTTAGTTCATAATCTTCACTGAAAACTTGAAGCTGGCTTTACATATTTACAACAACAAGTGCAAACAGAGTTTGTAAAAGTTTTTCTTTATCACTTTCAGTTTATTAACTGAATTGCTTGAGGACAAGCAAATGTTTAAGCTTGGGGGAGTTGAAACGTATCCAATGTATCTACTTTTCCAAACACGTTTGCCCTTGTTTTGGACTCTAACTTGCATGATTTGAATGGAACTAACCCGGACTGGCACTGTTTTCAGCAGAATTGCCATGGTGTTATTTTTGTGCAGAAATAAAAGTTCTCGGAATGACCTGAAAATCAACGGAGATTATTTTTGGAATATATAAAAAATATTGGCGAAAGAAGCAAGGCCAGGGGGCCCACACCCTGTCCACGAGGGTGGGGGCGCCCCCTGCCTTGTGGGCCCCCTTGTGCTCCAACGACCTCAACTCCAACTCCATATATTCACATTCGGGGAGAAAAAAATAGGGGAGAAGGATTCATCGCGTTTTACGATACGGAGTCGCCGCCAAGCCGTAATCTCTCTTGGGAGGGTTGGTCTGGAGTCCGTTCGGGGCTCCGGAGAGGGGAATCCGTCGCCATCGTCATCATCATCCTTCCTCCATCACCAATTTCATGATGCTCACCGCCGTGTGTGAGTAATTCCATCATAGGCTTGCTGGACGGTGATGGGTTGGATGTGATTTATCATGTAATCAAGTTAGTTTTGTTAGGGTTTCATCCCTAGTAACCATTATGTTCTGAGATTGAAGTTGCTATGACTTTCCTATGCTTAATGCTTGTCACTAGGGCCCGAGTGCCATGATTTCAGATCCGAACCTATTATTTTTTTCATGAATATATGAGAGTTCTTGATCCTATCTTGCAAGTCTATAGTCACATATTATGTGTTATGATCCGTTAACCCCGAAGTGACAATAATCGGGATACTTACCGGTGATGACCGTAGTTTGAGGAGTTCATGTATTCATTAAGTGTTAATGCTTTGGTCCGGTACTCTATTAAAAGGAGGCCTTAATATCCCTTAGTTTCCAGTAGGACCCCGCTGCCACGGGAGGGTAGGACAAAAGATGCCATGCAAGTTCTTTTCCATAAGCACGTATGACTATATTCGGAATACATGCCTACATTACATTGATGAACTGGAGCTAGTTCTGTGTCAACCTATGTTATAACTATTGCATGAGGAATCACATCCGACATAATTATCCATCACTGATCCATTGCCTATGAGCTTTTCATATATTATTCTTTGATGTCTACTACACAACCTTCTTCTTGTAGATGTTGTTGGGCCTCTAAGTGCAGAGGTTTGTAGGACAGTAGCAAATTTCCCTCAAGTGGATGACCTAAGGTTTATCAATCTGGAGGAGGCGTAGGATGAAAATGGTCTCTGTCAAGCAACCCTGCAACCAAATAACAAAGAGTCTCTTGTGTCCCCAAAACACCCAATACAATGGTAAATTGTATAGGTGCACTAGTTCGGCGAAGAGATGGTGATACAAGTGGTATATGGATAGTAGATAATAGTTTTTGTAATCTGAAAATATAAAAACAACAAGGTAACTAATGATAAAAGTGAGCATAAACGGTATTGCAATGCGTTGAAACAAGGCCTAGGGTTCATACTTTCACTAGTGCAAGTCCTCTCAACAATAATAACATAATTGGATCACATAACTACCCCTCAACATGCTACAAAGAGTCACCCCAAAGTCACTAATAGCGGAGAACAAACGAAGAGATTATGGTAGGGTACGAAACCACCTCAAAGTTATTCTTTCCAATCAATCCATTGGGCTATTCCTATAAGTGTCACTGTTGGTGTCAAAACCGGCGGATCTCGGGTAGGGGGTCCCGAACTGTGCGTCTAGGCCGGATGGTAACATGAGGCAAGGGACATGAAGTTTTTGTTGGAATTATGCCCTAGAGGCAATAATACAATGATTATTATATTTCCTTGTTCATGATAATTGTCTATTATTCATGCTATAATTGTATTATCCAGAAATCGTAATACATGTGTGAATACATAGACCACAATGTGTCCCTAGTGAGCCTCTAGTTGACTAGCTCGTTGATCAACAGATAGTCATGGTTTCCTGGCTATGGACATGGGGATGTCATTGATAACGGGATCACATCATTAGGAGAATGATGTGATGGACAAGACCCAAACCTAAGCATAGCACAAAGATCGTGTAAGTTCGTTTTTTGAGAGCTTTTCTAATGTCAAGTATCATTTCCTTAGACCATGAGATTGTGCAACTCCCGGATACCATAGGAGTGCTTTGGGTGTATCAAACGTCACAACGTAACTGGGTGGCTATAAAGGTGCACTACGGGTATCTCCGAAAGTGTCTGTTGGGTTGGTACGAATCGAGACTGGGATTTGTCACTCCGTATGACGGAGAGGTATCTCTGGGCCCACTCGGTAATGCATCATCATAATGAGCTCAATGTGACCAAGGGGTTGGTCACGGGATCATGCATTACGGTACGAGTAAAGTGACTTGCCGGTAACGAGATTGAACAAGGTATTGGGATACCGACGATCGAGTCTCGGGCAAGTAACGTACCGATTGACAAAGGGAATTGAATACGGGATTGATTAAGTCCTAGACATCATGGTTCATCCGATAAGATCATTGAGGAGCATGTGGGAGCCAACATGGGTATCCAGATCCCGCTGTTGGTTATTGACCGGAGAGGCGTCTCGGTCATGTCTGCGTGTCTCCCGAACCCGTAGGGTCTACACACTTAAGGTTTGGTGACGCTAGGGTTGTAGAGATATTAGTATGCAGTAACCCGAAAGTTGTTCGGAGTCCCGAATGAGATCCCGGACGTCACGAGGAGTTCCGAAATGGTCTGGAGGTAAAGATTTATATATAGGAAGTCCAGTTTTGGCCAGCGGAAAGGTTTCGGGGGTTACCGGTATTGTACCGGGACCACCGGAGGGGTCCCAGGGGTCCACCGGATGGGGCCACCTATCCCGGAGGGCCCCATGGGCTGAAGTGGCATGGGAACCAGCCCCTGATGGGCTGGTGCGCCCCACCCAAGGGCCCAAGGCGCCTAGGGTTGGAAACCCTAGGGGGCCGTTGCCCCCCGAGGGGGCATGCGCCCCCTGGTTGGAAACCCTAAGGGGGCCGTTGCCCCCAGGGGCCGCCGCCCCCCCTTTTAGATGGGATCTCCAAGGGGGCATGCGCCCCCCCTAGCCCCTATATATAGTGGAAGGGAGGGAGGGCAGCCGCACCTTGCTCTTGGCGCCTCCCTCTCCCTCCGTAACACCTCTCCTCCCCGCTTGTGCTTGACGAAGCCCTGCCGGGATCCTGCTGCATCCACCACCACGCAGTCATGCTGTTGGATCTTCATCAACCTCTCCTTCCCCCTTGCTGGATCAAGAAGGAGGAGACGTCTTCCCAACCGTACGTGTGTTGAACGCGGAGGTGCTGTCCGTTCGGCACTTGGTCATCGGTGATTTGGATCACGGCGAGTACGACTCCATCATCCCCGTTCACTTGAACGCTTCCGCTCGCGATCTACAAGGGTATGTAGATGCACTCCTATTCCCCTCGTTGCTAGAATACTCCATAGATTGATCTTGGTGATGCATAGAAAATTTTAAAATTCTGCTACGTTCCCCAACAGTTCTACCCAGGTTCGGGCCCTCTTGATGGAGGTAAAACCCTACGTCCTGCTTGATTAATATTGATGATATGGGTGTTACAAGAGTAGATCTACCATGATATTAGAGAGGCTAAACCCTAGAAGCTAGCCTACGGTATGATTGTACGTTGTGATTGTTGTCCTACAGATTAAAACCCTTCGGTTTATATAGACACCGGAGAGGGTTAGGGTTACACAAGGTCGGTTACAAAGGAGGAGATATGCATATACGTATTGCCTAGCTTTCCTTCCACGCCAAGTAGAGTCCCATCCGGACATGAGACGAAGTCTTCAATCTTGTATCTTCATAGTCTAACAGTCCGGCCAATGGAGATAGTCCGGCTGTCCGGAGACCCCCTAATCCAAGACTCCCTTAGTAGCCCCTAAACCAGGCTTCAATGACGATGAGTCTGGCCCGCAGTTGTCTTCGGCATTGCAAGGCGGGTTCCTTCTCTGAATACATCACAGAAGAATTTGAATACGAGGATAGTGTCCGACCCTACAAAATAAGTCCCACATTTCACCGTAGAGAGAATAATGTTTTCGCAGATCTAATCCGCTAGCTTGTTTTGGCAACATGACATTACGTGATGGCCCGGTGATTATTCGAACTGTTTCTTTTAACCAGCCCCTGTCGGGTGGTAGGTGCGACATATGCCAACGGGTGGCTTATCATTGTGGGAGCCAGTAAGACATCGCCGGTGCCTGGAAACGGGATAAGGCGAAGACATGCACGCTGGCGGATCTTACCCAGCTTCGGGGCTCTCCGTGGAGATAACACCCCTACTGCTGCTCTGCGGGGTCTCCGCATGATCACTAGATGGACAAGTAGCTACACAATGCTCCTTGAGCTGTTTGGTGGGAGGAGGAAGAAGGGCACGACTAGCCTGCTTCTTCTCCTTGTGTGGTGTCTAGGACTAGCAGGGGGTCGAACCCTTTGCATGGGTGCCCCGAGGGGTTTATATAGGCCCAGCCGTCTGTGACTGCGCTCGCCGGCTTCTGCGCCGGCTGCTGGGGCCCGCCGACTGGCGGGTCCCGCCGGCTGCCGGCCCCTTGGTCGACAGGCAGGCCCCACTGTCCAGGGCCTGGTCGGCGGCTAGTTACTGTTGCTCTATCTTGGTGACATGGGCTTCATCATGGTAGGCGCTGCTACAGTGCCACTGCCCGTCGGGAGATCGCTGTAGCCTCACCGCGTCTTGTCTCCTTAATGGGGCGTCTCCTTCGAGGGAGGCGGCAAGCCGGCTGCGGGGAGCCAGCTCTGTCTTGGGCAGACTAGGGGGAGGCGTGGCCGCCTTCGGGTGTCTCTCTGCTCGAAGGGGCCCACCATCTGTGGGCCACGCTGGCGGCCCGTCGTGGGTGACACCAAGGTCAACATGGCAATAGTGTCGCGCCGGACGGGTCATGCCTACTCCGTACGGCGCACTGTGCCAGGCGTGCTCCGGGATTCGGGGGTGGCAGGCTTCACTGTAGCCACGCCCCGTCGCACCGCCGTTAGGTGGGTGCAAACTTTGAGGGTACGGTCTCGACCGCTTTATGGGAGCCGGCTTCTTGGAGTCGGCCTTCTCACGGCCGGCTTCCCGAAGTCGGCCCTCCCATGGATTTCTTCATGAGGGCTAAAGTCGGGCCGCCTTCCGAAAGCCGGCCTGGATGACAGCCAGCAAGGGGAAGGCGGCCCCATGTCTTGGGTCCTTGAGAGCCGGACGGGCTCGTAATTTTTTCAGAAGGGCCAGGGGAAGCCGGCTAGGCTACCCATGGCTATTTACTCCAACAGTAGTCCCTGAAGCTGATCGAGCTCCGAGGCGGACAAAGGGACGAGAAGCTTGGTCAGCTTCCCATCCTGAAGAGCCGGCTTTGCGGGTGTATGCCGACTTCAGAGAGCTCCGCGTCTTGCCGGCGGGAAAGGGGTCGACCTGCGTGCTGACCGCGGGCCCTCCTGCGGCCACGTGGCAGCGAGATCCTGCCAGCGCACGCGCGCGATGGGACGCTGCCGCAGGCCCGGGCCCGCCACTCGCAGGCCTTGGTCCGAGCATGGATCTTCCGTGGCCCACATGGGCCGCTCGCCTTCCCGCGGCGGTTTTATTTCGCCGTTAAGGCACAATAAGCGTGGGACGTGGGGGAGTGGGCACGATCGATCCCCATGTTTCCCCACGCCGCGCCTCCTCGGCTCCACCACGTGAGCCTATAAGTAGGGGGAGGAGGGGGAGCGGCAGAGGTTCGCACGCTCTCTCTCGCTCCGCCTCTTCTCGCCCTCGTTTCTTCCTCTCGTTACCGCTGCAGCCTCCCGTCTCAGCATCGCCGCGCCTCCATATCATCTTGCTCCCATGGCACTGTCGAGCTCGCGGGACGGCTCCAACGTCCATGAGGACCATGTTGAGTTCCTCCGCCAGACTCGGCGCCTGCCCGACGCCAACCTCATGCGGGTCCGCCTGGCACCAGAGGCGGAGGTCTCGCCGGCGCCGGAGGAGGGCGAGCGGGTCGTCTTCCGCTCGCACTTCCTGCGTGGCTTCGGCCTTCGAGCAAGCGGATTTCTGCGCTCCTTCCTCGAGTTCTACAACCTTCAGCCGCATCACCTCACGCCCAATGCGGTGATGCTACTGTCGGCCTTCGTCTCCCTCTGTGAAGGTTTCTTGGGGCTGCTCCCCATGCTAGAGCTCTGGGGGGAGTTCTTCCAGAGCAAACTCGGCACCGTCATCGCAGGCGTGCCCGCCCCCTGCGGGGCCTTCATCGCCATGAGGAGGGCGAGCGAGAACAACCCGTTCCCGCCCATCCCCCTGATCCAGTCGGTGAAGATCTGGCAGAAGTCATACTTCTACGTGAAGAACGTCGCCGAGCAAGGAGACCACGTCAACCTGCCAGCTTATGTAGCCGGCGCGCTGGCTGGGAGGCAGCCTTCATGGAGTTTCCGGTCCCGGTCACTATCTCAGGCCGGGAACGCCGCCGTCTCCCGGCTTCGGGTGATGATCCAGTCGGAAGGCCTGAGCGGGGCCGACTTGGGGGCCACCTTCGTGGAGCGCCGGATATCTCCTCTCCAAAGCCGGCCCCACATGATGTGCCAGATGAGCGGCCTCTTCGACCCAAGCCGGCTGAGCACCAGGGAGATGCCTCATGCGGAGGTATCATACATGGTGAACTATATCTCCAACTGCAAGCTCGCCGAGGACTGGCGATACGGCAAGGTGCCGTATTCTCGCGCCAACCCTCCACCCGTGGTAAGCTTTCTTTTCTTTCTTCTTTTCATTGGTAGCCAGCTTTATGATGGCCGGCTTCTGATCAGTCGGTTCTTCTTAGCAGAACCCCCTTCTCCCGCCGACGACCGGGGCAGCAGGGATAGAACGCCAGTATGCCCCCGACCGTACGGCGGACGGCGTCAATGACCCGGATTTGGGGGCGGCCGCCATGGAAGACGCCGTCGTGGGGGACGACGCCGAGCCCGGGGGCTCAAGGCTCACCGCCAGCTTCGAGGACTGGCCGGATGATGCTGAAGCCGAAGTCGCCCCGCGTCGCCAGCCGGCGGCCGACCATCAGGGCACGGGCTCGTCCATTGCGCCGGCTGCCGGCGGTGGTGCACAGAAGCGCCGGGCCGCTTCAGGCCTCTTGGGCAGTCGGCCGAAGAAGTCCAAAGCCTCCACCACGGCGACCAAACGAGATGAGGCGGCTGCGAAAGCGGCCCGCTTCCGCAAGGCGGTGAAGCAGCCTCAGGCGGTCTCAGCGTAGGTCATCGACTGCCTTGTCGCATGCTCTTCATCATTCTTTTCTTGTTCGAGCATTCTTCTTAACTTTTTCCGCTTGCTGGACAGGGCACCGCTTTCCCTTGAGCGTGGTCCGGGCGGCTCCGTAGTTGGGCCGACTGGAGGTTCTTCAAGCTCCCGCCGCGTGGACCCCCGCGCCGACCTCAGGGAGGCCACAGAGCGGAACGCCCGTGAAGCGCGGGAGGAGCGCGAGGCGGCGGAGAAAATGGCCGCCCAGGCGGCGAGGGAGCAGGCCGACGCGGCAGCCAAGGCCCAGGCGGAGGCGGCAACCGTGGAGACGGAGGCGGAGGGTTCGCGCAACTAGCCTCCGCTGCTCGCCATTCCCCTCCGAGCCGTGGCCCTCGACACCCCATTGCCCTTGGTGGAGGAGATCGTCCAAGACCCGCCGCTGATGGAGAGGGGGAGGACCCCGTGGCATTCGCGAGGAGAGCGCCGCCAGCAGCGCCAACCGTAGCGGGCCAAGGCGGCCAATCGTCAGCGGCGCCAGAGGAGCCGGCCGGGGGTGAGCCGGAGGACAGAGCCAGCCTCGAGGTGCAGCCGGTGACGGGCCGGCGCGCAGGGGGAGGCGCCGCTCCGCCGGAGTCGCGCCGAGTCGCGGGCGCAGGCCAGTCGGCAGAAGATCTGGAGGCGGCCAGCACTGCCACGTCCGAGTGGACTCCCAGCGGGGGGACTGGCGAGCTGAATGTGGCGGCTCAAGGGGTCCGGAGCCGGCTTCAAGCTCAGGCCGCCCTGCTGCAACAGTTCACCCAGGAGTTCCTGTCGACGCGAGCCGCCATCCGGGTGAGTCCTTCATTCTTGGCCGCTTTGCTCTCTTGATTTCTTCCATGGGGGCGCGTCAGCGCATCCACTGGGTGTAGTCCCCGAGATTCGGGCCGACTGCTGCGCAGTCGGGTCGGATATTTCTTGACGGCTACCTTCTTTTTGCTTCTTGTCTGAACTTCCAGGAATATCACAACTCCCATGATGCCGCCTTCAACTCCCAGGCTCGGGAGTTGAGCCGGAGGACCGACGACCTGGCCGACAGCCGAAGTAAGTACTCAATCTTGTCTGTCTCCTGTGGGGGCGCGTCAGCGCACCCACTGGGTGTAGTCCCCGAGATTCGGGCCGACTGCTGAGCAGTCGGGTCGGATCTTTCTTGATGACTTTTTCCTTATTGGTTTTTCTTTTTCTCTGTCTTCAGGGGCCAACGCTGACTTGAGGAAGGAGCTCGGCGAAGCGAAGGCCGCCCTTCATGCCAAGGATTCCGAGTACGCTGCCTTGGTCCAGGAGCGTGATCGCCTGGCCAAGAAGCTAGCCGACCAAGAGAAGAGCCACAAGGCGGCCCTGCAGAAGGCGCAGGATAGTGAGGCCACCCTGAAGGCAGAGTTTGAGACCGAGGCGGCGAACTGGGCTGAGACCCGGCGAGCACTGGATGAAGGCTTCGGCCGAATCGAGGACTTGATCGACGGTAAGCCGCCTTCCTCGCCCCTCTCCTGTCCCTTGCCGCCTGGGTTTTTGGCTTAACTTGTGATGCTGCTTATTTTTTTGTGCAGACTACTTCCCCGGCTACTCCGCCTTCGCCGCCCAAAGCATCGAGGCCCATCGCGAGTGAAAGTGCAACTATCCCTAGGTGGTTTTGGTAATTCATAACAACATATAGCTCATTGAGCTAATACTATTCCAAGATAATTGTTTCAGGAAAGCTCAATGATTGGCATGGCATGGATGTGAAAGTGGAACCCTCAAAATGCTAAGGACAAAGGATTGGCTCAAGCTCAAAAGCTCAAGACTCTTCATTTTATATTTTAGTGATCCAAGATCACATTGAGTCCATAGGAAAAGCCAATACTATCAAGGAGGGATGAGGTGTTGCTTAATGAGCCTCTTGCTTCATGTGCTTAGTGATATGCTCCAAAAATCCTCAACTACTTTCCCATATCCACATATGACCTAAACTCTAAGCCAAACTCGGTCCTACCGATTCTTCCTATCCGGCGCCACCGAGTTTCACTTGTCATTAGCCACTGCCAAACCCTAGCAATTCGGTTCTACTGATAAGGATCTCGGTCCCACCAAGATGGGGTTGCAAACTCTCTGTTTCCCTTTCGTAACTTTTCGGTCTCACCAAAAGAGCGAATCGGTCCCACCGAGATTGCAATGTAAACTCGGTGTTTCCCCTTTGTAACTTTTCGGTCTCACCGAGTTCCACTCGGTCTCACCGAAAGAGCAAATCGGTCCCACCGAGTTTGCCTGACCAACTCTCTGGTTAGCTAATTACCAAATTCGGTCTCACCGAGTTTGTGTAATCGGTCTCACCGAGATTACGTTATGCCCAAACCCTAACCGAATCGGTCCTACCGAGTTGCATGTCAGTCCCACCGAAAATCTCGAACGGTCACTAGGTTTACATTTTCGGTCCGACCGAGTTTATTTATTCGGTCCCACTGAGATTGGAAAACTGTGTAACGGTTGGATTTTGTGTGGAGGCTATATATACCCCTCCACCTCCTTCCTCATTTGAGGAGAGAGCCATCAGAACACACACACCATTCCAACTCATATGTTCTGAGAGAGAACCACCTACTCATGTGTTGAGATCAAGACATTCCATTCCTACCATCTGAATCTTGATCTCTAGCCTTCCCAAGTTGCTTTCCACTCAAATCTTCTTTCCACCAAATCCAAATCCTATGAGAGAGAGTTGAGTGTTGGGGAGACTATCATTTGAAGCACAAGAGCAAGGAGTTCATTACCTACACACCATTTGTTACTTCTTGGAGAGTGGTGTCTCCTAGATTGGCTAGGTGTCACTTGGGAGCCTCCGACAAGATTGTGGAGTTGAACCAAGGAGTTTGTAAGGGCAAGGAGATCGCCTACTTCGTGAAGATCTACCGCTAGTGAGGCAAGTCCTTCGTGGGCGATGGCCATGGTGGGATAGACAAGGTTGCTTCTTCGTGGACCCTTTGTGGGTGGTTGCTTCTTCGTGGACCCTTCGTGGGTGGAGCCCTGTGTGAACTCGCGCAACCGTTGCCCTTGGGTGGAGCCCTGTGTGGACTCGCGCAACCGTTACCCTTCGTGGGTTGAAGTCTCCATCAACGTGGATGTAGGATAGCACCACCTATCCGAACCACGGGAAAAACATCCGTGTCTTCAATAGCGTTTGAATTCTCCAAACCCTTCCCTTTACATTCTCGCAAGTTGCATGCTTTACTTTCCGCTGCCCATAAACTCTTTGCATGCTTGCTTGAATTGTGTGATGATTGCTTGACTTGTCCTAAAATCTGCCAAGAACTAAAATTGGGAAAAGGTTAAGTTTTTATTTGGTCAAGTAGTCTAATCACCCCCCCTCTAGACATACTTTCGATCATACAAGTGGTCTCAGAGCCTTGGTCTCGATTTGCTTGATCTCCATAGCTTTTGGTGGTCATAGCCTTGGTTTCACAACCTAGGAGAGTATGGCGTCTAGCGAGGGAAATTATCACCGTAGAGGTCCTTACTTTGATGGTACTAATTTTGCTAGTTGGAAGCATAAAATGAAAATGCATATTCTTGGACATAACCCCGCTGTTTGGGCTATTGCGTGTGTTGGTTTGCAAGGTGACTTCTTTGATGGGAGAGAACCAAACCGTGAAGCTACCGCGGATGAGTTGAAGATGTTGCAATACAATGCTCAAGCTTGTGATATTCTCTTCAACGGATTATGCCCCAAAGAATTCAACAAAATCAGCCGCCTTGAGAATGCAAAGGAAATTTGGGACACTTCGATTGATATGCACGAAGGTACCGACTCCGTCAAGGAATCCAAGTTGGATGTGCTTCAAAGCCAACTTGACAACTTCAAGATGAAGGATGGTGAAGGTGTCGCTGAAATGTACTCTAGGCTTGCTCTCATCACAAATGAGATTGCCGGCTTAGGAAGTGAAGAGATGACCGATAGATTCATCATCAAGAAGATCCTAAGAGCCTTGGATGGAAAATATGATACCGTGTGCACATTGATCCAAATGATGCCCAATTACAAAGATCTCAAGCCAACAGAAGTGATTGGAAGAATTGTTGCTCATGAGATGTCACTTAAGGATAAAGAGGAACTTCACAACAAGTCAAGTGGTGCCTATAAAGCCTCATGTGAAGCCCCTACATCATCAAGTGAGAAACAGGACTTCAATGAAGAATTGAGCTTAATGGTGAAGAACTTCACAAGTTCTACAAGAGTAGAAGCAAAAGATAGAAGCTCCAAGTCAAGGTCCTACAATGACAAAAGATCTTCTAGTCGAGAGAGAAACTGTTACAATTGTGGAAGACCCGGACACTATTCAACGAGTGTACGGCTCCCTACAAGAGAAGAGAAGATTCTCCAAAAAGAAGAAGCAAAGGATCACCACCAAGAGAGAGAAGGAGTAGAGATGATCATTATGAACGAAGATACTCACGGAGAAGCAAGGATTCGGAAAGGAAGGAAAAATCATCAAGGAGCTACACAAGACGAAGACATCAAGCTCATGTTGGTGAATGGGTATCCGGCTCCGACTCCGACAGCCACTCCGAGAGAAGTTATCACTCCGACTCCGAAGATACTCAAGATGAAGGTGTTGCCGGTCTAGCACTTGTGTCAACCAACTCCTACGACACATTTGACTCACCAAATGAAGGAATTGGAAGATGCTTCATGGCCAAAGGTCCTAAGGTAACACACCCCGAGTATGTTGATTTCAATAGTGATGAAGATGACTTGTTAGGTGATGACTTGCTTGGTGACAACTCTAGTGATGAATACTATGATGAAAGACCAATTAATCATGCTAATCAAGATAAAACGAATGACAATGATAAGGAGAAGATTGAGGCTCTAACTAAAGAACTAAAAACTCTTAAGTTAGCTCATGACACTATCTTCGAAGATCATCGAGAACTTTTAAGAGCTCATGAGAAGCTACGCTTTGAAAAGCTCAATCTTGAGCAAGAGCATGAGTTCTTAAAGGCAATCAATGATGATCTCCGCAAGAAGAGTTCTTCTTACATTGCCAAGCGTTTACTCTTATCCACTTACATGCCTCAAGTCAAATCTAACAAGAAAGATTCTTCCGCTAGTAGTAACAATGATCATGCTAAATCCAATATTGTTGCTTCTAGTAGTTCTCTTGATTCCGCTAATGATTCTCTTAGCCAAGTTACACTTGAGCAAGAAAATAGCTTATTGAAGGGAATTATAGAGAAAGGAGTGTACAAAAGCCTTGCCGGGAGTAAGCAATTCGAGGAAATTGTGCGCAAGCAAGGAATGCACCGGAAGAATCAAGGTATTGGTTTTGAACGAAAGTTCAATGCCAATGGAGTTGAATGGGAAAGAAGATCAATACCCCAAGACAAAGTTTGTCCCTCAACAAGAGAGTTTTTCAAGGGGACACAATCTCAAGATGATCTTCCACCACAAGACTACGAGCAAAAAGGCAAGGACAAGCTTCAAGAGGAAATTGATGCATTTGAAGAAGCTCCTAAGACCTTAGTCAAGTGGATTCCCAAGACTACCTCAAGTTCCACTTCAACAAGTACGACTACAACTCCAAGGATTCCCATCAAGATGATGTGGATCCAAAAGAAGAAGAACTAGAGAGTTCTTGAGGGTGACTCCGCCAACATACTTCACTCTTATCATTTTGGCAAGAACAAGTGCAATCAACTTCCACATCTTGCACTAGTTCAAGGAGTCACAACCCTCTTGTTGGTAAGACAAGGGACAAGGTAACCTAAAAGTTTTCATGGACATCCATCTTTTGTGTGCATCACTCTATGTCTATGGATATCCTTGTTTGTTCCTTGTGGGACTAACCCATGTAGGTATTGAAAGTGCAATTCACTCAAATGGATAGCTCCAAGAGATCTACATCAACATTGAGCACCCACATCTTCAATGTCTACATGAAGTCATCATCGACAAAACCCAAGGTTAGTTCATCCCTCTTAGGGGGAATATCACATCTAGGGGGAGCTTTACTCTAACAATTGAGCTAAAGCAACTCTAAAGATGTGAACAAAACAATGCTTTATGTAAAAGTGGTAACCCCACTTGAGCTTAAACGATGAGTATGACCTATGATCAAGTGTTCTCACTTGACTCCTAAGTCAATATACTCATATATAGATGACCTAGTCATCACAAATTGCTTGATAGATGCTAGAATTGGTTGTGCATGCTTTGCCACATATTTCATTTGCTATCTTATTGTGTGAGCATGCTAATTGCATATTTTACTCATTCGAGGACATCCACTTGTTGCTTTGATTGTTCGGCTTTATCTTCTTTTGCCAAGTGGATGGACAAGAATGCCTAAGAACCTCCTCTAGCTATCTATGCTTTTCTCGTCTCAAACTCTATTCATGCTGCATCACAAAATTTGATCAAGTCAGATTCGAACCACTCTGTGTGAGGAGCGCTCGGAGTCCCCTGATTCGTCATAGACTTAAACTTCCAAAACCTCTTTATGATTCTCGGTCTGACCGATACTCCACTTTCGGTCCTACCGGATCATTAAGTTGATCTAAGTTTTCAATCTCGGTGCAACCGATTTGAACCTTTCGGTCTCACCGAGTTTCAGTAACTGCACGCAGTTATGAATCTCGGTGCCACCGAGTTGTTCAACTCGGTCACACCGACAGGGTCGGGCTATATATAGTCACGGGCAAAATTTGGAAATTTCTCCGAACCCCTTCGCCCGCGCGATAGCCTGCTCTGCCCTTGAGGTCTCCGGATCGTCTTCTCGCTGCCAACAGCCTCCAGTCGCTGGTCTCCGTTGCTGTCAATGGGATTTCTGCCCAGCCGTTGCCGCCGTAGCAAGTCCACGCCGAACTAGGGTATGGACTTGATCTTTGTGCTATTCCTCAATCTGATTCCTAGCACATTGTGATCATATTGTTTCTGGCCACGTTTGATAAACTCTTATCCACGCTCATAGATTAGGTTTGATTCGAAAATTCTAGGTTTAGGTTTCCGCCGAAACCATCTCGGACCCACCGAGTTGAAAAACTCGGTCCCACCGATTTGGCTTATCCCATTGCACAAGTGAGACTCGGTCTGACCGAGAATTACTTATCGGTGTGACCGATTTTGAACTCAGTGAAACCCTAGCAGTCTCGGTGCCACCGAACTGTGACTCGGTCTGACCGAGTTCACTAGTTTAGGTTCCAAAACTGCTTCCGTATCACCGAGTTTGAAAATCGGTAGATCCGAGATGATTTCAGTGGGAAATTAAACTAAGTTTTTGGATCATTCTTTTTGCAAAAATCTCTGCATTTTGTGATGCTCATCCAATCTATCTCCTCTATAATCTATTCACAGGGTCAGCAGTCAATTTGCAACATGTCAGACCAGAGTGACAGCCAAAACTTGTCAGAGCAGCAAGTGCAGTTGAGTGAGGGAACTAGCCCCTCAAGTTCCTCAGATGATGGCAGCAGGAGCACATCCAGCAACCTGCCAAAAGCTGCCACGAGACAAAGGAAGAAGAAAACCTCAGATTCTGAAGATGAGGACTATGTGGTAGAGGAAGAGGCCACCTCCAAGAGAGTTGAGCCAGCTCAAGGCTCAAAGCCAGGCCTGAAAATCAAGAGGCTAGCAGGCAGGCAACCCATGTCAAAGGCAAGAGCCTCAACTGAGAAGCCCACTCCCCAAGAGCCAGTTGCAGCTGAGGGCAAGAAGAGAAAGGAAAGGGTAAAGAAGACTGTGGCTAGGGTACTTGGCAAAGCTTCCATCATGGAAGAGGAAGAGGAAGAAGAGGCAGCTGCACCAGCGCCCAAGGCAGCCAAACTTATGGGAGATGCCATAAGGTTAGGAGGAGCTGCATCCAAGCCCAAGGAAGCACCTAAGGCTGCATCTAAGCCTGAGAGTGCACCAAAGAGGAACACACGGAGCATTCCTGCAGCTGAGAAGAACAAGGCCCCAGTGCCTGAGACTGTTGCTGAGGATGAGGAAGAGAATGTCCTTCGGAAGCTCAAGCCCAAGATCCCAGACCACAACGATGCTCATCCTGTGGCTGAGGATATGAAGCTCAGGAGAGAAGCAGACCCATATGCTTCAAGGAGAAGGACTGCAGTGGACTACAGGTTTCACACCAAGGAGCAGCAGGATTTCTATGAGACGGTGCTGCTAGATAAGAAGCCCATTGTCTGTGATATGCGATGGGTTGATTGGACATATATCAAGGAGAATGAAGAGTACTACCCAGGAGTTCAGGACAGCTTCAAGGCGTGTGGAGTAGAGGGCTTTGTTGGGCAGAAGCTCACAAAGTGGAACGAGGAACTCATCATGCAGTTCTACTCCACAGCTCACTTTTATCCAGATGGGAGGATTACATGGATGTCTGAGGGTACGAGGTACCACTCTACTGTTGAGGAATGGGCGAAGCTGATCAATGCCCCAGAGGAGCAAGCAGATGACTTGGACATTTATGCCAAGAAAAAGATGGACCACAACTCCATGTCCAACATGTACAAGGAGATTCCGAATGAAGCACTTGACACGTTCAAGTTTGGCTCAGTGCATTATCTGCTCTCAGGATTGCCTACGATCAACTGGATCCTTAGGCACACCCTTCTGCCCAAGTCTGGAGATCACAAGATGATCAGAGGTCACGCGATCAATTTGCTTCATGTTTTTGACGTGCCTCAAAAATTCAAAGTTATGAGCCTCATAGTGGAAACGATCAAAAGGACTGCGGCAGATCAGAAGAGGAGCTGTGGATATGCCCCTCAGATTCAGGAGCTCATCAACTCCAAGATGGGCACGGGCGTATATTTGTTGGATAAGGAACACCTGCCCATCCGTCCAGATTTCGAGAACAATGAAGTTGTGATGACAGAGAATGAACCATCATCTGCCCATGCACAAACTCAGAAGGAGAAGGCGAGGAAGGAGAAAGCTGCCAAGATGCCCACTCAAGAGGAGGCATCTGAGTACTTCTTGAAGACCAAACAAGAGCAGCTCAGTTACTTGATTGCGTCCACCCTGCGGATTGAGCAGAGTATAGCCACCCTGACTCAGAACCAGGCGAGCTTAGAGAGGATCATGGAACAAAGATTCTATGACTTGGACATCAAGGTGACAGAGATACAGACTGCCGTGGAGCAGCTCCAGGACGACATGGATGAGAGGAGAGGCAGGACCACGACTCATGCTTTTGCGAGGGTGCCACAAGGTCCGAGGTCGTCTACACTGCCAGTTGCTGACACCAGAGATACAACATCTGCACCAGCCACAGCCTCCGTTCCACCAGCTCCAGCATCCACTTCAGCCTCGACTCCGACCACGTCTACCGAAGGCTTTGTCCTTGGAGTGCTCCGGACTCCACCACCACCTGAAGATCAAGCCTGAGCGTCGATCTAGTGCTATGCATTTTCTAGGAACTTTTTGGTAACTTGTTGCCAAAGGGGGAGAAGATGTATAGATCATAGGCTTCGAGAGAGAGAGTGTTGCTTTTCTCTCTTGCTTTATTTGGTGGTTTTTCGAACTTGTTTGCTTTTGAGTGCTTGAGATACTATGCTTATGAGACATTGATGATCATGTGTTTGATCATAAGCTACACTTAATGCTTGCTTAATGCTATTATCCTATCTATCTTGTGTGATCATTTATTATTCTTGGTGATGAGTGCATGTATTTCATTCTTATCATTTTGAGCGCTCCACCAAGATGTATGTGACATGGAAGAGTAACCCATGACTCTAACTCTTTGAGCATTTGCAGTCCAAAGCAAATTTAAATTATGCACAAATTTAGGGGGAGCTCTTACTTATCACATACTTCTCAAAGCGACGATATATTTCATGTTTATTATCTTTTGTCGAAGCTTTGATCTATATGTTGTCATCAATTACCAAAAAGGGGGAGATTGAAAGTGCAACTATCCCTAGGTGGTTTTGGTAATTCATAACAACATATAGCTCATTGAGCTAATACTATTCCAAGATAATTATTTCAGGAAAGCTCAATGATTGGCATGGCATGGATGTGAAAGTGGAACCCTCAAAATGCTAAGGACAAAGGATTGGCTCAAGCTCAAAAGCTCAAGACTCTTCATTTTATATTTTAGTGATCCAAGATCACATTGAGTCCATAGGAAAACCAATACTATCAAGGAGGGATGAGGTGTTGCTTAATGAGCCTCTTGCTTCATGTGCTTAGTGATATGCTCCAAAAATCCTCAACTACTTTCCCATATCCACATATGACCTAAACTCTAAGCCAAACTCGGTCCTACCGATTCTTCCTATCCGGCGCCATCGAGTTTCACTTGTCATTAGCCACTGCCAAACCCTAGCAATTCGGTTCTACTGATAAGGATCTCGGTCCCACCGAGATGGGGTTGCAAACTCTCTGTTTCCCTTTCGTAACTTTTCGGTCTCACCAAAAGAGCGAATCGGTCCCACCGAGATTGCAATGTAAACTCGGTGTTTCCCCTTTGTAACTTTTCGGTCTCACCGAGTTCCACTCGGTCTCACCGAAAGAGCAAATCGGTCCCACCGAGTTTGCCTGACCAACTCTCTGGTTAGCTAATTACCAAATTCGGTCTCACCGAGTTTGTGTAATCGGTCTCACCGAGATTACGTTATGCCCAAACCCTAACCGAATCGGTCCTACCGAGTTGCATGTCAGTCCCACCGAAAATCTCGAACGGTCACTAGGTTTACATTTTCGGTCTGACTGAGTTTATTTATTCGGTCCCGCCGAGATTGGAAAACTGTGTAACGGTTGGATTTTGTGTGGAGGCTATATATAGCCCTCCACCTCCTTCCTCATTTGAGGAGAGAGCCATCAGAACACACACACCATTCCAACTCATATGTTCTGAGAGAGAACCACCTACTCATGTGTTGAGATCAAGACATTCCATTCCTACCATCTGAATCTTGATCTCTAGCCTTCCCAAGTTGCTTTCCACTCAAATCTTCTTTCCACCAAATCCAAATCCTATGAGAGAGAGTTGAGTGTTGGGGAGACTATCATTTGAAGCACAAGAGCAAGGAGTTCATTACCTACACACCATTTGTTACTTCTTGGAGAGTGGTGTCTCCTAGATTGGCTAGGTGTCACTTGGGAGCCTCCGACAAGATTGTGGAGTTGAACCAAGGAGTTTGTAAGGGCAAGGAGATCGCCTACTTCGTGAAGATCTACCGCTAGTGAGGCAAGTCCTTCGTGGGTGATGGCCATGGTGGGATAGACAAGGTTGCTTCTTCGTGGACCCTTTGTGGGTGGTTGCTTCTTCGTGGACCCTTCATGGGTGGAGCCCTGTGTGGACTCGCGCAACCGTTGCCCTTGGGTGGAGCCCTGTGTGGACTCGCGCAACCGTTACCCTTCGTGGGTTGAAGTCTCCATCAACGTGGATGTAGGATAGCACCACCTATCCGAACCACGGGAAAAACATCCGTGTCTTCAATAGCGTTTGAATTCTCCAAACCCTTCCCTTTACATTCTCGCAAGTTGCATGCTTTACTTTCCGCTGCCCATAAACTCTTTGCATGCTTGCTTGAATTGTGTGATGATTGCTTCACTTGTCCTAAAATTTGCCAAGAACTAAAATTGGGAAAAGGTTAAGTTTTTATTTGGTCAAGTAGTCTAGTCACCCCCCCTCTAGACATACTTCCGATCCTACAGCGAGGCGCGCCGTCAGGCGGGGGCCAACATCGCGCCGGATGCGAACCGGACGCTTGAGGAGCAGCTCTTGGCTGTCCAGGCGTGGTTGCAGCCGGCTCATCGGATGCTTCGCCGGCTACAACGTGTCGGGGCGCAAGTGTTGGCTGCCCTTTGGCCCGGCGAGATGATCCCCCGCACCCCAAGACGAACTGCCGACTGGCTGGAGGTCGCAGTCGGTCGCTTTGAGGCTTGGAAGGCGTCGGCGGCCCGCCTCGGAGCTAGGCGGGCGTTGGAGTTTGTTTGGGCTTGGTACCCAGGGCTGAGCCTGGACCAGCTGCGCACTTGGCGGATGGAGGCCGACGCGGAGCTGGAAGAGGTGAGGCCGGCTATCGCCCAGCGGGCTTCGACGATCGCCGAGTGCACCGACATCAGCATTTTCGCACCCGAAATCGATGATGACGGTGTTGCCCAGCCGGAGGAGTGGTTCGGGCTGAACCCGGTGGTGGGCGAGGACTCGGCAGAGGAGATCGCCTCCAGCGACAAGGGCGAGAATGACGAAGAGGAGGACGGCGAAGACGTCGAGCCGGCTGGTGGAACAACCGGCCGACCCCAGGCCAACCGTGCCTCCAGCAACGAGGCGCGTGGAAGCGCGCCCTCTGCGGGAGGCGGTGACCAAGCCGAGGTTCGCCAGCCGGCCGCTCCTTCAGCCGGCACAACCGTCTCCGCCAACCAGCCCGGCTCGTCAGTCGCTCCGCCAGCTTGACCTGCCGTCTTTACTTTTCCTGCTTGTTGTCTTTTGAACAATCTTCATTAAGTTTTCGCAGTTCCACCCACTGGGGGTGCATCCAAACTATGTTGAATGCTAGCCTCTCGGAGGTCTTTTATGTAAATATTGTTATGTGCATGTTTGGTTTCCATTCGCGTATGCTTTTTATCCTTAGGCCTTTTCCTTTGCCGCCTTCCCTCTTTGGGGAGGCAAGTACTTGAGCTTTCTTGGATTGAAGTGAAGTGAATGGAAACCGGCCGGCCGGCTACTCTGGTAGCCAGTCGGCGGTGGGAGAAAAACTGGCTTTTGTTATATTAGTCCGTTAGTCCCTAGCCGTTTTTCGTGTGGGCGCCCGTTCCTGCCTTTAACTCTTGCCAGCCGGACAGCCGGTTCTTCGAACTGCGACTTTTGGCAAGAGAAGGCTTGGGAGCCGGCACACTACTTGTCTGACTGCGGGTAGGACTTCTAATATAACTCCAGTCGGCCAGTCCTCGAGCCAACTAGTCGAACACGGTGCCGGACGGAACAAGTAAATGAAATGACAAGGTCATAAGCATGATACTTTTCATTCATAGATAAGAGATGGCAGTCCCCGAGCCCTCCTCGGGGGGCCTATTGTCTCGTACTTAATACAAAAGTTAGCGTGATACATACTGCATTTCAACTGTAAAATCTTCGAAGGAGGTTGGCGTTCCATGGTCGTTCCGACTCCTTGCCGGAGTCGTCTCTCTTGCGTGCCTTCGGCTTCTGTGCGTCGATCAGGTAGTAGGAGTCGTTGCCTAGAGCTCTGCTGATGACGAAGGGGCCTTCCCAAGGGGCCGAGAGCTTGTGCTGGCCGGCTGTTCGCTGGATCAGCCGGAGCACAAGATCGCCCTCTTGGAAAGATCTTGGCCTGACCTTCCGGCTGTGGTAGCGGCGCAAACCCTGCTGGTAGATGGCAGACCGGCTGAGGGCTAACAGCCGGCTTTCTTCCAGCAGGTCGACGCCGTCTTCTCGTGCTTCCTTGGCCTCCGCTTCCGTGTACATGGTTACTCGAGGCGAGTCGAACTCGATGTCAGTTGGGATGACCGCCTCGGCACCATACACAAGGAAGAAAGGGGTGAAGCCGGTTGACTTGTTTGGTGTAGTGCGCAGACTCCAGAGGACAGCCGGCAGCTCATCGAGCCAACAGCCGGCTGAACGCTCCAGAGGTACGACCAGTCGGGGCTTGATGCCGGAGAGGATGAGGCCGTTGGCTCGCTCGACCTGGCCGTTTGACTGCGGGTGGGCGACGGATGCTAAGTCCAGCCGGATACCTTGGGCTGCGCAGAAACGTGCCAAGGCTCCTTTGGCAAAATTCGTGCCATTGTCGGTGATGATGCTGTGTGGCACGCCGTACCGAGTTGTTATGTCTGCGATGAACGTCACAGCAGTCGGCCCATTCAGCTTCTTGATCGGCTTTGCTTCAATCCACTTGGTGAATTTGTCCACGGCGACGAGCAAATGCGTCATGCCGCCGCGCGCCGTCTTGAATGGGCCCACCATGTCCAGTCCCCAAACGGCGAAGGGCCAAGTGAGGGGAATGGTCTTGAGTGCCGAAGCCGGCATGTGTTGCTTGGAGCTGAAGAGTTGGCACCCCTTGCAATGTTTAACTAATTCTTTGGCGTCATCCAAAGCAGTCGGCCAGAAGAAACCATGGCGGAAGGCTTTGGCGACAAGTGATCTTGAGGCCGCATGGTGGCCGCATTCTCCTTGGTGAATGTCTCTGAGGATTGCAATGCCCTTCTCTTGCTCGACGCACCGTTGGAGGATTCCAGTGACACTGCGCTTGACTAGTTCTCTGTTGACGATTGTGTATGCTCCGGCTCGACGTTGGACTTGTCTTGCTTCTGTTTCGTCAGCCGGCAGATCTTGGTTTACTAGGAAGTTGAGGATGGACTGAGCCCATGACGGAGCCGCGACTTCTTCTACTGCCAATGTGGCTACTGCCACCAGGGTGGGCGGGCTGGGTGGTGAAATGCTGGAGTCGGCCGCCGGCTGTTGTGCTGGTGCAGTCCCCGGGCCGGCTACCGCAGTCCCCGAGCCGGGTGTGGCAGTCCCCGAGCCGGTTGCCGAAGTCCCCGGGCCGGCTACGGGAGTCTCGGGGTCGCCTGCTTGGTTCTTCGAGCCGGACCCGGCCGCATCGGGGTCAGGCGGCACGAAGATGGAGTCGGACTCTGGAGACGGCTTGATAGATGGCTTGAGGAGGCGTTGTAGAGCGACGCCGGTTGGTATTGCTTGCCGAGTAGAGCCTATTCGAGCCAGGGCATCGGCTGGCTCGTTGTCGGCTCGCGGTACGTGGAGGAACTCGCATCCTTCAAAGTATCCGCTGAGTTGTTGGACCAGGAAGCGGTAGCTCGCCATATTTGCGTCCTTGGCGTCCCAGTCGCCGGATGATTGCTGGACCACCAGGTCCGAGTCGCCATAACATAGGATCCGGCGAATGCCAAGTTCTTTGGCAAGCCGGAGCCCGTGTATGAGCGCCTCGTACTCGGCCACGTTGTTGGAGGCGGCAAAGTGGATCTGTAGCGTGTATCTGAGCTTGTCGCCTTTGGGAGAGGTAAGGACGACGCCGGCTCCCAAGCCGGTGCGCATCTTGGACCCGTCGAAGTGCATGCGCCAATGGGTGGAGTCGGGAGCCGGCGGCAGGTACTGGGTCTCGGCCCAGTCGACGAGGAAGTCGGCCAGTGCTTGGGACTTGATGGCGGTGCGGGGCTGGTAGAAGATCGTGTAAGGGGCCAGCTCGATGGCCCATTTCGCCACCCGGCCGGATGCGTCCCGGCTGCCTATGATCTCGGCCAGCGGGGCGGTGCATACGACCGTGACGGGATGCTCTTGAAAGTAGGGCTTCAGCTTCTTGGCGGTGAAGTACACGCCGTAACACATCTTCTGGTAGTGCGGGTAGTTCTGCTTTGAGGCGGACAGCACCTCGCTCAAATAATACACCGGCCTCTGGACCGGCTGGGCTCGGCCTTCTTCTGGGCGTTGGACTACGATGACGGTGCTGACCACCCGGCTGGTTGCGGCGATGTAGAGGAGCATGGGCTCTTTCTCAGTCGGCGCCGCCAGAACGGGCGGCGTGGCCAGCATCTTCTTCAGCTCGTGAAAAGCTTGGTCGGCCTGGTCGTTCCACTCGAAGTGAGTGCTCTTCTTCATGAGGCGGTAGAGGGGGAGAGCTTTCTCTCCGAGCCGGCTGATGAAGCGGTTCAAGGAGGCCAAGCACCCGGTGAACTTTTGAATGTCTCGAAGCTTGGTGGGGATCGCCATTCTCTCGATGGCCTTGATCTTCACCGGGTTGCATTCGATGCCGCGTTCGGAGACCAGGAAGCCTAGGAGCTGGCCGGCTGGCACTCCGAACACGCATTTCTCGGGGTTGAGCTTGATTTGGAACCGGCGTAGGTTCTCAAACGTTTCCTTGAGGTCTCCCAGCAAGGTGCCGCGCTTCTCCGTCTTCACCACGATGTCGTCCACGTAAACGTGAGCGTTTCTGCCGAGTTGCTTGAGGAGGCACTTCTGCATGCAACGCTGAAAAGTGGCACCGGCATTTCTCAAGCTGAATGTCATAGTCAGGTAGCAGAAGGCTCCAAATGGCGTGATGAAGGCGGTCTTCAGGCGGTCGTCCGGATCCAGCTTTATCTGGTGATATCCTGAGTAAGCATCCAAGAAGCTCAACAGCTCGCATCCGGCTGTGGAGTCTATCACTTGGTCAATCCTTGGCAGGGCAAAGGGATCTTTGGGGCAGGCCTTGTTGAGGCTTGTGTAGTCTATGCACATGCACCACTTGTTGTTCTTCTTTAGCACAAGGACCGGGTTGGCGAGCCATTCTGGAAAGAAAACTTCCATAATGAAGCCGGCTGCCAGAAGCCGGGCTATCTCCTCCCCTACAATCCTGCGTTTCTCCTCCGACAGTCGGCGAAGGGGTTGTTTGACTGGCTTTGCGTCTTCTCGAACGTGTAGTTTGTGCTCGGCGAATTTCCTCGGAACACCCGGCATGTCCTTGGGGGACCATGCAAAGATGTCCCGATTCTCACGGAGGAAATCGGCGAGCTCGCCTTCCTATTTGCTGTTCAGGTTTGCCCCGATGACGGCAAACCTCTCTGGATGCTCGGGGTCAAGAGGTATCTTCTTCGTCTCCTTGGCCGGCTGGAAAGATCCTTGAGCATCATGCTCCTTGGGGTCGGGGGACACGACCGACTGCTTGCCGGCTATGGCCATGACTCAGTCCAACATCTTCTTTTCTTCGGCAATCACAAGGGACTCGGCCAGCCGGCTGCTGGCTGCTGCGCACTCAGAGGACTTCTTGTAATCGCCGGCTACGGTGATGACGCCTTTGGTGCTTGGTATCTTCATCTTGAGGTATGCATAGTGGGGAACTGCCATGAATTTGGCCAAGGCAGGTCGGCCAAGCAATGCATGGTAAGGGCTCTCCAGGTCCACCACTTCAAACCAGATCGCTTCCCGGCAGAAATGCTCCTTGTCCCCAAAAAGTACATCGATCTTGATCTTGCCAATGGGGGCCCAGGACAGGCCGGGTACGATGCCATGAAACACTGTCCGAGTAGGCATGAGCTGCTTCGTCTTGACGTTTAGCTTCTCCAGGGTGTCACGGTACAGGATGTTGATGCTGCTCCCGCCGTCTATCAACACACGGGAGAAGCGGGTGGCGCGTCTGTCCTTGCAAGGGTGGCTTCCAGGACCAAGGCATAAGAGCCGGGAGACGGCATCACCTCTAGATGGTCGGCCTGGCTCCGGCTGATGGGCTTTTCTGACCAATGCATGTGTCCGGCGGGGTTGGCAGCGACCACGCTGACTTCCTGGTGCTCTCGGCGCCTACTGCGCCGGTCTTCGGGCTGGCTCGTAAAGACGATGTAGGTTGCTTGCTCGTCGGGGAATTCGTCATGCACGGCTCCGACTGCGGGCCGAGCGGCCGGAGGCGGCGGGGCCGGAGGCGGCGGGCCAGCAGGCGGCGGCGGCACGAGCCCCTCGCCTTTAGAGATTCGGGTTAGCCAATGGCACTTCCGGGTTGTGTGGTTGGACGGCTTCGCACCGCTGTGGAACTTGCACGGGGCGTCTAGAGTTTGCTCGTAGGAGAAGGCCGGCTGCCAAACCGGCCTGCCGCCCTTGGGCTTCTTGGGCGCGGGTCGCCCTTCAGGCGGCACGTCTTCAACTGTGGCCACCTGCCGACTGGCGGGAGGCGGTGCGGGGCCCTTGCGGTTGTGGTCGTTCGGGTGTGGGCGTCGGCCGGAATCCCCAGCCGGTGTCTTGGGCGCCGGGTTGAGTACTTTTCCAGACGCGTCTACCCGAAGCTCGGTCTTCATCGAGGAGTCGGCAGTGGCGTACTTGTCCGCTATGTCCAGAAGCTCGTCGAGGGTAGTCGGTTCGTCGCAGAGGAGCTTGTGCTTGAGGAGGGTGCCTTCTCGGCATCCGGCTGTGAAGTATTCTATGGCTTGCACCTCATGCACCCCTTCGCAAGCATTGCGAAGCTCGGCCCAACGCGTGAGGTAGTCGCGAGTGGACTCGGCGGGGCCTTGTACACACAAGGAGAGCTGTCTGGGCTTGGGAGCCCGCCTGTAGGTACTGGTGAAGTTGCGGATGAAAGCTTCGGTGAAATCTAGCCAGCTGTTGATGCTGCGTGGTTTGAGGCTGTTGAGCCAGGTCCGCGCCATGCCTTGCAGCATGAGGGGCACGTATTTCATGGCAACGTGCCGGTTGCCGTTGGCTATGCTAACCGCCGTGGAGTAGTCGATCAACCAATCTTCCGGCTTCACGGAGCCGTTGTACTTGGGCGTGTCTCTTGGGAGCGAGAACCCTTTGGGGAAGGGCTCGTCACGGATGCGGGGGCCGAAACAAGGCGGGCCGACATCGTCTTCTTCTTCCAACGCCAGGGATCGCGCCAGGCGGTCGATCCGATGGCGGGCGTCGTTCTCGCCGACTCCTTCGCGGCGGCCTAGCCGGCCGTTGAGAGTCGGGTGCGCCACTGGCGGTGGGGCGGGATATCTCTCTCCACGGGGTGGAGGCGGAGGCGGGTTGCCCCGCCATTCCATGGCTTGGGGATGGCCGTCCGCGTCTCGCTCGATGGAGATTCGGGTCCGACTGCGGCTGGCAGCCGGCTCTTTCTCGAGCCGCGCGCGGGTGTTGCTCATAGTCGGTGTCTGGGACGTCGTGCCGTGATCTCGGCATGGGGGAGGGCTTTCCGCGCGGGCGTCGGCTTCATGTCGCTGCGCGGCTGCGTCAATCAGTTGCTGGATGCACCGGGTCATATGGGGGAGGTCTTCGGCCTCCAAGCCGTCCAACTCGTCTACGGCCGCCTGGGCGGCACGCAAGTTCTCGAGCGGAGTGGTATAGACCGGGCGGTCGACTCCCAGCGTGTCGGCGATGACGGCGCCGCGTTGCTTGACAAGGCCGGCCCGGCTTGGCCCGCCCGAGGCCGGCGTGCCGAAGGCGGCGTGGTCAGCTTCGCGCTGGTAGGCCTCAGTGAGGCGTCTTACGGAAGCCAGCCTCCGGCCCTCTGCGAGGAGGGCGAGGCGGCGTGCCTCCAGTGCTTCGTCGTCGGCATTAGCCGGGAGGGGGGTGGACAAGTCGTGGGCCGCCGCGTGCGGGGCGTCGGGGGCGCTCTCGTCGGCCGGGCCGCCGTGGCCGACAACCATCACTTCGGTGGTGACAGCATCGCAGCCACCGGCTCGGGGAAGTGGGTCATTGTAGATCGTGACGTTGGTGGGGAAGGTGTCGTAGGAGGCCGTGTTAGAGTCGACAGGCATCGGATCGGTGGAGCCAACCGACTCCAGGTCCACAGCGGGCTCGCTGGAGACATGGAGCTGGCCGAGAAGGTGGTCGGTGCCCGCATCGGAGGCGAGCTCGGCGGAGATGAGGGTTTCGTCGAGGAGATCGGCGAGGCTGCTCGCCGCGCAGACGCTGGTGACGCCTTGCAACGCGCCATGGCAAGCGCCATCGGGCGTGCCGGGCTGGCTACGCTCGCGGGGGAGGAAGAAGGTTCCTGTCCAGAACAGGTCTCCGGACGACGGTGCACTTGGCCCCACGGTGGGCACCAAATGTCAGGTGGTAGGTGCGACATATGCCAACGGGTGGCTTATCATTGTGGGAGCCAGTAAGACATCGCCGGTGCCTGGAAATGGGATAAGGCGAAGACATGCATGCCGGCGGATCGTACCCAGCTTCGGGGCTCTCCGTGGAGATAACACCCCTACTGCTGCTCTCCGGGGTCTCCGCATGATCACTAGATGGACAAGTAGCTACACAATGCTCCTTGAGCTGTTTGGTGGGAGGAGGAAGAAGGGCACGGCTAGCCTGCTTCTTCTCCTTGTGTGGTGTCTAGGACTAGCAAGGGGTCGAACCCTTTGCATGGGTGCCCCGGGGGGTTTATATAGGCCTACCCCCGGGGGTACAATGGTAATCCGACTGGGCGCGGGGCCCAGCCGTCTGTGACTACGCTCGCCGGCTTCTGCGCCGGCTGCTGGGGCCCGCCGACTGGCGGGTCCCGCCGGCTGCCGGCCCCTTGGTCGACAGGCAGGCCCCACTGTCCAGGGCCTGGTCGGCGGCTGGTTACTGTTGCTCTATCTTGGTGATGTGGGCTTCGTCATGGTAGGCGCGGCTACAGTGCCGCTGCCCACCGGGCGATCGCTGTAGCCTCACCGCGTCTTGTCTCCTTAATGGGGCGTCTCCTTCGAGGGAGGCGGCAAGCCGGCTGCGGGGAGCCGGCTCTGTCTTGGGCCGACTGGGGGGAGGCGTGGCCGCCTTCAGGTGTCTCTCTGCCTGAAGGGGCCCACCATCTGTGGGCCACGCTGGCGGCCCGTCGTGGGTGACACCAAGGTCAACATGGCAACAGTGCCGCGCCGGACGGGTCATGCCTACTCCGTACGGCGCACTGTGCCAGGCGTGCTCCGGGATTCGGGGGTGGCAGGCTTCACTGTAGCCACGCCCCATCGCACCGCCGTTAGGTGGGTGCAAACTTTGAGGGTACGGTCTCGGCCGCTTTATGGGAGCCGGCTTCTTGGAGTCGGCCTTCTCACGGCCGGCTTCCCGAAGTCGGCCCTCCCGTGGCTTTCTTCATGAGGGCTAAAGTCGGGCCGCCTTCCGAAAGCCGTCCTGGATGACAGCCAGCAAGGGGAAGGCGGCCCCATGTCTTGAGTCCTTGAGAGCCGGACGGGCTCGTAATTTTTTCAGAAGGGCCAGGGGAAGCCGGCTAGGCTACCCATGGCTATTTACTCCGACAGCCCCGCACATAACGCGAGGCAGTTTTTCGACACGTCTTGGGAAAGCAGAGATCGTGTCCCCTTATTATAGGATTCTCATCAATACGGGCGTGGGTAACCCAACCGCGCCATCAATCACGGCGCTTGGGGGATAAGCGAGTTTTACCAGGCAAGTGGGGACGTTTAATTTTGTCTGCCCATATAAAGGGATAAGCATTCACCTTTCTATCCACGCCTTCTTCCTCCTCTGCTCATCCGCTCCCGCACACTCGAGCTCTAGTGCCCAAGTCCCCACTTCCATCTCAACCTTCTCCAACCATGTCCGGAGTGGGAGGCAAGTGGATGGTCTCCTCCGTCACGGAGGGAGACGTCAAGAAACTGAGGAGAGCCGGATACCTGCCCGACGACATCGGCACCGGCTCCCAGCTGAGGGACAGCTCATCCCCACCCCCGAGCCCCATGAGAGGGTGGTATTCCTCACCCATTTCCTCCGCGGACTGGGATTCCCTCTCCATCCCTTCGTCCGAGAGCTCATGTTTTATTACGGCCTGGATTTCCACGATCTGGCGCCGAACTTTATCCTCAACATCTCGGCATTTATCGTCGTGTGCGAGGCCTTCCTCCGCATCAAGCCCCACTTCGGCCTATGGCTTAAAACCTTCAACGTCAAGCCGAAGATAGTGAGCGGCTGCCAGGCGGAGTGCGGAGGCACCATGGTGGGCAAGATGCCCAACATCACATGGCTCGAGGGAACCTTCATGGATACCATAAAGGGGTGGCAATCATGGTGGTTCTACATCACCGAGCTGCCCGACCCTGCATGGGTAGCGGCCCTCGAGTTCCGATCTGGCCTCCCCATGCGGCTCACCTCCTGGAGAGAGAAGGGCCTGTCCTGGGGTAATTCAAAAGAGCTGACCGGACTCCAGTCATGTATTCAAAACATGGTGGACAAGAAGCTCAAGCTCGTCAACATAGTCCAGGTCATGCTCGTCCGCCGGATACTCCCGTGCCAACAAAGGGAGTTCACCTTGTGGGAGTTCAACCCGGCGCAGCACCGAACTCCGAATAGGCTCTTCGACACAACTCATGAAGATGCCTGGAGGGTGCTGTTCAAGGGCGCCGCGGTCCCTCCCCCCATTACTGAGGATCGTGGATTCAGCGCGAAGCGCCACGCCAGTGCGGTAAGTTGTTTTACCTTTCACAGGATACTTGTTTTCTATATAGATTGACTCTATGCAGGATCTAAACTCCCTTGCCATTAACAGGACTGGCAGAAGATGGCCAAACAAATTGACTATCCGGCTCCCTTGCCCAAAGGCCTTGCGGACGCCCTTCTGGTGAAGATGTTGACTTCGGCCCCTTATAAGGTGCCGGAGAAGACCAAGAAGGCCAAGGGAGCTTGAAATAGTTCCCGACGCCAGGCGTCGTTGGACTCACCGTCCGATGACTCTGCGGCGCACTCTTCCCCCGAAGACGAGGAAGAGGAAGAAGAGGCTCCCCCACTGACTGGGGGAGACAAGAAAAGGAAGGCCGCCCCAACTGGGGAGGCCGGAGGGTCCAAGAAGGGAAGGACTCTCCTTCCGGACAGCTCCACCTCCGCCGACGAAAGTGAAGACGAGTGGTTGCCCAGGGCCAAGCCCCAGGGGAGATCGTAAGTATTCGGATACCAAATTAACCCATAGGATTCCTTTGTCGCATTGCTTTCCCTAACGCCGAACTCAATTGTGCAGGCCGCCCCGAGCTAATATTGAGGTATCCTCGGACGGCTCCCTGGGCTCGTCGGACATGGATAGCGATCCAATCCCGACCGCCACCTCCCCTCATCCAGACGACGACACCGAGGTGCTATCTCAGGAGGCACCGGATCGAGGGGAACAGTCTCGGGGGCGCCCCAAGGCGACCTTCCGGACTCCGGGAGCCGAGGGGACGGGGTCCCCGAGAGCTCCGAGTTCGGCCCTCAGCCGAACACCGCGCCGGACCCTCCAACGGTTCCGAGCTCGGGCAGGCGGTCCCCTTCTAAGGAGGGTGAGACGCCTGTGCCGGTGACCTCTGTCCATGCAGAGGCACCGGACACTATGTTGGAAGCGCTTCGCAGCACTTCCATCGAGGAGGAGCACCACACTATCATGAGTGCGGTGATCCAGAAGGTTCAGTCCGCCAAGAGCGGATTGACTAAAGCCTGTACTAGCCTTCTAACAGGCTTCGAGGTAATTGTTTTAAAATGTAGTAGAAGTATTACCGCATAGACAGTAGCCCCTGATGCTTTGTTCGGTGTTCACAAAGAAAAGCCGAACAGAGGATCAAATAATATCGCAGGAGTCTAATATAAGTATGTCAATATGCATATGCAAGCTTCACTGCTGGCGTCTGCCGCACTAACTGCGGAGGTCGCCGTACTGAAGGAGGCCCTCGAGGGGTCCCAGAAAGAGCTCGGCCTTGCTAAGAGGCAGCTCGAGGAGAACAAGGGTAAGTAATACCCCGTCTGTAGATGAGAAAAAGGACGCGATTGCTAAATGACAGGATCATTGTATGTTTGCCAGGGGCCACGATCGAGTTTGTGACCCTGAAGCAAGCGCTGTCCCAGGCCGAAGAAAAGGCGGCCCAGGAGCGCACCAAGCGAGAGAGGCACGAGGCTCGGGTGGGCGAGGTGCAGCAAGAGCTCCAGGCTCTCGTGACAAAGCACGAGGCATTGGAGCTTGACTTGAAGACGAGAGAGTCTGAGATTGCCGCGGCCCGTGAGAGCGCAAAGAGTGCCAAGGCCGAGGCCCAGAATGCCCTTCAGGAGATCGACGCGATGAAGAAGATAGCGGCGGGTAAGGCTTTCTATATGCAAACCAAGCATGTAAAGGTGAATTACCGATTACTTACCCGAATCCGGAGCTCTTCAGGAGCATTCGCAGATTTGCCCCACAGTGTGTCCGATGCCGCACTATTCTACCAGGCCGAGGACGGAAGCTCGACGGAGAAGCTGTTCTAGTCTTAGTATGCTGAGGCCGAACATCCGGTGCCAATGAGCGACCAGCTGAAGCAGATGGCCGAGCTACATAAGGCGACCGATCAAGCCATGAAGGGCTTCATAGTCCGGCTGTGGCCTGGGGACGCCCTCCGAACAGCTTCTTCGACCTGGTGAGGTGGCCTATGGATGCATGCCCACGGCTGGAGGTCGTCAAGTGATCTGTCTGCATTGAAGGTGCACGCCGGGCCTTCGCCCGTGTAAAAACGCAGTGGGTCAATCTAGACGCTGTGAAGCTGATCAAGGAGGGGCCGCCGGAGGGCAAGGAGCACCGCCACCCCGAGATGTACTACGAGGGTGTTCTGCCGGGCGCCTGTCTTATCGCGGATGAATGTTCGCGAAATGTAATATTTGAATGAGACTTGCTCGTTTTGTCATGTATGTATGAAAACTTGTATCGTATTCGCTATGCAACGCTTGTGTGAATTTAAAATATTACCTTCTGTTTGGTTGTTTATCCAATCTGAGAGATGGCTAGTCCTCGGCTTCTGCCCCCATGCCATGAGTGCCGGGGTGTTCGGGATAAACCTGAGCACTCTTGTTCCCATGTTTGGGTCCTTCGAGGGAGGTGCTCAGCATAACAAACAAGGCAACCAGACTAATAATGCTTTATCACTCTCACTTAGCCATAGAATTCTATAATTTTAAATTTCGGCGAAGCCCCTGGTATTCGGAAGGCCGAATTCGGGGCGCGATACACGCCTATAAGCCGGACGGAGCCGACCCCTCGCCCTAAGTGACATAAGTCTTTAGGGACTCGAAAAACCTCGCCGAACAGCGACCAGTCTCTCGCCTTATCATGACAGTCAGTTTTAGCTTTCTCTACTGAGGTGCTCAGCCCGGCAGAACCGGGGCACAATCGCAGTAGTTCTCCTAGCGCTACCTTAGCCGATAGAGCGGAACGTAAGGTACCAAAACATAGGAGCCAGGCAAACCCAACATTTGACCAAAGACATGATTCGGAGCTGATGCATATAATGCTATCAGTTCAGGGTGCCGCACTTGTGAAAGTGTTCGGACTTTTCACACCATATTGTGGGTACGTAAGCCCCTGGTGCATTGGCCGTACCAGAGTGTACGGTTGCTAGGCGTCATTAATGAACACATAGATATGTATATATAACAAAAATGCGATAATAGTCGTAATGTCATGTATTGTATATTAAAAAATTGCATTAAAGCAGAGTGATACAGATAGTATAATAAGCAAAAGAGGACTATGTCCCTTCCAAGGGCAGGCTGAGGAATTATATGAAATCTTTAATCCACCTAGGAATTCCGTAGTTGTCGGCCTCCTTGGTTGTTGTATCATGTGTTCGGCAATAGAGCTGCCGGACAGTGTTTCCAGAGATTGAAGTCCTGAAAGAAAAAGAAAAATAACCAAACGGGAAGCCCCTAGTGCGGTTTAGGCCGCGTTTTGGGGCGTGCCCTAGTTGTGCCCCCCCTCCCAACCTGTGCCCATGGTATTTTTAATGCGTAATTATGTACGTGCGGCACGAACAACGCCGTTGGGCTAGGATTGGGGTGGCCGTCGTATTGCTACACGAGCTCAGATCACGCCAGGCGGTCTGTTTGCCGATTGCCCCAAGCGCGCTTGAAGGTGTCCGGGCTTTGAAACCCCGAACTGGTAGATTTCCTTGAGAGGCTGCTTTGCGCTTCTGCTGCGAGGGCCGCGGTGTGCTCCTCTGTTCGGAGAGAGCACTCTGTGTTTCCATTGACTGTAAGAACTCCGCGAGGTCCTGGCACCTTGAGCTTGAGGTATGCATAATGTGGTACCGCTTTGAATCTAGCAAATGCGGTTCGTCCGAGCAGCGCGTGATAACCACTGCGGAACGTGACTATATCGAAGATTAACTCTTCGGTTTGGAAGTTATCCAGGGATCCGAAGACCACTTCTAGTGTAATTGAGCCTGTGCAGTGGGCCCCTACGCCTGGAATGACGCCCTTAAAGGTCGTCTTTGTGGGTTTGATCCTTGAGGGGTCTATACCTATTTTGCGCACTGTGTCTTGATAAAGCAGGTTCAGGCTGCTGCCGCCGTCCATAAGGACTCGAGTGAGGTGAAATCTGTCGATGATTGGGTCTAGGACCAGTGCGGCGAATCCGCCATGACAGATACTAGTGGGGTCGTCCCTGCGATCGAAGGTGATCGGACAGGAGGACCAAGGGTTGAACTTTGGGGCGACTAGCTCCAACGCATATACGTCCCTGAGCGCACGCTTCCGCTCCCTCTTGGGGATGTGGGTTGCGTATATCATGTTCACCATCCGCAATTGTGGGGGAAACCTCTTCTGTCCTCCAGTGTGCGGCTGCTGGGGTTCTTCCTCGTCATCACTATGCGGCCCCTTGTCCTTGTTTTTGGCAATTAACTTGCCGGCCTGCTTGAACACCCAACAATCCCTGTTGGTGTGATTGGCTGGCTTGTCTGGGTGCCGTATATTTGACACGAGCGATCGAGTATACGGTCCAAGCTGGACGGACCCGGCGTACTTTGTTTGAATGGCTTCTTCCGCTGACCGGGTTTAGAGCCTTTGAATCCGGCATTGACTGCCGTATCCTCGGTACTTTCACCGTTAATGCGGCGCTTATGCTTGTTGAGACGTGACCTGCTATTGCCGTCCTTGGTATCTGAGGTACCATGGTTCTTTGATATGTTATTACTGCGAACCAACCAGCTGTCTTCTCCCGCACAAAAGCGGGTCATGAGCGTCATGAGGGCTGCCATAGATTTCGGCTTTTCCTGACCAAGGCGCCGGGCTAGCCACTCATCTCTGATGTTGTGCTTGAAAGCCGCTAAGGCCTCCGCATCCGGACAGTCGACGATTTGATTTTTCTTTGTAAGGAACCGAGTCCAGAATTGCCTGGCCGACTCTTCTGGCTACTGAATTATGTGGCTCAAGTCATCGGCGTCTGGTGGTCGGACATAAGTGCCCTAAAAGTTGTCGAGGAATGTGGCTTCCAGATCTTCCCAACAGCTAATGGAGTCCGCTGGCAAGCTATTAAGCTAATGCCGCGTTGGTCCTTTGAGTTTCTGCGGGCCATGTGGATGTGGAGGAGGAAGTCCTCAATCCATACCGCGGGATATGTTGTGCCTTCGTATGATTCAATGTTTACAAGTTTGAAACCTTCTGGGAATTGATGTTCCATTACTTCGTCTGTGAAGCATAAGGGGTGTGCGGCGCCTCTGTATTGGGCTATGTCGCGACGCAGCTCGTATGGGTCCTGCCCGCTATGTTCGGCCTGGCCGGATTTGCTTTTACTGTATCCGGCATGACGTTTACTGTCTCGTAGAGTGGTGCGCCCTCGTGATCCGTAGATTGATTTTGAATGATTTGCTTTGTCTTCCAATATGTCTCGCAGGTCTGGCGTATCTCCCCATGCCTTTTTATTTGGATGGCGTTGGGGTGGAGGCTGAGCTATTGGCTGGAATGCCTCTCTATCGCAGCCACGAGGTGGCCGATCAGCCGTATCATACGCTTCTTCCTCCAGCCAGGGAAGTAACCTGCGCCTTGGATAACTCTTGGAGGGACGCTCGAGTTTATATTGCTCGGCCGCAAGGACTTCGGTCCATTTGTCAGCTAGCAGATCTTGATCAGCTTGAAGCTACTACTGCTTTTTCTTCAGGCTATTTGTTGTCGCCATAAGCCTGCGCTTGAAGCGCTCTTGTTCGACGGGATCCTCTGGTACGGCGAATTCATCGTCGCCGAGGCTTGCCTCGTCTTCGGAGGGGGGCATGTAATTGTCATCCTCCTCCTCTCCGCCAGCCGCTCTCTCAGGAGAGCTGGCTCCTTCATCCTCCTGATCTAACTCTTGCTGGAGGGGATTTTTGTTGTCCTCAGCACTATCCGGAGTGTTATTATCTCTTGTGCCGGTATCACCACTTTTGCTTTGGCGGGACTTAGAGCGGCGCCGCTAGCGGCGCCGCTTGGGTTGCTTCTTGGAGGGGCCATCCTCCGCTATCTCGTCGTCGTTGCCTTCATTGGGTGTATCCACCATGTATATGTCATACGATGAGGTGGCTTTCCAGTGCCCTATAGGTGTTGGTTCATGTTCGTCTCCTACATCATCATCCATACCGTCAATGTCTTCGGAGTCGAAGTCGAGCATGTCGGTTAAATCATCGACAGTGGCTACAAAGTGGGTGGTGGGTGGGCGTCGAATTTCTTCGTCGTCCGCATCCCAGTCCTGTTGGCCATAATCCGGCTAGGGCTCTCCTGACAAAGAGAGAGACCTTAGTGAATTCAGAATGTCGCTGAAGGGCGAGTGCTGAAAGATATCCACAGCGGTGAATTCCATGATCGGCGCCCAATCGGATTCGATTGGCAGGGGCGCAGATGGTTCGGGGTCCAGAGGAGAGTCCGGCACCTTGGAGTCACGGGCTGTGCAGAGGATTATGCTGGTGTTTGGCTCGATCACCGTCGAGACTGCAGCCCCTGAGGCGGTGTCTAGCCACCCGTCCTCGATTGGCGCAGCTGGCTCCGAGCTAAGGGTCGGAGCTAATGCGGGCGCGGCCTCTGGGGTACCGTCCGATGGCAGAGCTAGGTCATACCCATCGCGACAGTGCGGCGCGCCCGGCTGTGGCTCGAATCCGTCGAAGATCAAGTCCCCACGGATGTTGGCCGTGTAATTCAAACTTCCAAATCTGAGCTGATGGCCAGGGGCGTAGCTTTCAATCTGCTCCAGATGGCCAAGCGAATTAGCCCGCAGTGCAAAGCCGCCAAATACGAAGATCTGTCCGGGGAGAAAAGTCTCACCCTGGACCGCATCGCTATCGATGATAGTAGGAGCCATCAAGCCTAACGGCAACGACACAGAGGAACTCTCAATGAAAGCACCAATGTCGGTGTCATAACCGGCGGATCTCGGGTAGGTGGTCCCGAACTGTGCGTCTAGGCCGGATGGTAACAGGAGGCAAGGGACACGAAGTTTTACCCAGGTTCGGGCCCTCTTGATGGAGGTAAAACCCTACGTCCTGCTTGATTAATATTGATGATATGGGTGTTACAAGAGTAGATCTACCACGAGATCAGAGAGGCTAAACCCTAGAAGCTCACCTATGGTATGATTGTATGTTGTGATTGTTGTCCTACGGACTAAAAACCTTCGTTTTATATAGACACCAAAGAGGGTTAGGGTTACACAAGGCCGGTTACAAAGGAGGAGATATCCATATACGTATTGCCTATCTTGCCTTCCACGCCAAGAAGAGTCCCATCCGGACACGAGACGAAGTCTTCAATCTTGTATCTTCATAGTCTAACAGTCCGGCCAATGGAGATAGTCCGGCTGTCCGGAGACCCCCTAATCCAGGACTCCCTCAGTAGCCCCTGAACTAGGCTTCAATGACGATGAGTCCGGCGCGCAGTTGTCTTCGGCATTGCAAGGCGGGTTCCTTCTCTGAATACATCACAGAAGAATTTGAATACGAGGATAGTGTCCGACCCTGCAAAATAAGTCCCACATTTCTCCGAATACTGAAGTGTTGTCCCGAAGGGCCTCTCTGGGACACGGAGAGGTGCGGGAAGCCGTCAAGGTGGCATCAGATGGCAATACCTCTGCAGCCGAAAACATGGGGGAGCGAACCCGCAAGGAGACTGGCAACGGGGGCCATGCCCAATTCGGCCCCCAACCAAATATCATTCCGGAGGCCCCTACGGCTCCGGAATCAGGGGAGCAGCCTCCGTCAAAAGAAGGGGGTGTGTTGACTCCTCCGGCGACCTTTGTCAATCCGGAGGTGCCGGACACTCTGATGGAAGCGCTTCAAAGTGCCTCCATCATTGAAGAACATCGTACCCTTATGGGTGCGGTGGTTGAAAAGGTTTGGTCTGCTAAGAGCGGATTGAACGAAGCCTATACTAGCCTTCTGACAGGCTTTGAGGTACATGGTTTAAATAAACAGAATTCATGTGCATAGTTAGTAGCCCCTGAGACTCCGTTTGGCGTTCGCGAAGAAAAAGCCGAATAGAGGATCGAATATTTTGCAGGAGATTAACATACATCTATATTTGAACAAACAGGCATCAAAATTGGCGGCAGCCGCCCATACCGATGAAGTTTCTGAACTAAAGCGGCGGCTGGAGCAGGCCAATGAAGAGCTCATCCGCACAAACAAACTGTTGGCGGAGAAGCAAGGTACGCAATTCACATTTGACATGATATGGCTTGTTGTTGTGCTATCTTGCTGAGTTTTCTAATTATGCTCACAGTTGATGCGTCTGAGGTTGAGACCCTCAAGAACGCGCTGGCCGGGGCCAAGAAGGAGGCAGAGGGGGAACGAGCCGCTCGCCAAAAGCATGAATCATGGGTGGAGGAAGTTCATCAAGAGCTCAAGGATGCCATAGGAAAATGTGAGTCCGTAGAGCGCAAGCTTTCGGATCTAGATTTTGAACTTGCTGAGGCCCTCCAGAGTGTGAAGGCATCCCGGGTTAAAGCCCAAGGCGCCAGCCGGGAGATCCAAGAAGCAAAGCAGATCGCGGCGGGTAAGGCTTTTAACATGCGAAGCAAATTTGTAAGGAGGAGGTACATATTACTGACCCGCGTTTGGAGCTCTCCAGGGGCGTTTGTGGATCTACCCCGGAGTATTTCCGATGCTGCGGAGTTCTTCTGAGACGAAGAGGGGAGTTCAATGGAGAAGTTGTTCTGGTCACAGTACCTTGCACCAGAGCATCCAGTGCCCTTCAGTGATCAGCTGAAACAACTGACCGAGCTGCATAGGGTGGTCGAACTGGCCATGAAGGATGTTATAGTCCGACTTTGGCCAGCCGAACCCATACCCGGCAGTGACTTCGGGCTCGTGAAGCATCTTGTCAGTGCCTGCCCCCGGCTTGATGTCATAAAGCGGTCGGCCTGTATCGAAGGTGCCCGGATGGCCTTCGCCCGTGTCAAGGTGCAGTGGCCGAAGATGAACGCTATCAAGCTGGCAACTGAGGGACCGCCCGCGGGAAAAGAGCACCGCACGCCTGAGTGGTATTTCGATGAAGTCATGGAGGGTTCTCGCATTGTAGAGGGCTAGTGTTCAAAGGACACTACTTTCGAATGAGTGTACATGTAATGCCCGTACTTTGTATTATAAAAGAAAGGCTTATGTGTAATGTGTTGCTTGTTTTATTTTGAAATCCTTTCCTCATGTGCGGCCGTTTACGGTATCTGAGAGTTGGCCAGTCGTCGGCCTCAGCCCCCATGTAGGTAGTACGGGGGTATTCGGAATGGCACCTAGACACACTTGACCCAACCCGCGTGGTCCTTGAAGGAGGTGTCGGTGCGGCGAACCAGGCAATTAGACTATGTGGCTTTATCGCTCTCACTTAGCCATAGGAGTTTGACAATGAGGTTTATAGGTGCATCCCCTGGCGTTGCTCGATTATCCGAACTTGGGTGTTGTAGACGCCTGACCGGGCATAGACCGGTCCTCCACATAATGCGGGCAAAAATCGCAAGAGATTTGTAGTTAGTCGCCGAATAGCTGACCAGCTCTCGCCGCACCATGATAGTCAGTTTTCAGCTTTCTCTAGTGAGGTGTTTATCCAGAGAGCCGGAAACACAATCGTAGTAGTTCTCCCTTTACTGCCTTAGCCAAAAAACCGGAATGTAAGGCAGTAACCACAGGAGCCGGGCAACCCAACTATTGACCAAAGACATGATTCAGAGCCGATGCATATAATGCTAAATTCGTGACGCCGAATTTGCACTGCAAAAGTGTTTCAGACTTATTTTATTTTAAGACATGTAAGTGGCCAAATGGAGCCCCTGGCGATTTAGGTCGTACCAAAGTGTACATGGCAATCAGACAAGAAAAAATAGAAGGAATACATATTAGGGAATAAGCCGGTACCGAGTACACTGGGCGAAAGATTGTTTCCATTATAGTCTGATTGATACATCAAAACGCATTTTCACAAATGATGTGACAAGCATCCAGGCTATTTTACATGTCGAATACCAGGGAAAGCTGTGTACGGGTCCTAAAGAGGAAGAGGCGATCTTTAAAGATCCTTTAGATACTCTACCGCATGTCTACGCAGCGTTACTCCTTGGTGTGTGATCCTTCAAGAGGATCAATGATCAGTTTCTCATAAAGGGACTGGAAATGGTGCCCTTGGTACCATCAAAAGTTGGCGTGGGTTTAAGGAACCTGAAAAAGAAAGAATAAGGAAAAGAGAGATGATATAAGGCCGAGTCTGTTGCGCCACATGTCTTACAGTTATTCATTGTTGTTGCCTTGTCATTCGCTTGCGTGTTGCATCTTGCCATGTCATCATCCGCATTGCATCTGCATGTTTGCGAAACTTGCATCTGTCCGGGTTCCCCCAGTTCCGTCCGTTGTCTGTTCTGAGCCCAGACACACTTGCACACGCCTGCGACACGTCCAAAATAGTATTTTATAAGTGGCCGGAAAATGTTCTCGGAATGGGATGAAAGTTGGCGTGTGGTGTATTTATGTTGTAGGTAGACCGCCTGCCAAATTTCATCGCATTCGGGGTCCGTTTGACGCCCCAACGGATAACTATAGCGGCATTATAGTTGGTCAAAACATCGGACGTTTTCGGTCTCCGAAAACTGTTGCCGGGCTTTCCCTCTCTTTCCTCCCTAGACCATCTACACATCCCACTACTAACCTCCAGGCCCAACCTAACCATCTTCACGTCCAGAGCCGTCCTATTGTGATCGACCCCTCACGCGTGTCCGAAACTTCCCCGAACCCGACCCACTCAGTCGTCACCGATGGGTCCGGATCATCCCCAAACATTTATAAACCATCTCCGTTTTGTTAATTGGGCTCCCTAACCTATTTATCTCGGGCCATCTGATTACGATCGGAGGGACCATATGACCCTAAGCCGAGTAGCCCACCTTGTCTAAACCGAGACCAAATCCCTAATTTCTAGGGATCCTCCTAGCCGCTGCCACCCCTGTCCATTCCCTCATCCTTCCTCGAGATTCTCCCAAATCCCCTTCTCACCCAACCACCGAGCTCCTTCGAGCATCCCTCTATCCCCTCCAAAACCGCAGCCAACCACCTCCTCCCTGTTTGATCCAGAGGAGTGGAGCTCCTCCGCGCCCATAGGCTCTCCCGCTCGAGGGCTCCACGATGTCTTTGCCAAGCGCCAGGAGCTCGAACCCCTTCTCCCACGCCCCTGCTCCACCTCATCGTCGGATCTTCATCGCCGAACCACCAAGCCATGAGCCCGGGGAGCCCCTGCGCTGTAACATCCCAAAATTCTAAATTTTGGAATGTTATAATAAATAGATAGATTTGACTGATTGTTTGATTGATTGTCTGAAAGTGAGTGAATTCGAAACTTTTGAAAGTTAAATGAGAGGGAATAAAAGGACTTTCCCAAACTTTCATATTTGCTTTCTGATCTCCATGAATTCAAATTCTTTTCAAACACAAAACCCTAGAGAGAAGATGACATGACTTCTTCCATTTAAAAAATGAAAAGGGTGTTTGAAAAATAATTGAATTTCATTTGGAAATATTTCCAATTCTGAAACTTTATGCGACTCAATGATTTTCACGAGAGAAGATAAAATGACTTCTTCAAATTATATGAAATATGAGTTGGGAGTTTCAAAGAATTAAATTCAAAGTTCTTTTGAATTTATTTTCAATTTGGAATGTTAATTAGATCATCATGCATATCTTATTTTCTTGCATTTTGGTCGATCCTAGAAATTTCATGCAACTCAAGGACCTTCGGAGAGAGTTGGAGATTTCTGTTATTTTCTTATTTGAGAGTTTTCTCGAATTGGAAAAGAGGATCATTTGATTTATTTATTTCATCTTCAATTATTTTTCCGACATCAAAAAATATAAGAGAGGGAATAATATGACTTCCCAAATATAGGAAAAATGAAGATTTAATAAATAGATCAAGTTTTGGTTTTGCTGGAGTTTTATTTGCATTTTATTCGGATAGGGGAAAATGCGTGTTTTCAAAAATTGCATTTTAGGCCCGGAGAAAAGTTTATTTTGTTCGACTCATTTTTAGGAGTCGGGGACAATTTACTTTTAGCATTTTGGAGCCCGTTTAGATTTTCTTTTCTGAGTTTTTCTGCGCGCGAAATCTGTTAAAAAAATTCCTCAGCGCCTTGGGCCAAAGGCCCAAGTCGCCGCCGGCCAAGGCCAGGAGGCCATCACGTGAGCACCCAGGCTCCAGGGAGCCGCCGCCGTTGTCTTTTGGAAGTCCTAGTAGGACTTTTGTCCTACTCCCGTTTATTCCGTTTCTTTTTCTAGATCTTTCCTACTCCTATTCCAATTCCTTGATCCCTCCTCCAAGTAAACCCCCCCTCCCCTATATAAATAACCAAGCACCCCCCCCTCTAAACATCAAATCAAAACCCCTCTCTCCACCACCCAAGCCGCGCCTCACCCCGCGCCTCTCACCCGCGCCGCGCCCTGCGTCACCCGCCGCCGCCGCGCCTTGCCTACACCGCCTCCGCCCCTCACCCACGCCACCGCCGCCGCCGCGCCTTGCCTACACCGCCTCCGCCCCTCACCCACGCCACCGCCGCCACCGCCCAATGCCGCCGCCGCCGGAGCCCCCCACCGGAGACCTCGCCGGAGGTACCGCGCCGCGTCTCTTTTCTTTTCCTCGGATCGGTTTTCTTATAAATCGTTCCGATTCTTTTCTTCTCCACCGATTCATTTTTCTTTCTGGTTCTTCGCTAAACCATTCCGGTTTTCTAGATCGGTTTTCCATTTCTTTCCGGTCTTTTTCTCCGAAAACCCTAGATTGGTTTTCGTTCTTCTTTCGGACCGTTCGTCTCAACGAACGTGATCAACGATTCTTTCCCGGTTAACGACGTCCGTTTGTTTAACCGTTCTTCATTTTCTTTTCGTCGGATTTATTCCGCGATCACGATCTCAGATCCGATCTTCGTTCTAGTCTTTCTTCCCGCTCGTTTATTGGAATCAGGTGATTCAAGCGCCTGGAGTTTCGTTTCGAAACCGCCGTTCCGTCTAATCAACTTAAACAAGTTTTTGCCCTGGTAAAATTTGACCTAGTTTCAACTTGCTATAACCGAGTTGTTTTCTTCCGCCGTTTGTTTTCCGTTTCTTTGTTCGGTTCGTTCTTTCTTTGCAACCGGAGTTCTTAAGTTGAACCTTCTGGTTCGTTCTCTCGTTCGAGTTTTACTTGTGCATTAGATGAGTACTTATTGTGTGGTTACTATTGTTTGCTTACGATAGATTGACCGGAGTGTGACGAGTAGATCTATCACGAGTTTTGAGTGCGAATCATCTTCATCAACATTGCAGGCAAGTTCACACTTTGATCATACCTTTTCTACAACCCAGTTTTATTGCATTAGATCAATCCTCTCACATTGCATGATTAGGATCTAATTAAATTGTGGGATGGGAAGTAGATGAGGTAGTACCTATTACCTGTATTATTATCAAACCTTTGGGAGTTACTTCTACGTTTGCTTATTATGCCATGCTATGCTAGTAGACGTGGATTGGGTGAGTGATATCCATGACAGATGTGAGTTGATAATTTTAATGGTTTATCTAAGGTGGCAACTTAAACACACATCTGGGTGGATTGAGGCACCTGATGTCTATCAGGACTTGCCTGTTTTTTTCGGACCGCCACCCAGGCTCAAAGGGATCATAAGATCTTTCATGCTAGAAACTTCCGTGTGCAGCCACATGCTACTATGGGCTCTGGCATAGTTGACTAAGTTGTGCGAACTCTTACGGGGTGGACTAGCAGATGTAGGGGTTGTAGGTGGTACGGTCTACCCCACATGTAAGGTGCTAGCGCTTCTGAAAGACTATGTCTCGGTCATCCGTTTCTCAAACACCATGTAGTGCGAGAAACCAAACGGAGGCGATCGAGTCTTGTGGGGAAAAGTGCGCAAACCTCTGCAGAGTGTACAAACTAATCATGATTAGCCGTGTCCCCGGTTATGGACAACTTGAGTATCTAGTACTTGAATATCATGTGAATCTCAACATGTTACTTCTAATTAATGTTGTTGGGTTTTAATTATTTTTAATTGGGATTGAGAATGCTGTCAACCATTCTCAATGTTTCACAACCACCATGATAGTTAAATAAATTTATTCCTTTGCAGTAGGGAAAAATTGGCTTTACGCAAAAACCTTATAACCATAGAGCTTTTCCACCAGCCAAATATGCATGTAGTGATAGCCATTGTTCATCATTTCTCTATGGTGTGAATTTGCCAGTACATTCAATGTACTGACCCGTTTCGGGCTGCAACGTCTTATGTTGCAGGTTTCTTACGACGAGTAAGTGATACGTTAGGGTTACGATTTCTACACTCAACTTTGCCGTTGGTGTTGATGGGAACCACAACCTTGTTGCTTCCGCTATTTGGATTGAGGTAATAGTATTTACGTTACTTTATACATGTGATTTACCTCTGTTATAAATCCTTCGAGTACTGTGTGTGTCAGCATACCGATCCAGGGATGACACGTAAGCACAGAGACTTGATCCCATTCGGGTCGGGTCGCTACAAGATGGTATCAGAGCACATGTTGACTGTAGGACGTGACCCTAGAAACTGGCAAGCCCATAGCAAAGATTTTTCTCTACAACTTTTCCCTTTCAAAAATATATTTTACCTCTCTTCTCTTCTGAGTTTATTCAAAATTTCCCTTTAGTGAAACCATACCCTTTTCCCTCTTGACCAGTCGAAGATTCGACTGATGAGACCACTCCAAGAAGTACAGGATATCAGACAACTAAGACCACTTCGGAATGAAGAGGATTTTACCATACATTATGATAATGGAAACTACAGTTGTGAAGACTCTGAAGACTAGGAGAATTGGAGGCTCTGAAGAATCCCCAGATTTATATGACCTAGGACGGCTACCCTTATGGAGCTCGGCAGACTATGGAAGTTGTCAATACCCGAGATCAAGGTGTATTGGAGAAAGACCAAAACATGGAGAGTTAAAAACCTCAAAGTTTTATCAAGAAAACCGTAAGGCAAGGGATATCAATTATGGAAGATAGATCATGGCAATGACAAGGGCAGAAACACGGTTATCCGTGATGTCATCACCCGCTAATGCTATTGTCACCATGCTGAGTTAAGGATGCATTTCATCAGAATGGAATTGATGGAAGAAGGTTGATGGAGCACCTATCATAAGATGAAGTTTTAGCCCTAGCCGGTGTATCACTAGGATCTGGAGTAGTACATCAAGAAGTTTAAAATGGAGCTCCAGGAAGTCGTATTAGACAAGGAAGTATTTCATGAGGAACTCAGGATCCTGAAGATGAGAGTAGCCAAGCTGGAGGAGCTACAACCTCGAGATACCAGAGAATTGTCAGGAACTGAAGGACAGTATGACCATGGCTCATGCCAAGGATGTTGAAACCCAGAAGTTTGGAACGCAACTCCAGAATATTGTAGGACGCCACGATAGACTTTGCGTCAATAGAGATGATCTGGCAAAATAACTTGAGAAAGACAATTATGGTCGGAAGAAGCCATTGGAGACATGAAAAAGACTTGAAGAGTTTGGCAACGTTGACCATTAGAAGACCAAACCCCTATTATATACCTACGTTAGATGCGACGATTGTGAGCTGTCATTTATTTGTTGTTTTTCTGACAGCCACAATAAAATCTATCTTTTCAAAACCATTGTTTGTATTGTGTGTATCCCTCTCTATCCCTCTTATCTCACCCCAAAACCCTTGGACCCAATAGAGGATGAATGGAGATGAGCTCGTATTTTCGGGACCGATGAGTCAATTGGAGACGGACCGATGGATTCAGAACATGGAGGATCATATGGAGAACAACCCTATAGTCGGAAAGGATATGACCCAGCATGCTCTTCAATGCTTTGAAAGAGGTGCTGCTACTTGGTGGAGGATATACCAAATCATCAATGGATGGCAAGGAGTAACCACTTGGAAAGAATTTAAGTTGACTTTGCTAAAGTCTCAGTTTGTGTCCCAGAAGTTGAAGCCTTATGGAAAAGACATGAAGAGACCTTGTGCATGCAAGCTTTGTGGAGAAATAGGCTACACCCATAAAGCAGACAAGGATGAATGCATTAACTGTGAAGGAAGTCACCCAGTTGAAGAATGCCCAACTAGGCAGATCACTTGTTTCTTGTGTGAAGGGACTACCCACTATCCTGCTCAGTGTCACATTTACCCCATGGTACAACGAACTATCCAGCAGAAGAAAGAAGTAATGAAAGGAGCCCTCATGGAAATTTTAGAAGAAGTTGTGATGAAGGAAGAGATGGAGGACACATCTAAAGGGGACTCGAGTAAACCCTGCACTAAATCTTGCTATTCATGTGGAGAAGAAGGACACATCTCCCAAAATTGTATGAATGGGGATCTAGTAGAATTCCCGACGGAGGAAGTAGAATATGACCCACAGGAAATAGAAGCTCTGATTGGAATGGAAAAGTCCAGAAAGAGAAGTAGATTGGATTCTAAGAAGGATCTGAGTCATGTCACCTGTTATAGGTGCAAGGAGCCAGGGCACTACCTCAGCAATGGCCCAAAAAGGAAGCCAAGGACCCAAGTAGGCTATATAATCACAAGGAAACCTCGAAACTTGCCAGAAGTAATATGTTTCCGTTGTAATGAAGCAGGGCACTTTGCCAGGGTTTGTCTGAAGGAGAATGAGACTTGTGATAAATAGTTGAGTTTGTAACAGAAGAAATATAATAGTAGTAGTGAGAACATTTTCCTTTATATTGAGGGGTTGAGTTGAGACATGTAATGGAAAAGCAAGAGATTGTAATCACTTGAAAATGAATAAAGTTAGCATCGTTGGTACTGATATGGATTTTATGAGTTGTTACTCTATGAAGAAGAATTTTAGCCATTCTGAGGATATGAGAAATATGGTCTATGGAAGATTTGTGCATTTTAAGGGTGGTAGTACCCTGTAATGGATTTCGGACAAAATGAATACGAGTTTTGTCTCGATACGTGTGATACCCCAAGAGTATGTGGGATGAAGTTGGAGACTGACAGTTGTTTGGACCAAAGGTGATCAAAGGAGTTGGAAGAGAATGTTAAGTTGATTCGAGATAGACTGAAAGTAGCTCAGTCCAGGTAGAAGAGTTATGCAGACTTAAAAACTCAAGGAGGTAGTCTATGAAATTGGAGACAGAGCATGTCTTCATGTGTTCCCTCTGCGAGGAGTTAAATGATTTGGAGTTAAGGGACAGTTAGCCCCGAGATTTGTAGGACCATACCGAGTTTTGGAGCATATGAGAGAAGTGGCCTACAAGTTTGAGTTACCCGAAGGACTGTCAGGAGTTCAAGATGTGTTTCACGTTTCCCAGTTGAAGAAGTGCCATGCAGAGATGGCCAGTATTCCCCTGTAAGGACGCTTGACCGCGGAAAGGATAATGATGTTCCACGAAGTGGAATATGGACTTCATAAGTATAAGTTTTTATCTCGGTATGAGGGATATCCCACGAGGATGAAGAGATAAATTACTATTGGATATAAAGGAGGTATGATGTCGGAAATATGGATCAATGGAAAATTCCATGATGAGTCTGAGTAATCATGTCCTAGTTTGGTGCCAATAGAAGGAAGGAAGACAGTACAATTGGATGGATTTAAGAATACTAGGAAGTTGGAACAATGATCAGTTGCCTAATGATAAGTTCAAGGACTACAAGTGATGAGATGTGCCATAACCCACAGGCCCCAGGACCTGCCAAGAAGCAAGCACATTCTTGCTAAAGGAAGGACCCTGGAAGAGGATATACCTTTGTCAATAGACGATTTTATAGGAGTTTATGCAAAACCTGAGAGTTGTGAAGGAACGATAGATGGTTGTTTGGCTTGCAGAATCTATGGATTTATGCGAACTTGGTTCGTCGACAAGAGAAATTCTGCAATGCTTGTGAGGATGACCGAGTGTTAGAATGCGAGATTCGCTAAACCATATACAAGGTAATGATTTGGGTGCGGGATGGATTGATCACCATACCGACTTACTCTTATTATTCGCCCTGCTATATGGGATGGTAAATCTGAGTGACTTACCTATAGTGGAGAGACGACGATCAAAACCTTGTTTAAGCCTTAGAATGGTATAGGTATTTTTTCCCTTGTACAAGGCAGCTTTGCCAACCGTAGGTTATACGGTGAAGATCAACCCAGACTCATTTCCTGCAGGAGAAACCATAAATTGTTGACCACCATGAGATATCGATAGTTGTTTAGTTTTGGCGCTAGACCCGTCAACTAAGAAGACCCAATCTCGGAATAACCTTACCTAGATGAAAGACAGAAGAATTGAGGTAAAGGTTATGCCACTACCAGAAGAGCTCAGAGAAGGAATTTTCTCGAGGATTTGAGAAGACCTACACTGTCAAGAATATGGATGAAGTATACGAGTTTTGATGGAACCGTAACCATGTTTCTAAGGGTGGTAGCACCCTAGACCCCGGAGACGATCGATGAATTTTGAGGAGACCCCCAAACCCTAACCTTTTCTTGCTAGTCTCTCTGAATCTCGAGGACGAGATTCATTTTAAGGGTGGTAGGTTTGTAACATCCCAAAATTCTAAATTTTGGAATGTTATAATAAATAGATAGATTTGACTGATTGTTTGATTGATTGTCTGGAAGTGAGTGAATTTGAAACTTTTGAAAGTTAAATGAGAGGGAATAAAAGGACTTTCCTGAACTTTCATATTTGCTTTTATGATCTCCATGAATTCAAATTCTTTTCAAACACAAAACCCTAGAGAGAAGATGACATGACTTCTTCCATTTAAAAAAATGAAAAGGGTGTTTGAAAAATAATTGAATTTCATTTGGAAATATTCCAATTCTGAAACTTTATGTGACTCAATGATTTTCACGAGAGAAGATAAAATGACTTCTTCAAATTATATGAAATATGAGTTGGGAGTTTCAAAGAATTAAATTCAAAGTTCTTTTGAATTTATTTTCAATTTGGAATGTTAGATCATCATGCATATCTTATTTTCTTGCATTTTGGTCGATCCTAGAAATTTCACGCAACTCAAGGACCTTCGGAGAGAGTTGGACATTTCGTTATTTTCTTATTTGAGAGTTTTCTCGGATTGGAAAAGAGGATCATTTGATTTATTTATTTCATCTTCAATTATTTTTCCGACGTCAAAAATATAAGAGAGGGAATAATATGACTTTCCCAAATTTAGGAAAAATGAAGATTTAATAAATAGATCAAGTTTTGGTTTTGCCGGAGTTTTATTTGCATTTTATTCGGATAGGGAAAAATGTGTGTTTTCAAAAATTGCATTTTAGGCCCGGAGAAAAGTTTATTTTGTTCGGTTCATTTTTAGGAGTCGGGGAAAATTTACTTTTAGCATTTTGGAGCCCGTTTAGATTTTCTTTTCTGAGTTTTTCTGTGCGCGAAATCTGTTAAAAAAATTCCTCAGCGCTTTGGGCCAAAGGCCCAAGCCGCCGCCGGCCAAGGCCAGGAGGCCATCACGCGAGCACCCAGGCTCCAGGGAGCCGCCGCCGTTGTCTTTTGGAAGTCCTAGTAGGACTTTTGTCCTACTCCCGTTTATTTTGTTTCTTTTTCTAGATCTTTCCTACTCCTATTCCAATTCCTTGATCCCTCCTCCAAGTAAACCCCCCCTCCATTATATAAATACCCAAGCACCCCCCCCTCTAAACATCAAATCAAAACCCCTCTCTCCACCACCCAAGTCGCGCCTCACCCCGCGCCTCTCACTCGCGCCGCGCCCTGCGTCACCCGCCGCCGCCGCGCCTTGCCTACACCGCCTCCGCCCCTCACCCACGCCACCGCCGCCGCCGCGCCTTGCCTACACCGCCTCCGCCCCTCACCCACGCCACCGCCGCCGCCGCCCAACGCCGCCGCCGCCGGAGCCCCCCACCGGAGACCTCGCCGGAGGTACCGCGCAACGTCTCTTTTCTTTTCCTCGGATCGGTTTTCTTATAAATCGTTCCGATTCTTTTCTTCTCCACCGATTCGTTTTTCTTTCCGGTTCTTCGCTAAACCGTTCCGGTTTTCTAGATCGGTTTTCCGTTTCTTTCTGGTCTTTTTCTCCGAAAACCCTAGATTGGTTTTCGTTCTTCTTTCGAACCGTTCGTCTCAACGAACATGATCACCGATTCTTTCCCGGTTAACGACGTCCATTCGTTTAACCGTTCTTCGTTTTCTTTTCGTCGGATTTATTCCGCGATCGCGATCTCAGATCTGATCTTCGTTCTAGTCTTTCTTCCCGCTCGTTTATCGGAATCAGGTGATTCAAGCACCTGGAGTTTCGTTTCGAAACCGCCGTTCCGTCTAATCAACTTAAACAAGTTTTTGCCCTGGTAAAATTTGACCTAGTTTCAACTTTCTAGAACCGAGTTGTTTTCTTCCGCCGTTTGTTTTCCGTTTCTTTGTTCGGTTCGTTCTTTCTTTGCAACCGGAGTTCTTAAGTTGAACCTTCTGGTTCGTTCTCTCGTTCGAGTTTTACTTGTGCATTAGATGAGTACTTATTGTGTGGTTACTATTGTTTGCTTATGATAGATTGACCGGAGTGTGAAGAGTAGATCTATCACGAGTTTTGAGTGCGAATCATCTTCATCAACATTGCAGGCAAGTTCACACTTTGATCATACCTTTTCTACAACCCAGTTTTATTGCATTAGATCAATCCTCTCACATTGCATGATTAGGATCTAACTAAATTGTGGGATGGGAAGTAGATGAGGTAGTACCTATTACTTGTATTATTATCAAACCTTTGGGAGTTACTTCTACGTTTGCTTCTTATGCCATGCTATGCTAGTAGACATGGATTGGGTGAGTGATATCCATGACAGATGTGAGTTTATTAATTTTAATGGTTTATCTAAGGTGGCAACTTAAACACACATCTGGGTGGATTGAGGCACCTGATGTCTATCAGGACTTGCCTATTTTTTCGGACCGCCACCCAGGCTCAAAGGGATCATAAGATCTTTCATGCTAGAAACTTCCGTGTGCAGCCACATGCTACTATGGGCTCTGGCATAGTTGACTAAGTTGTGCGAGCTCTTACGGGGTGGACTAGCAAATGTAGGGGTTGTAGGTGGTACGGTCTACCCCACATGTAAGGTGCTAGCGCTTCTGAAAGACTGTGTCTCGGTCATCCGCTTCTCAAACACCATGTAGTGCGAGAAATCCAACGGAGGCGATCGAGTCTTGTGGGAAAAGTGCGCAAACCTCTGCAGAGTGTACAAACTAATCATGATTAGCCGTGTCCCCGGTTATGGACAACTTGAGTATCTAGTACTTGAACATCCTGTGAATCTCAACATGTTACTTCTAATTAATGTTGTTGGGTTTTAATTATTTTTAATTGGGATTGAGAATGCTGTCAACCATTCTCGATGTTTCACAACCACCATGATAGTTAAATAAATTTATTCCTTTGCAGTAGGGAAAAATTGGCTTTACGCAAAAACCTTATAACCATAGAGCTTTTCCACCAGCCAAATATGCATGTAGTGATAGCCATTGTTCATCATTCTCTATGGTGTGAATTTGCCAGTACATTCAATGTACTGACCCGTTTCGGGCTGCAACGTCTTATGTTGCAGGTTTCTTACGACGAGTAAGTGATACGTTAGGGTTACGATTTCTACACTCAACTTTGCCGTTGGTGTTGATGGGTAACCACAACCTTGTTGCTTCCGCGATTTTGGATTTGAGGTAATAGTATTTGCGTTACTTTATACATGTGATTTACCTCTGTTATAAATCCTTCGAGTACTGTGTGTGTCAGCATACTGATCCAGGGATGACACATAAGCACAAAGACTTGATCCATTTGGGTCGGGTCGCTACATGCGCCGTGCTCCTCCCTCGCCGCAGCAGCAGCGCAACCCCGAGCTCCTCCTCAACCTCCTCGTGTCGCTGCCTTGTAAGCTCTGCCTCGCAGGAGCGCGTTGCCAGGTCGCCCGTCTCGCACCCCTGCCCTCCTCTCTCTTTTTCCTCTTTCCATCTCACCACATCTATCTCTAATCTCTCCGATCTCTCTTCATTTGCCCACAGGAACGCCATGGCCTCCCCTCGCCTCCTCACTTTGGTTCCTGGACCCCTGCGCCCCGTCACCCGCGTCCAGCGCCGCCATGGATTCGCGCCAAGAGCTCCTCACCACCACCGTTGTTGCCTACGGCTACCATTTGTCGAGCCGCGGCCATCCCCGTTGTCAACCGCCTCGAGCCGCCGCCGCCAAGTCCCCGCTTTGCATCACTACGCCCCTGGGTCCCTCTGCTTCCATGCTCCAGATCAAGCGTCAAGCGTCGCTGCCTCCCCTGCCGACTTGAACCCTGGCGGATCCGGTGACTCATAGCATCGCTGCTGTCGCCAAGTACCTCGCCGGAGAATGATGACTCGCCCCTGGACCCGCTCGTCTCTGCTGCCTGCTTCGCTTCGAAATGCCCCTGTCTCAAGCCACGCCAGCGCGTTGACCGGGTCGACCGCACGGTAGTGTTGTAGTCGACCTGCTGCTGGCAAGGCCCAGCACGCCTCATCTAGTTTCATAATATGCAAATTTCATCCATGTTTAAAATGATGTTTGCATTTAATTTTCATATTGCCATGTTAAAATGATTTAATTCATAACTAATTAACCCTAGCGTGGTTTTAAATAAACTTTATATGTAAATGGGGTAGAAAAATGCATAGTTTTAACATGGTACCACTACTTTGCATGTTTACCAACTCTAAAATTGTGTTTAGGGTAGAACAGTACCAATTTTAAAATATGCACATGAGGATTTACCGGAATGGTTATTTGTTGTTTTCGGCCTCATTTAAACTTGCCTAGTTAGGTAGTTTTATTATGCTTCCCCTCTTGCCATGTTTAACAACATTTAATATTGTTGGGTACATAAACGGGAGAGAACTAAATAAGTCATGTGGCGTTTCGTCAATATGCAACTCGTTGCATATTGAGCTCCACTTAACTTGTAGTTTTGCTTGTGCATTTTGCCATGCCATGTTTCATTAAACCGGACACGCATCATACTTGTTTGCGCATCATGCCATTCTTATGTGATGGTTGTTTACTATGTTGTTTGCTTCTTTCCGGGTTGCTTCTCTCATTAGCTTCAATTTCGTTCCAGAGTTGTGAGGATCCATTCGACTACGTCTGTCTGTCTTCTTCATGGACTCGTTCTTCTTCCTTGCAGGATCTCAGGCAAGATGACCATACCCTCGAAATCACTTCTATCTTTGCTTGCTAGTTGTTCGTTCTATCGTTATGTCGCGCTACCTAACACTTGTTATATCATGCCTCCCATATTGACATGTTAAGCCTCTAACTCACCTTCCTAGCAAACCATTGTTTGGCTATGTTACCGCTTTTGCTCAGCCCCTCTTATAGCGTTGTTAGTTTTAGGTGAAGTTGAAGTTTGTTCCATGTTGGAACATGGATATGTTGGGATATCAAATTATCTCTTATTTAATTAATGCATCTATATACTTGGTAAAGGGTGGAAGGCCTCGCCTTATGACTGGTGTTTTGTTCCACTCTTGCCGCCCTAGTTTCCGTCATACCGGTGTTATGTTCCTTGATTTTGCGTTCCTTACGCGGTTGGGTGTTATGGGAACCCCTTGACAGTTTGCTTTGAATAAAACAACTCCAGCAAGGCCCAACCTTGGTTTTACATTTGCCTAACAACCTAAGCCTTTTTCCCTTGGGTTTCCGGAGCCCGAGGGTCATCTTTATTTTAACCCCCCCTGGGCCAGTGCTCCTCTAAGTGTTGGTCCAAAACAAAGCCACTTGTAGCGCCACCTCGGGGAAACTTGAGGGTTGGTTTTAGCTGTACGTAGCGTTCATCCGGTGTGCCCTGAGAACGCGATATGTGCACCTCCTATCGGGATTTGTCGGCACATCGGGCGGCTTTGCTGGTCTTGTTTTACCATTGTCGAAATGTCTTGTAACCGGGATTCCGAGACTGATCAGGTCTTTCCAGGAGAAGGAATATCCTTCGTTGACCGTGAGAGCTTGTGATGGGCTAAGTTGGGACACCCCTGTAGGGTATAAACTTTCGAGAGCCGTGCCCACGGTTATGTGGCAGATGGGAATTTGTTAATGTCCGGTTGTAGAGAACTTGACACTTAACTTAATTAAAATGAATCAACCGCGTGTGTAGCCGTGATGGTCTCTTTCCGGCGGAGTTAGGGAAGTGAACACGGTTCTTGTGTTATGGTTGTGTGTAAGTAGTTTCAGGATCACTTCTTGATCACTTCTAGCTTCTCGACCATTGCGTTGCTCTTTTCTCGCTCTTATTTGCGTATGTTAGCCACCATATATGCTTAGTTCTTGCTGCAGCTCCACCTCATTACCCTATCCTATCCATAAGCTTAAATAGTCTTGATGTCACGGGGGTGAGATTGCTGAGTCCTCGTGACTCACAGATACTTCCAAACAGTTGCAGGTACCGATGATACTAGTGCAGGTGACGCAACTGAGCTCAAGTGGGAGCTCGATGAAGATCTTGATCGTTGTTTTGTTTCATTTCCTGTTGATCAGTAGTGGAGCCCAGTTGGGACGATCGGGGATCTAGCATTTGGGTTGTCTTCTTTTATTTTGGTTCTATAGTCGGACCTTGATTGTATCTGGATGATGTATTTTTAACTTGTTATTTGTGTGAAGTGGCGATTGTAAGCCAACTCATTATCCCTTTCTTATTCAGTACATGGGATTGTGTGAAGATTACCCCACTTGCAACTAGACCACCATGCGGTTATGCCTCTAAGTCGTGTCTCGACACGTGGGAGATATAGCCGCATCGTGGGCTTTACAAGTTGGTAATCAGAGCCGTCCCCGACTTAGGAGCCCCTTGCTTGATCGAATCGCTGACGTTTTCGAGTCTAGAACAAAATGTTTTGAGTCTTAGGATTATATATATATATCGGAGAGTAGGATTCTTTTTACTCCTCAGTCCCTTCGTCGCTCTAGTGAGGCCTCCTGACGTAGAAGTTTTGACTTTTCTCTCCTCAAATTTCACTAAAAAATTAGGATCATGCGGGTATCTTGGAATTGTTCTGATAGTTTTGTGACGAGAACATTGTTCTTGGTGCCTCCTGACATTTAGGGGTTGTGGCAGTGTCCCGGGGAGTTGAGCTCCGAGGTGTTGTCGTCACAATTTTATCGTTGTAGTTCTAGAATACCTGAGTTTCGCCGACATCGAAAATCTCTTTTATGCAGTTGTTGGTGAGATAACCTCGACGCCACCCAGTACTGGGGCGGGAGTTTGGGAGTATTGCCATAACTCGTATAACGGATGCTTTTTGTAGGTTGAGGTACATGATTTCCGAAGGTTTCTTGGTTATGTGTTGAAGGATGGATACAGTTGGATGTAGGGATTGTTAGTTTGGGTGAGATATTATGCTTCCCCTGTATCCCCAACACCAGATTGCATAACCAGAAAGTTTCGGAAGTTTATAAGTGGGAATTAAAGTAGCTCCTAGAATATCTTTCTAACAGACACATGATACGATATGGGATCTATCATATGTTTGTTTCCGGCTTATTCTGCAAGCCAATCCTTTGTTTTGTTTTGGTTTGTGGTATTCGAGTTGCTTCAATGTCAAGTGTTGATCCCATACCTTTTCCATGTGGTGTTCTCATATTTCTATGTGAATGCTAATCCTTCTTGGTCTTCGAGATTTTCATCCCAATTCTATTTCCAACCGGCGTGCTTCTCTTCGAGATGATCTCATCATTCTCCCCATCCATAAGATCAATTATCAGTTCTTCTCAATGGTGTTTATTACATCCATCCTAAGTTGTCTTTGTTTTTCCCGCCCTCCCACCCTTTTTTCAAGGACTCAGATTTCTTAATTAAGTATCTTTTTTCATTGATGGGAAGCCTCTCCATTCTTTTCCGTTAATGTTCTTATCCGGTGATTCTCAGGAAGATACTAACAGAGCTTCAAGTTCATCATTCTCCGTTCTCTTTCTTCTCCGGTGGATTCAAGTCAAGCTTTGTCGATCATATCATTTCCTCATTTCAAATGTTTTCTCATGCTGGTGCACCCCTTAATCATTCACTTCTCGCTATTCATTTGTTCTGGAGTGCTGCAAATATCTCAGAAGGCTCGTATTTTCATTCAAGATCCGCTCAAACTATTTGGAGGTTGTTATCTCATTCAAGCCATTTAATTCAACCAGTGCAATCTCTCTTTTAAATCATTTCAACGGTTCTTTTCTTGAGTGGGCCCTAACCCACAGGTCTTTTCCCAGGATCTTACCCGACTCTTCTAATTTTTCCGGAGTTATTCTCAAATTCATTTCAAAGTTTGACATAAGAATGAATTTTCATCGGTCAAATGTCTTTCTCCAAGATCTTTCAAATTCTTTTCATCATTGGTTCAACCTTTCTAATTTTCATTCCGGAGTGCCTCAAAAATTCATGGTGGTGTTTCTCGTCGTCATTCTCGCGTTTGTGAAGACCGAAGAAGAGTTTCTCTTAAATCCTGCTCCATTCTCTTCAAAATTCATGGGTCTAGCTTGATGCCATCCTCGCATAATTGTTTTTTTATTGTGAGAATTCTTTTCAACCATCCAGAGCAATTCAGGAGTCTTTTTAGTTTGATTCTCCGGAGCCCATCATCTCAGAATTATTCATTCCAGCCTTCAGCTCTCGTTCTACAAATCTTACCGGTGCATCGTTCAAATATCCTCTAATCAGTTCATGATCTCTTCGTTCTCATGTATCTAAATTCTGTCAAGTATCTTTATTCGTTTTCTAATTCTTCCCGGTGAATTGTGTCTTTGGCACTTTCCTTTTCAATTCTTACAGTGGTTTGTTCAAGATTTCTCTTTCTTCGTTATCATATCAGTTCATTCGCTCTTTCCAATCCTACCGGTGGATCGTTGAAGACCTTCTCAAGTTTACGCTATATCTCTCTTAATCCTTTCTATGAGAATAAGTAGTGTGCAAAATCCGTTGCTTGTCATCAATTTAAATTGTTGAAGAATGCGCATAACATAATTCTTATTCTTGCTTCATCCAAGTGTTTAATTCTTTCTTCCGGAGTTCGTTCATGATATCAATTCTCGGTTTCTAGTTGTTCATATTTCTTTTCTGGAGTTCCAAGTTTTCTCGGTTACATCATAGTGAAGCTCCATCTAAATCATTGCAAGGATTCACCTTGTGTTTTCAACTTCTCTTTCTTTCTATCATCCTTTTATTACCGGAGTTCTTCATGGAGGCTCTACATGGATGTTCGTCAAGGAATCCTTTCACTCTTCAATTGTTCTCAAGATTTATCTCGAAGCTAAGGTCCGCCAAGCTACACTCTCAAATAAACATGGTGTTCAACACATGTGTTGTTTTGAGGAGTTCAAATATTTTTCATCTTGCATTCCAAAGTGCAGTTCTCTCTATCTTATCTTTTGAGATGGTGTTATGTCATTCTTGACAATTTCCTTTCGTGTTTCATGATTCGCAAGTCATTAAGAATGAGATATTTTAAACCCATCATTTTCTCTTCGTTCAGGAGATCCTTTGCAATCCATCAATCTATTCATCGGAGTCATCCTAGGTTATATTTCACCTAAAGCCTTCCCTAAGGAATGTTGCTATTGTGGTGCTTATCAATAATCCAAGTTTCCTCCTATTCTCGCGATGAAAGAAGTTTTCATCTCTTCATTGCTCTCAAGCAAGCAATTGTTTTCGTTAGTGGCAGAATTTCACCTCTGGTTTTGAGATGTTTTCATAAGCCCATGGGGAGCATATCTCGTGCCTTGTTGAATTTTTTCAACAACTCCGTTCAATCCTTCTTTTAAGGAGGCCCTTTCAAATTCAATTGTGATAAAAGTTGTTGTTCTATTCTTTGTTCTCTTGATTCCACTCTTTCATTCGTCTTGAAGGCATTGTGATGTTTTCTTCAACCCATCATCTCATTTTGGAGATAATGTTCATTTCCTTGCTTAGCCATTCAACCGGAGTGTCGTGTTCTCCATTTAAGTTCTCTCATCTTATCAAGTTTTGCCTCCTGCCTCAACCAGAGTGCTGTCTGAAATCTTTCTTACCCCTTGTGCCATTTTTCAGTAGTTCTGGAGGCAGTGTGTTGTTGATTTCATCAAGTATCATCCCATCTTCTCAAGTTCATGTTAATTCCTTCCGTTTTCAGTCGGAGTGCTGTACAAATTATATCATTCTTATTCCTTCTCTATCTTGTTTTAACCAGAGTGTTGTGTCTATCATTCCTCTTCTAACCGGACTCTCATCCAAGTGCTTTCATTTTGCCAAGCTCATATTCTTTACCTTCCATTTCCAACCGGAGTGTTGTCGTAATTGATCTTTATCATTCCTTGTACATCTCGTTTCATCCGGAGTGCTTGCATGTACTTCTTGTCCATTGCAACCCTTTTTCTTATTTCTTTCAACCGACAAGGTGCTAGTAATGTTCCTTGTTCCTCTATTCTAACAGAGTGTTTTCAACTTTGTTCAATCTTTGGTGCATTCTTTCTTTCAATTTGGTCAACCTCGCAAGGTTCTTTGGTTCCACTCATTTGTCAAAGAAGCAACTTAGTTTTACCTCTTCTCTTCCTCTTCTGTTTCCCTCCGGTGCCATCCTAGATCTTGGGACGAGATCCTCTTGTAGTGGTGGAGTGTTGTAACGCCCCGAGTCTATTGTGCCAGGTGTCTTCCAGTTATTCGCTGTTGTTGCCTTGTCATTCGCTTGCGTGTTGCATCTTGCCATGTCATCATCTGCTTTGCATCTGCATGTTTTCGAAACTTGCATCTATCCGGGTTCCCCCGGTTTCGTTCGATCTCCATTCTGAGCCCAGACACACTTGCACGCGGCCACGGCACGTCCGAAATAGTATTTTATAAGTGGTCGGAAAATGTTCTCGGAATGCGATTAAAGTTGTCGTGCGGTGTTGTTATGTTGTAGGTAGACCGCCTGCCAAATTTCATCGCATTTGGAGTCCGTTTGACGCCCCAAAACGTAGGACGTTTTCGGTCTCCGAAAACTGTTGCCGGGCTTTCCCTCTCTTTCCTCCCTAGACCATCTACACAGCCCACTACCAACCGCCAGGCCGAACCTAACCCTCCTCACGCCCGGAGCCGTCCGATTATGATCGACCCCTCGCGCATGTCCGAAACTTCCCCGAACCCGACCCACTCAGTCGTCACCGATGGGTCCGGATCATCCCCAAACATCTATAAACCATCTCCGTTTTGTTAATTGGGCTCCCTAACCTATTTATCTTGGACCATCCGATTACGATCGAAGGGACCATATGACCCTAAGCCTAGTAGCCCACCTAGTCTAAACCGAGACCAAATCCCTAATTTCTAGGAATCCTCCTAGCCGCCGCCACCCCTGTCCATTCCCTCATCCTTCCTCGGGATCCTCCCAGATCCCCTTCTCACCCAACCACCGAGCTCCTTCGAGCATCCCTCGATCCCCTCCAAAACCGCAGCCAACCACCTCCTCCCTGTTCGATCCAGAGGAGTGGAGATCCTCCGCGCCCATAGGCTCTCCCGCTCGAGGGCTCCACGGTGTCTTAGCCAAGCGCCAGGAGCTCGAGCCCCTTATCCCGCGCCCCTGCTCCACCTCATCATCGGATATCCGTCGCCGAACCACCAAACCATGAGCCCGAGGAGCCCCTTCGTCGTGCTCCTCCCTCACCGCAGCAGCAGCGCAGCCCCAAGCTCCTCCTCAACCTCCTCACACCGCGGCCTTGTCAGCTCTGCCTCGCTGGAGCGCATTGCTAGGTCGCCCATCTCGCGCCCCTTCCCTCCTCTCTCTTTTTCCTCTTTCCATCTCACCGTCTCTCTCTCTATCTAATCTCCGCTCTCTCTTCCTTTTCCCACAGGAACGCCATGGCCTCCCCTTGCCTCCTCACTTTGGTTCCTGGACCCATGCGCCCCGTCACCCGCGTCCAGCGCCGCCATGGATTCGCGCCAAGAGCTCCTCACCGACACCGCTGTCGCCTCCGGCCACCATTCGTCGAGCCCCGGCCATCCCCGTTGTCAGCCGCCTCGAGCCATCGCCGCCAAGTCCCTGCTTCGCACCGCTACACCCCTGGGTCCCTCTGCATCCATGCTCCAGATCGAGCGTCAAGCGCCGCTGCCTCCCCTGCCGACTTGAACCCCGCCGGATCTGGTGACTCATAGCACCGCCGCCGCCGCCGAGTACCTCGCCGGAGAACAACGACCCGCCCTGGACCCGCTCATCTCTGTTGCCTTCTTTGCTTCGAAACACCCCTGTCTCGAGCCACGCCAGCGCGTCACCCGCGCATTGACCAGGTCGACCGCACGGTAGTGCTGCAGCTGGCCTGCTGCTGGCAAGGCCCAGCGTGCCTCCTCCCTGCCGGATTCGCCTCTCCACCCACTAGGTCGTGGCCCATGGTGAGCAGCGCTCCCATACCCCTCCTTCTCTGTTGGGCTAGCCTGCCAGATTCGGCATGTATAGGTTTTTTAGGCTCTACGAATTTCTGTAATTATCCACAGAAAACCTATTTTATAGTTTAGTCCCTCTAGTTCATGCATTTAATAACTAACAAACCAGGCATCATATTAAAATAAATAATATATGTAAAATGCTTAGAATTTCATCTAGTTTCATAATATGCAAATTTCATCCATGTTTAAAATGTTGTTTGCATTTAATTTTCATATTGCCATGTTAAAATGATTTAATTCATAACTAATTAACCGTAGCGCGGTTTTAAATAAACTTTATATGTAAATGAAATAGAAAAATGCATAGTTTTAACATGGTACCACTACTTTGCATGTTTACCAACTCTAAAATTGTGTTTAGGGTAGAATAGTACCAACTTTAAAATATGCACATGAGGATTACCGGAATGGTTATTTGTTGTTTCCGGCCTCATTTAAACTTGCCTAGTTAGGTAGTTTTATTATGCTTCCCCTCTTGCCGTGTTTAATTTAATATTGCTGGGTACATAAACGGGAGAGAACTAAATAAGTCATGTGGTGTTTCGTCAATATGTAACTCGTTGCATATTGAGCTCCACTTAACTTGTAGTTTTGCTTGTGCATTTTGCCATGTCATGTTTCATTAAACAGGACATGCATCATACTTGTTTGCACATCATGCCATGCTTATATGATGGTTGTTTACTATGTTGTTTGCTTCTTTCCGGGTTGCTTCTCTCGTTAGCTTCGGTTTCGTCCCGGAGTTGTGTGGATCCATTCGACTACGTCCGTTTATCTTCTTCATGGACTTGTTCTTCTTCCTTGCGGGATCTCAGGCAAGATGACCATACCCTTGAAATCACTTCTATCTTTGATTGCTAGTTGTTCGTTCTATCGTTATGTCCCGCTACCTACCACTCGTTATATCATGCCTCCCATATTGCCATGTCAAGCCTCTAACTCACCTTCCTAGCAAACCGTTTTTGGCTATGTTACCGCTTTTGCTCAGCCCCTCTTATAGCGTTCTGAGTTGCAGGTGAAGTTGAAGTTTGTTCCATGTTGGAACATGGATATGTTGGGATATCAAATTATCTCTTATTTAATTAATGCATCTATGTACTTGGTAAAGGGTGGAAGGCTTGGCCTTATGCCTGGTGTTTTGTTCCACTCTTATCGCCCTAGTTTCTGTCATACCGGTGTTATGTTCCTTGATTTTGCGTTCATTACGCGGTTGGGTGTTATGGGAACCCCTTGACAGTTTGCTTTGAATAAAACTCATCCAGCAAGGCCCAACCTTGGTTTTACATTTGCCTAACAACCTAAGCCTTTTTCCCTTGGGTTTCCGGAGCCCGAGGGTCATCTTTATTTTAACCCCCCCCCCCCCCCGGGCCAGTGCTCCTCTGAGTGTTGGTCCCAAACAAAGCCACTTGCAGCACCACCTCGGGGAAACTTGAGGGCTGGTTTTAGTTGTACGTAGTGTTCATCCGGTGTGCCCTAAGAACGAGATATGTGCAGCTCCTATCGGGATTTGTCGGCACATCGGGCGGCTTTGCTGGTCCTGTTTTACCATTTTCGAAATGTCTTGTAAACGGGATTCTGAGACTGATCGGGTCTTTCCGGGAGAAGGAATATCCTTCATTGGTCATGAGAGCTTGTGATGGGCTAAGTTGGGACACCCCTGCAGGGTATAAACTTTCGAGAGCCGTGCCCGCGGTTATGTGGCAGATGGGAATTTGTTAATGTCCGGTTGTAGAGAACTTGATGTTGGAGATATGCCCTAGAGGCAATCATGTATGATGATATTTCCTATGTGTTTATGAATAAAGATAGTCCTTGGACATTATCAATATGTGTATCAGCAAGTACGTGACTTGTTTGTGGGACTATTGTAACACCCCGGATATGACTTTCCCAATTTGTACTCCAACTGTTGCCGTTTCCGGCGTTAAGTTATTTTATTTTCTCGGGTTAGGGTTTTTGTCTCCGTGTGTTGTTATCGTTGTCATGCATCTCATATCATGTTATCATATGCATTGCATTTGCATACGAGTTCATCTCATGCATTCGAGCATTTTCCCCGTTGTCCGTTTTGCATTCCGGCGCTTCGTTCTCCTCCGGTGGTCATTTCTACCTTTTTTTCGTGTGTGGGGATTAAACATTTCCGGATTGGACCGATACTTGCCAAGCGGCCTTGGTTTACTACCGGTAGACCGCCTGTCAAGTTTCGTGCCATTTGGACTTCGTTTGATACTCCAACGGTTAACCGAGGGACCAAAAAGGCCTCGTGTGTGTTGCAGCCCAACACCCCTCCAATTTGGCCCAAAACCCACCTAAACCCTCTCCATCATCTAGAGCGTTCGATCACGATCGCGTGGCCGAAAACCGCACCTCATTTGGACTCTCCTAGCTCCTCCTAGGCCTATATAAAGACCCCCTCCGTTTTCTTCTTCTTCTTCTCCCCGAAACCCTAGATCCGCTCCTCCTCGCGCCGCGGACAACGTCCATGCCGAGTCGAACATGTCCGGCTAGCCGCCGCCGCCACGTGTCACGCCCCCGTTGGCCCGGCCGCAAACCCCGCCGCCGGCCCGCCGAAGCCGGGGCGGGCCCTTGTCGCCGCCTCCCGGGCCGCGCCTCCCCGCGCCTGGGCGCCGCAGCCCGCCACCCGTCATCGCTCGATGCCGCCATCTTCGCCGCCCGGCCGCGCCGCCTACCGCTCCTTGCCGCGCCACCCCGCGCCGGCGGGCGCCGCCCGAGCCGCCCCGGCGCAACCAACCACCGCGGCCGCCCGCTCCGGCCCCGCGGAGGACTCCGGCGAGCTCCGCCGCTCCGGCGACGCCTCCTCCTTCTTCCCCAAGCAAATTCTGGCGATCTTCTCCAAATTCCGGTGAGATCTCGGTCGGCCTCGATCCATGTGCAAACCCTAGATCCAGATCTGGAGAGGTTGACTTTTTGCCCCGTCTTAGTTATTTTTTTGCAATATTCATCATGCCGTAACTTTGCATCCGTAGCTCCGTTTTGGACATATAGCATATCAAAATGTTCGTCTCAGAAAGCACATCATTTCATTCCAGCAATGCCCAACCTTGGTTTTACCATTTGCCACCTAGCCTCTTTTCCCTTGGGTTTCCGGAGCCCGAGGGTCATCTTATTTTAAACCCCCCCCCCCCCCCCCCCGGGCCAGTGCTCCTCTAAGTGTTGGTCCAACTCGTCAGCCGCCGGTGGCTACCAGGGGCAACTCTGGGCTGGCCTACCGGAAGTTTAGACAATCTGAGTGTGCCCTGAGAAAGAGATATGTGCAGCTCCTATCGGGATTTGTTGGCACATTCGGGCGGTGTTGCTGGTCTTGTTTTAACCTGTCGAAGTGTGTTGAAGAACCGAGGTACCGAGTCTGATCGGAACGTCACGGGAGGAGGTCTATTCCTTCGTTGACCGTGAGAGCTTGTCATGGGCTAAGTTGGGACTCCCCTGCGGGGATTTGAACTTTCGAAAGTCGTGCCCGCGGTTATGGGCAGATGGGATTTTGTTAATGTCCGGTTGTAGATAACTTGAACCTTAACTTAATTAAAATGAATCAACTGAGTGTGTTACCGTGATGGCCTCTTCTCGGCGAAGTCCGGGAAGTGGACACGGTGTTGGAGTAATGTTCGCGCAGGTTGATCTCTAGTTTCTCGCTCGTTCTTTGCCTCCTCTTCTCGCTCTCTTTTGCGAACAGGATAGCCACCATATTTGCTAGTCGCTTGCCGCAGCTCCACATTTTTACCTTGCCTTACCTATAAGCTTAAATAGTCTTGATCGCGAGGGTGCAAGATTGCTGAGTCCCTGTGGCTCACAGATTACTATTACACCAGATGCAGGGCCAGATGATTCCACTCCAGGTGACGCGCTCGATCTCAAGTGGGAGTTCGACGAGGACTCTCAACGTTACTATGTTTCCTTTCTTGATGATCAGTAGTGGTACCCAGTTGGGGGTGATCGGGACCGTGTCGCATGTTGGGTTATCTTTTTATTTTGACGCCGTAGTCGGGCCATGAGTGTTTGGATGATGTAATGTTATTTATTTACTTGATTGACATGGCGAGTGTAAGTCAATTATGTTATCTCCCCTTTTATTACATATATATTACATGGGATGTTGTGAAGATTGCCTAACTTGCGACATATGCCTTCAATGCGATTATGCCTCTAAGTCGTGCCTCGACACGTGGGAGATATAGTCGCATTGAGGGTGTTACAAGTTGGTAATCAGAGCCTTCCCCGACCTTAGGAGCCCCATTGCTTGATCGTTTTTAGTAGCCGAGTTGTGTCTAGAAAAAATGTTTTGAATCATTTAGGAATTATATATCGGAGAGTTTAGGAATTCTTTTTACTTCCCAGTCTCCTCATCGCTCTGGTAAGGCATCCTGACGTAGAGTTTTGACTTTTCTCTTCTCAAATTTCACTAAAAAAAATTTAGGATCACGCGGGTATCTTGGAATCGTTCCGATGGTTTTATGATGAGAACATTGTCTTGGTGCCTCCTATCAGGGGTTTTGTGGAAGTGTCCCGGGGAGTTGAGCTCTGAGGTGTTGTCGTCATAATTTTATCGTTGCAGTTCGGGAATACCTGAGTTTAGTATGCCGACATCGAAAATCTCTTTTATGCAGTTCGTTGGTGAGATAACCTTGACGCCACCCAGTACTGGGGCGGCAGTTCGGAAGTATCGCCATAACTTGTATAATGGATGCTTTTCGAAGGTTGAGGTAGATGGTTTCCGGAGTTTTTCTCGGTTATGTGTTGAAGGATGGATACAGCCGGATGTAGGATTTGCTAGAATTGGGTGAGATATTATGCTTCCCCTGTATCCCCAACACCTGATTGCATAACCGGAAAGGTTCGGGAGTTTCATAGGTGGGAATTCTAGTAGCTCTAGTTCTTCTTCCACGGATATTGGTTTGAGATTGGGATTTCTTACCGATTATTCGTTCTCGATCCGTACCTTGCTGATTTATTTCTCTACCTTAATTCTACGTGGCTTCTCAATTTATGGATATGTGACCATTTCAAGAGGAATGCATTCGTTCATTTTGTTCGGATGATAAGACTATATGTTGCAATATTCATTCCGTTGGATTCAGCTTCAATATTTGTCTATCAATGTGCTAATGGATGTCAACCTCTTCAGGATGGCTCCTCCAACGCGCACGACTCCGAATCCTGATACGCCACCACCCCCACCTCCTCCGGAGGCATGGCAAGCTGTGATGGCCGCAACCAATGCAAACACATAGTTGATCATGCAAATTCTTCAAGAGCGCAATCAAGGCAACCAAGGGAACCAAGGCAACAATCAGAATCACTTTGCTACACTCAACCAGTTCCTTGCTAATGGGCCAAAGACTTTCAGCAATTGTGTTGAGGCAACCGATGCTGATGATTGGCTTGTGGATCTGTGCAAGCATTTCGAGTGCAGTAACGTCAGGCCTGAGGACTTCGTCAAGTTCGCTTCCTTCCTACTCAAAGATCGAGCCGCAGAACGGTTCCAGCAGTACAAGGACTCTAGAGGTGGACGTGTTATCACTTGGGATGAATTCCATCAAGATTTTAGAGCTCATCATATTCCTCAGAGCGTGGTTGAAAGCAAGCGTGAGGAATTCCGCAACCTGAAGCAAGGCTCTTTGTCTGTCTATGACTACAACAAGTTATTTCAGAAGCTCGTCCGCTTTGCTAAGCAGGACGTCCCTGATGAGAAGAGCATGATATACCAGTTCAGGGGTGGTCTCAGAGAAGAAATTCAGCTAGCTCTTGTTCTTTTCGAGCCCTTGAGGTACGATGAGTTCTACAACATGGCACTAAAGCAAGAGGCTGCTCAATTGAGGTGTGATGCTTCCAAGAAGCGAGTCAGAGATGTTACTCCTTCTTCCTCTACTCAAGTGGCCAAGCAGCAGAAGTATTGGCTTCCTCCTCCTCTGTTCCGTCAGCCATATCAGCAGAAGAGCAAAGGTGGCAGTGGATCTTCCCACCCACCCAACCCTGGCTTTCAGAACAAGACTTCGTCTCAACCTCCAAGATCGAGTGCTCCGTATCACCGTCCGCTTTCAGAGGGCACGCGCAACAAGTGCCAACAGAAGGGTCACTATGCCAACAAGTGTTTCAACCAGAGGCGTCTTCTTCCTCCTCCTCCTGTCAGATCGGCAAGTACAGCTGTGGTCAAGCATAACCCCAAGTATGCCAAGGTCAATATGGTGAATGCAGCTCAGGCAGAGGATTCATCAGATGTCTTCATGGGTAACCTTCCTGTTAACGATGTTCCTGCAAAAGTTCTTTTTGACACTGGTGCATCGCATTGTTTTATCTCGAGACCTTTTGCATCTAAGCATGGGTGGTTTTCTCAAGTTATGCATAAGCCATTAGCAGTTGTCTCTCTGGGTAGATGTTTGCTCGCTAACTACGAGGTTCCAGATATTTCTATCTCGATGGGTGATTTCAAGTTTCTGGCTTCTCCAATTATCCTTGGTAACTCGGATATTGATCTTATTCTCGGGATGGATTGGATTTCTAAGCACAAGGCTCAGATGATTGTGCAGCCAGGCAGATTCAATTGACTCATTCGTCTGAGGATGTAATTGTCTTTGCCGCTCGGTATAATACCATCCGTTTGTTTTCTCTCAATGAGAAGGGTGAACTCAATGCCATCTCGCAGATTCCAGTCATTTGCGAATATCAAGACGTCTTTCCAAAAGAGCTTCCAGGAATGCCTCCGCACCGGCCAGTTGAATTCGTCATTGATCTTGAGCCTGGTACGGAACCTGTGTGCAAGCGTCCTTACAAGCTCGGACCTGAAGAGTTGAAGGAGCTGAAGAAGCAACTCGATATTCAAGAGAGAATGGGTCTCATCCGGCCTAGTTCTTCTCCATGGGGTTGTGGTGTTCTTTTTGTGAAGAAGAAGGATGGAACGGACCGACTTTGTGTTGATTACCGTCCATTGAACAAGAAGACCATCAAGAACAAATACCCACTTCCCAACATCAACGAGCTGTTCGAACAACTCAAAGGTGCCCAAGTATTCTCCAAGCTTGATCTCCGTATGGGTTATCATCAGATTCGTATCCGTGAGCAAGATATTCCCAAGACGGCCTTCAGGACAAGCTATGGTTCATATGAATACACTGTCATGTCTTTTGGCCTCGTCAACGCTCCTCCGACGTTCTCTCGCATGATGAACTTCATCTTCAACGCCTACACCAATGACTTCATTTTGGTCTATCTCGACGACATTCTGGTTTTCTCGAAGAACAAGGAAGATCACGCCAAGCACTTGCGTTTGGTACTCGATAAGTTGAGGGAACACAAGTTCTATGCCAAGTTCTCCAAGTGCGAATTTTGGCTCGATGAGGTTCTTTATCTTGGTCATATCATCTCTGCCAAGGGCATTGCGGTGAATCCTGAGAAGGTGTCTGCAATTGTGAATTGGGAACCTCCTCAGAACGTGAAGCAACTCCGTAGCTTCCTCGGTCTCGCAAGCTATTGCCGAAGATTCGTTGAAAACTTCTCCAAGATCGCGAAGCCTCTCTATAATCTTCTCCAGAAGCACGTCAAGTACGTTTGGTCTCCGGAGTGTGACATTGCTTTCAACACTTTGAAAGAGAAATTGATCACTGCTCCAGTTCTGACTCCGCCTGATGAATCCAAGCCATACGAGGTCTTTTGTGATGCCTCTCTCCAAGGTCTTGGCGCGGTATTGATGCAAGAGAAGAAAGTTGGTTCTTATACCTCTCGCCAATAGAAGCCCAATGAGAAGAACTACCCCACTCATGATCTCGAGTTGCCGGCAGTTGTGCATGCTCTTTTGACTTGGAGACATCTCCTTTTGGGAAGAAAAGTGGACATCTTCACTGACCACAAGAGTCTCAAGTACATCTTCACTCAGCCTAATCTCAACCTCAGGCAAACTTGATGGGTCGAAATGATTCAAGAGTATAATCCGAGTATCGAGTATACTCCAGGCAAGGCCAATGTGATTGCTGACGCATTGAGCAGAAAGGCTTATTGCAATAGTTATATTCTCAAGCCTTATCAACCCGAGCTTTGTGAAGCTTTCCGCAAACTTAATCTGCAAGTTGTTCCTCAAGGTTTCCTCGCCAACCTTCAAGTCTCTCCTACCTTGGAAGACCAGATTCGCTAAGCTCAGCTTCATGATGCTATGGTGAAAAAGGTAAAGATTGGGATTGCCAAGAGTCAATCCAAGTACAAGTGCTACCGCCTTGATGACAAGGACACTCTCTTCTTCGAGGATCGTATTGTTGTACCCAAAGGTGACCTCCGTAAAGTGATCATGAACGAGGCTCACAATTCTCTCCTCTCCATCCACCCTGGGAGCATGAAGATGTATCAGGACCTCAAGCAGGCTTATTGGTGGACTCGAATGAAGCGCGAGATTGCTCAATTCGTGAATGAATGTGATGTCTGCAGAAGAGTGAAGGCGGAACACCAAAGGCCAGCTGGTCTCCTCCAACCTCTTGCCATTCCAGAATGGAAGTTTGACCGCATTGAGATGGACTTCGTGACTGGGTTTCCAAAGTCCAAGCGTGGCAATGATGCTATATTCGTTGTCATCGACAAACTCACCTAAGTGGCTCATTTTCTGCCTATCAAAGAGTCTATCACTGGAGCTCAATTGGCGGAACTCTATACCTCTCGAATTTTTTCTCTGCATGGTATTCCTCAAGTGATCTCTTCAGACCGTGGCAGCATCTTTACCTCCAAGTTTTGTGATTCTTTTCAGAAGGCCATGGGCACCAACATCCGCTTCAGCACAGCTTTCCATCCTCAAACTAGCAGTCAAGTCGAGCGTGTCAACCAGATTCTTGAAGATATGCTCAGGGCTTGTGTGATCTCCTTCAACATGAAGTGGGAGGATTGTCTTCCTTATGCTGAATTCTCCTACAACAACAGTTTTCCAGCAAGTTCGGGCAAGGCCCCATTTGAAATTTTGTATGGCAGGAAGTGTCGTACCCCTCTCAACTGGTCTGAAACCGGTGAACGTCAGCTTTTGGGTAATGACTTAATCAGAAAGGCAGAGGAAATGTGCAAAGTCATTCGAGATAACCTCAAAGCAGCCCAATCCCGCTAGAAGAGCTACTATGATAGTAAGCACCGTGATTTGGCTTTCGAGATCGGAGATCATGTTTACCTCCGCGTCTCTCCTATGAAAGGTACTCGTCGCTTCGGTATCAAAGGGAAGCTTGCCCCCAGATACATGGGACCTTTCAAGATTGTCACCAAGAGAGGCGACCTCGCCTATCAACTCGAGCTTCCTTCAAACTTTGCAAATATTCATGATGTGTTCCATGTCTCTCAGCTTCGAAAGTGCTTCAAGACTCCTGACTGCACCATCAACTTCGAGGACAATAAGCTCCAGGAAGATCTCTCTTATCGTGAGCACCCAGTTGCTATTATTGAAGAGACTGAACGCAAGACTCGCAACAAGTCAATCAAATTTCTCAAAGTCAAGTGGTCACACCATTCCGACCGTGAAGCTACCTGGGAACGCGAAGATCACCTCCGTTCTGAGTACCCGGCGTTCTTTCAGTCCTAGATCTTGGGACGAGATCCTTTAGTAGTGGTGGAGTGTTGTAACACCCAGGATATGACTTTCCCAATTTGTACTCCAACTCTTGCCGTTTCCGGCGTTAAGTTATTTTATTTTCTCGGGTTCGGGTTTTTGTCTCCGTGTGTTGTTATCGTTGTCATGCATCTCATATCATGTTATCATATGCATTGCATTTGCATACGTGTTCATCTCATGCATTCGAGCATTTTCCCCGTTGTCTGTTTTGCATTCCGGCGCTTCGTTCTCCTCCGATGGTCATTTCTACCTTTCTTTCGTGTGTGGGGATTAAACATTTCCGTATTGGACCGAGACTTGCCAAGCAGCCTTGGTTTACTACCGGTAGACCGCCTATCAAGTTTCGTACCATTTGGACTTCGTTTGATACTCCAACGGTTAACCGAGGGACCGAAAAGGCCTCGTGTGTGTTGCAGCCCAACACCCCTCCAATTTGGCCCAAAACCCACCTAAACCCTCTCCATCATCTAGAGCGTTCGATCACGATCGCGTGGCCGAAAACCGCACCTCATTTGGACTCTCCTAGCTCCTCCTAGGCCTATATAAAGACCCCCTCCGTTTTCTTCTTCTTCTTCCCGAAACCCTAGATCCGCTCCTCCTCGCGCCGCCGGACAACGTCCGCGCCGAGTCGGACATGTCCGGCTAGCCGCCGCCGCCACGTGTCATGCCCCCGTTGGCCTGGCCGCAAACCCCGCCGCCGGCCCGCCGAAGCCGGGGCGGGCCCTCGTCGCCGCCTCCCGGGCCGCACCTCCCCGCGGCTGGGCGCCGCACCCCGCCGCCTGTCATCGCTCGCCGCCGCCATCTCCGCCGCCCTGCCGCGCCGCCTCCCGCTCCTTGACGCGCCGCACCGCGCCGGCGGGCGCCGCCCGAGCCGCCCCGGCGCCACCAACCACCGCAGTCGCCCGCTCCGGCCCGGCGGAGGACTCCGGCGAGCTCCGCCGCTCCGCCGCTCCGGCGACCCCTCCTCCTTCCCCGAGCAAATTCCGGCGATCTTCTCCAAATTCCGGAGAGATCTCGGTCAGCCTCGATCCACGTGCAAACCCTAGATCCAGATCTGGAGAGGTTGACTTTTTGCCCCGTCTTAGTTATTTTTTTGCAATATTCATCATGCCGTAACTTTGCATCTGTAGCTCCGTTTTGGACATATAGCATATCAAAATGTTCGCCTCAGAAAGCACATCATTTCATTCCATTGCATCATTTTCATTTGAGTTCATCTTGATGCCCGAAATGTTGTTAGAAGAGGGCTACTTGAGTTAATTGTCAGATCTGCTACTCCATTTAGATATTTGTCATTTTGCCATGATTAATGTGTGCATGATATGCCCATAAGCTCTACATATGTTTTATTAAGGGTTTTGCCATCTTTCCAGAGGTGCAACCCATGTATTTTTGTGATGTGTGTGGTGACTAGCACAAGCTTGCAAAGTGAGGCACTTGGTAATGCTGATTTCAGGGACTTAGCATTTCCACTAAGTCCTTGAGCTGTTTATTTCATATGGCCATATGTTCATGTTGTTTCCTAGTGATCCGTGCCTCTTTTGAGGATGATCAGTAAGGATGTTTTGTCAATCTCGTAGTGCTCTATCCATCCATGTCTTTGTTTGCAATTATGGAGCACCCTAGCTTGAGTCAATCGAGCTCTACTTTTGCTACTTTGAGAATCTGGGCAGATTGTCTACTTGTTAGCGATTTTGCCGATGATGTTGTAGTTGATCCGTGCATGCTATGCTATTGTTCTTGCCATGTCTAGCTTGCATTGTGTGTATTCTTGATGGGTGTATGCTAAGATTATCATGACTTGCTCCGTAGTGAGTGCATCGAGCTCGTAAACATGCCTACTTGATATCTGTTTTCAGCATGCTCCAGTTTTTCACTAAGTCTGAGAACTGATTATGTTTTTGCCATGTTCACATGCTTGCAATTGTATTTTCTGATCCCTTTTGGCTCAAGGTCACTAAGGGACTTTTGTTAAGCTCTTTGAGTAGCTCCATGCCATGCTTTACTTTACCATGTTCAGGTCCTGTAGCATGTAGTTTTATTGCTCCGAAGAGTGCTACCTGATCTGAGATTCCAGACAAGTGTTAATTTCACTAAGTCTGAAATCTGTTTGCCATATGCATTTTTGCCATGCTTGTTTGAACCTGTTAATGGATGAATTGGCCGTAGCTCAGTGCTAGACTTTTGTTAAGCATCTTGAATGCATCCCTGCCATGTATTTTTATGCCATGTTTGGGTGCTGTAGCGTGTTCATCTCATTGCATTTAGATGGCTACTTGTTGTAAATCGCAGACCGGTGTCATATTTGAAACGCTTGCCATTTTCCAAACCATAACTCCGATTCCGGCGTTCTTTATATCGTTTTCAAGCGATTTCATCTCATCTTTCCAGTGGCACCCTTGGATTCCCAAGTTGAGGCCAGGTTCATGCATCCTTTGTCAAATCTTGCATATGCATCCTGCATCGCATCCCGCATAGCATACCATCATTGCATCATATTGTTTGAGCTCTGCACGTGGTTGATTGTGTTCCGTTTTCTTGTTTGTCTTGTTTGGGTAGAGCCGGGAGACGAGTTCGCTAACGAGGAGCCCATTGAGTTTGCTTTTGAGGATCCAGTCAACTCTGACAACTGTGCAGGCAAGATGATCATACCCTCGAAATCACTACTATCTTTGCTTTGCTAGATGCTCGCTCTTTTGCTATGCCAATGCTATGATGCCTACCACTTGTTTTCAAGCCTCCCAAATTGCCATGTCAAACCTCTAACCCACCATGTCCTAGCAAACCGTTGATTGGCTATGTTACCGCTTTGCTCAGCCCCTCTTATAGCGTTGCTAGTTGCAGGTGAAGATTGGAGGCCGTTCCTTGTTGGAACATTTATTTACTTGTTGGGATATCATTAGATTATCTTGTTATCTTAATGCATCTATATACTTGGTAAAGGGTGGAAGGCTCGGCCTCTCTCCTAGTGTTTTGTTCCACTCTTGTCGCCTTAGTTTCCGTCATATCGGTGTTATCTTCCCGGATTTTGCGTTCCTTACGCGGTTGGGTTATAATGGGAACCCCTTGATAGTTCGCCTTGATTAAAGCTTTTCCAGCAATGCTCAACCTTGGTTTTACCATTTTCCACCTAGCCTCTTTTTCCCTTGGGTTTCCGGAGCCCGAGGGTCATCTTATTTTAACCCCCCCCCCCCGGGCCAGTGCTCCTCTGAGTGTTGGTACAACTCGTCAGCCGCCGGTGGCTACCAGGGGCAACTCTGGGCTGGCCTACCGGAAGTTTAGACAATCTGAGTGTGCCCTGAGAAATAGATATGTGCAGCTCCTATCAGGATTTGTCGGTACATTTGGGCGGTGTTGCTGGTCTTGTTTTAACCTGTCGAAGTGTCTTGAAGAACCGAGGTACCGAGTCTGATTGGAACGTCTCGGGAGGAGGTCTATTCCTTCGTTGACCGTGAGAGCTTGTCATGGGCTAAGTTGGGACTCCCCTGCAGGTATTTGAACTTTCGAAAGCCGTGCCCGCGGTTATGGGCAGATGGGATTTTGTTAATGTCCGGTTGTAGATAACTTGAACCTTAACTTAATTAAAATGAATCAACTGAGTGTGTTACCGTGATGGCCTCTTCTCGGTGGAGTCCGGGAAGTGGACACGGTGTTGGAGTAATGTTTGCGCAGGTTGTTCTCTAGTTTCTCGCTCGCGCTTTGCCTCCTCTTCTCGCTCTCTTTTGCGAATAGGTTAGCCACCGTATTTTGCTAGTCGCTTGCTGCAGCTCCACATATTTTTACCTTGCCTTGCCTATAAGCTTAAATAGTCTTGATCACGAGGGTGCGAGATTGCTGAGTCCCTGTGGCTCACAGATTACTATTACACCAGATGTAGGGCCTGATGATTCCGCTCCAGGAGACGCGCTTGAGCTCAAGTGGGAGTTCGACGAGGACTCTCAACGTTACTATGTTTCCTTTCCTGATGATCAGTAGTGGTGCCTAGTTGGGGGTGATTGGGACTGTGTCGCATGTTGGGTTATCTTTTTATTTTGGCGTTGTAGTCGGGCCATGATTGTTTGGATGATGTAATGTTATTTATGTACTTGATTGACGTGGCGAGTGTAAGCCAACTATGTTATCTCCCCTTTTATTACATATATATTACATGGGATGTTGTGAAGATTGCCTAACTTGCGACATATGCCTTCAATGCGATTATGCCTCTAAGTCGTGCCTCGACACGTGGGAGATATAGTCGCATCGAGGGTGTTACAACTATGCATTGTATGATGACTGTCCTAAAAGGTCCCTAGTCGAAAGGGCTGTGTGGATGCGCAGCCAACTAGACTAGCATATGACACGGTCGATGGCTTGGTCTCACTAGCCATGGAGCATTGGATGCTAACCGGATAATATGGACTTGGAAGGATCTGGTCGGATTCGGCATAGTCGGATCCGAGTCGAGATAAGGTCCAAGTCGGATAGACCCAACTATGAGACGCAGCGATATGTCATCTGTGAGTCTCTAGTACAACATATGTTCTATGTCCTAAGACTTGAGTTGACGCATGTACTCGGGATGGTGAAAGACTTGCTTTGGGCCGACCAAACGCTACTCCGTAACTGGGTAGTTATAAAGGTAGGTTTCGGGTTTGTCCAGAACCTGTTGGACAACATAGCAGAATTTAAAATTTTCTACGCATCACCAAGATCAATCTATGGAGTTATCTAGCAACGAGGGAAAGGGGAGTGCATCTACATACCCTTGTAGATCGCGAGCAGAAGCGTTCAAGAGAACGGGGTTGATGGAGTCGTACTCGTCGTGATCCAAATCACCGATGATCGAGCGCCGAACGGACAACACCTCCGCGTTCAACACACGTACGGTTGGGAAGACGTCTCCTCCTTCTTGATCCAGCAAGGGGGAAGGAGAGGTTGATGGAGATCCAGCAGCACGACGGCATGGTGGTGGAAGCAACGGTGATCTCGGCAGGGCTTCGCCAAGCTCAGCAAGAGGGAGAGGTGTCACGGGAGGGAGAGGGAGGCGCCAGGGGCTAGGGTGCGGCTGCCCTCCCCCCCCCCCCCCCCACTATATATAGGGACCCTAGGGGGGGCGCTGGCCCTAGATACTGGATCTCAAGGGGGGGCGGCCAAGGGGGGTGTCTTGCCCCCCAAGCCAAGTGGGGCGCCCCCACCCCTAGGGTTTCCAACCCTAGTCGCAGGGGGAGGCCGAAGGGGGGCGCACCATCCCACCAGAGGCTGGTTCCCTTCCCCACTTCAGCCAATGGGGCCCTCCGGGATAGGTGGCCCCACCCGGTGGACCCCCGGGACCCTTCCGGTGGTCCCCGTACAATACCGATGACCCCCGAAACTTTCCCGATGGCCGAAACTAGACTTCCTATATATAATTCTTCACCTCCGGACCATTACGGAAGTCCTCGTGACGTCCGGGATCTCATCCGGGACTCCGAACAAGTTTCGGGTTACCGCATACTAATATCTCTACAACCCTAGCGTCACCGAACCTTAAGTGTGTAGACCCTACGGGTTCGGGAGACACGCAGTCATGACCGAGACGACTCTCCGGTCAATAACCAACAGCGAGATCTGGATACCCATGTTGGCTGCCACATGCTCCTCGGTGATCTCATCAGATGAACCACGATGTCGAGGATTCAATCAATCCAGTATACAATTCCCTTTGTCAATCGGTACGTTACTCGCTCGAGACTCGATCGTCGGTATCCCAATACCTCGTTCAATCTCGTTACCGGCAAGTCACTTTACTTGTACCCTAATGCATGATCACGTGATCAACCACTTGGTCACATTGAGCTCATTATGATGATGCATTACCGAGTGGGCCCACAGATACTGTAACACCCCGGATATAACTTTCCCAATTTGTACTCCAACTCTTGCCGTTTCCGGCGTTAAGTTTTATTTATTTCCTCGGGTTCGGGTTTTGTCTCCATGTGTTGTTGTCGTTGTCATCCATCTCATATCATGTCATCATGTGCATTGCATTTGCATACGTGTTCGTCTCATGCATTCGAGCATTTTCCCCGTTGTCCGTTTTGCATTCCGGCGCTTCGTTCTCCTCCGGTGGTCATTTCTAGCTTTTTTCGTGTGTGGGGTTTAAAAATTTCCGGATTGGACCGAGACTTGCCAAGCGGCCTTGGTTTACTACCGGTAGACCGCCTGTCAAGTTTCGTATCATTTGGACTTCGTTTGATACTCCAACGGTTAACCGAGGGACCGAAAAGGCCTCGTGTGTGTTGCAGCCCAACACCCCTCCAATTTGGCCCAAAACCCACCTAACTCTGCTCCATCATCTAGAGCGTTCGATCAGGATCGCGTGGTCGAAAACTGCACCTCATTTGGACTCTCCTAGCTCCTCCTATGCCTATTTAAAGTCCCCTCCCGAAATTCGCGGATCAATCCACCCTAACCTAGCCCCCCTTCGTCTCTCCGCGCGCCGGACGTGTCCGGACGCGCCGGACAAAACTGCCGCCGCTGCCCCGCGCCCTATCGCCGCCTGCCATGTGGCTCCCCGCCCCACATCACCGCCGAAGCCCGCCGGGCCCGAGGCCGGCCCTCCCCGCGAGTCGCCCGGGCCAGAGCCGCCTGCCCGCGCGCCCGCGTCCTCCTCCTCCGCGCCGCCCACCGCCGCCTTCCTCCACCGACGCCGGCGCCGCCACCAGGGAGCAGCTCCGGCGAGTCCTCGCGCCGCCCAACGCGCGTCAGACCCCGCCGGCGCCGCGCCCGACCCCGGCCACCACTGGCGACCCAACTCCGGCGCCGGATCCGGTCGGCTCCGGCCTCCTCCGACCTCCCCGGCGCCGCCCCGCGTTCCCCTCCGGTGAAACTCCGGCCGTCTATAGTGCCTCGCCGGCCCCGCCTCGATCTGCGTGCCTCGGGTCAAACCCTAGATCTGGGAGGTTGAATTTTCGTCTAAGTCCCTAAAATTCCGATCCATATGCTCATGTTCATGACCTCGTAACTTTGCATCCGTAGCTCCGATTCATGCATGTAGCATATCAAAATGTTCATCTCAGGGAGTACATTGTTTCATTCCATTGCATCATTTTCATTTGAGTTCATCTTGATGCACGAAATGTTGTTAGAAGAGGGCTACTTGAGTTAATTGTCAGATCTGCTACTCCATTTAGGTTTTTGTCATTTTTGCCGTGATTAATGTGTGCATGATATGCCCATGAGTTCCACATATGTTTTGTTAAGGGTTTTGTCATCTTTCCAGAGGTGCAACCCATGTATTTTTGTGATGTGTACAGTGACTAGTGCAAGCTTGCAAAGTGGTGCACTTGCTAATTCTGTTTTCAGGGACTTAGCAATTCCACCAAGTCCTTGAGCTGTTTATCTCATGATGCCATATGTTCTTGTTGTTTTCTAGTGATCCGTGCCTCTTTTGAGGATGGTCAGTAAGGATGTTTTGTTAATCTTGTAGTGCTCTATCCATCCGTGTCTTTGTTTGCAATTATGGAGCAGCCTAGCTTGAGTCAATCGAGCTCTACTTTTGCTACTTTGTGAATCTGGGCAGATTCTCAACTTGTTTGCAATTTTGCCGATGATGTTGTAGTTGATTCGTGCATTCTATGCTATTGTTCTTGCCATGTCTAGCTTGTATTTTGTGCCTTCTTGATAGATGTATGCTTGTCTTTCCATGACTTGCTTTGTAGTGAGTGCATCGAGCTCGTAAACATGCCTACTTGAGTTATGTTTCAGCATGCTCCAGTTTTCACTAAGTCAAAACTGATTATGTTTTTGCTATTTTCACATGCTTGCAATTGTATTTTCTTGTACTTTTTGGCTCAAGGTCACTAAGGGACTTTTGTTAAGCTCTTTGAGTAGCTCCATGCCATGCTTTACTTTGCCTTGTTCAGGTCCTGTAGCATGTAGTTTTGTTGCTCCGAAGAGTGCTACCTGATATGAAATTCCAGACAAGTGTTAATTTCACTCAGTTTGAGATCTGTTTGTCTAGTCACGAAGTCCATTTCAATGTGGTCAAACTTCCATTCTGGAATGGCAAGAGGTTGGAGGAGACCAGCTGGTCTTTGGTGTTCTGCCTTCACTCTTCTACAGACATCACATTCATTCACGAATTGAGCGATCTCTCGCTTCATTCGAGTCCACCAATAAGCTTGCTTAAGGTCCTGATACATCTTCGTGCTCCCAGGGTGGAAGGCTCGGCCTCTCGCCTAGTGTTTTGTTCCACTCTTGCCGCCCTAGTTTTCCGTCATATCGGTGTTATGTTCCCGGATTTTGCGTTCCTTACGCGGTTGGGTTATAATGGGAACCCCTTGATAGTTCGCCTTGATTAAAGCTTTTCCAGCAATGCCCAACCTTGGTTTTACCTTTCGCCACCTAGCCTCTTTTTCCCTTGGGTTTCCGTAGCCCGAGGGTCATCTTATTTAACCCCCCCCCCCGGGCCAGTGCTCCTCTGAGTGTTGGTCCGAACTGGGCAGCCTGCGGGGCCACCTCGGGGCAACTTGAGGGTTCGTTTTACTCGTAGCTTGACCTATCTGAGTGTGCCCTAAGAACGAGATATGTGCAGCTCCTATCGGGATTTGTCAGCACATTCGGGCGGTGTTGCTGGTCTTGTTTTAACCTGTCGGAGTGTCTTGAGTAACCGAGATACCGAGTCTGATCGGAACGTCTTGGGAGGAGGTCTATTCCTTCGTTGACCGTGAGAGCTTGTCATGGGCTAAGTTGGGACTCCCCTGCAGGGATTTGAACTTTCGAAAGCCGTGCCAGTGGTTATGGGCAGATGGGAATTTGTTAATGTCCGGCTGTAGATAACTTGAACCTTAACTTAATTAAAATGAATCAACTGAGTGTGTTACCGTGATGGCCTCTTCTCGTCGGAGTCCGGGAAGTGGACACGGTGTTGGAGTAATGTTTGCGCAGGTTGTTCTCTAGTTTCTCGCTCGCGCTTTGCCTCCTCTTCTCGCTCTCTTTTGCGAATAGGTTAGCCACCATATTTTGCTAGTTGCTTGCTGCAGCTCCACATATTTTTACCTTGCCTTGCCTATAAGCTTAAATAGTCTTGATCGCGAGGGTGCGAGATTGCTGAGTCCCTGTGGCTCACAAATTACTATTACACCAGATGCAGGGCCTGATGATTCCGCTCCAGGAGACGCGCTTGAGCTCAAGTGGGAGTTCGACGAGGACTCTCAACGTTACTATGTTTCCTTTCTTGATGATCAGTAGTGGTGCCCAGTTGGGGGTGATTGGGACCGTGTCGCATGTTGGGTTCTCTTTTATTTTGGCGCCATAGTCGGGCCATGAGTGTTTGGCTGATGTAATGTTATTTATGTACTTGATTGACGTGGCGAGTGTAAGCCAACTATGTTATCTCCCCTTTTATTATCATATTACATGGGATGTTGTAAAGATTGCCTAACTTGCGACATATGCCTTCAATGCGATTATGCCTCTAAGTCGTGCCTCGACACGTGGGAGATATAGTCGCATCGAGGGTGTTACAAGTTGGTAATCAGAGCCTTCCCCGACCTTAGGAGCCCCATTGCTTGATCGTTATTAGCGGCCGAGTTGTGTCTAGAAAAATGTTTTGAGTCTTTTAGGAATTATATATCGGAGAGTTTAGGAATTCTTTTTACTTCCCAGTCTCCTCATCGCTCTGGTAAGGCATCCTGACGTAGAGTTTTGACTTTTCTCTTCTCAAATTTCACTAAAAAAATTTAGGAACACGCGGGTATCTTGGAATTGTTCCGATGGTTTTATGATGAGAACATTGTCTTGGTGCCTCCTGTCAGGGGTTTTCTGGAAGTGTCCCGGGGAGTTGAACTCTGAGGTGTTGTCATCATAATTTTATCGTTGCAGTTCTGGAATACCTGAGTTTAGTACTCCGACATCGAAAACCTCTTTTATGAAGTTCGTTGGTGAGATTACCTCGACGCCACCCAGTACTGGGGCGGCAGTTCGGGAGTATCGCCATAACTTGTATAACGGATGCTTTTCGAAGGTTGAGGTAGATGGTTTCCAAAGTTTTCTTGGTTATGTGTTGAAGGATGGATACAGCTGGATGTAGGATTTGCTAGAATTGGGTGAGATATTATGCTTCCCCTGTATCCCCAACACCTGATTGCATAACCGGAAAGGTTCGGTAGTTTCATAGGTGGGAATTCTAGTAGCTCTAGTTCTTCTTCCACGGATATTGGTTTGAGATTGGGATTTCTTACCGATTATTCGTTCTCGATCCGTACCTTGTTGATTTATTTCTCTACCTTAATTCTACATGGCTTCTCAATTTATGGATATGTGACCATTTCAAGAGGAATGCATTCGTTCACTTTGTTCGGATGTGAAGACTATATGTTGCAATTTTCATTCCGTTGGATTCAGCTTCAATATTTGTCTGTCAATGTGCTAATGGTGGTCAACCTCTTCAGGATGGCTCCTCCAACGCGCACGACTCCGAATCCTAATCCACCAGCACCTCCACCTCCTCCAGAGACATGGCAAGCTGTGATAGCCGCAACCAATGCAAACACACAGTTGATCACGCAAATTCTCCAAGAGCGCAATCAAGGCAACAATCAGAATCACTTTGCTACACTCAACCAGTTCCTTGCTAACGGGCTTGTGGATCTGTGCAAGCATTTCGAGTGCAGTAACGTCAAGGCTAAGGACTTTGTTTGCAAATATCAATACGTCTTTCCAGAAGAGCAGCAGAAGTGTTGGCTTCCTCCTCCTCCGTTCCGTCAGCCGTATCAGCAAAAGAGCAAAGGTGGCAGTGGTTCTTTCCACCCACCCAACCCTGGCTTTCAGAACAAGACTTCGTCTCAATCTCCAAGATCAAGTGCTCCGTATCACCGTCCGCTTTCAGAGGTCATGTGCAACAAGTGCCAACAGAAGGGTCACTATGCCAACAAGTGTTTCAACCAGAGGCGTCTTCCTCCTCCTCCTCCTATCAGATCGCCAAGTACAGCTGTGGTCAAACATAACCCCAAGCACGCCAAGGTCAATTTGATGAATGCAGCTCAGGCAGAGGACTCGTCAGATGTGATCATGGGTAACCTTCCTGTTAATGATATTCCTGCAAGAGTTCTTTTTGATACGGGTGCATCGCATTGTTTCATGTCAAAGCCATTTTTTACCAAGCATGAGTTCGTTTCTTCTCATTTGGGTAAACAAATGGATATCGTTTCTCCTGGCAAACGTTTGAGTGCAAGTCTGGAGGTGTCAGATGTTACTATCACATTGGGCGACTACAAGTTCCTTTCTTCCCCAATGGTTCTTGATAACTCGGATATTGATCTTATTCTCGGAATGGATTGGCTTTCTAAGCACATGGCTCAGCTTGATTGTGCAGCCAGGCAGATTCAATTGACTCATTCGTCTGAGGATGTAATTGTCTTTGCCGCTCGGGATAATACCATTCGTCTGTTTTCTCTCAATGAGAAGGGTGAACTGGATGCTATCTCTCAAATTCCACTCATTTGCGAATATCAAGACGTCTTTCCAGAAGAGCTTCCAGGAATGCCTCCGCACCGGCCAGTTGAATTCGTTATTGATCTTGAGCCTGGCACGGAACCTGTGTGCAAACGTCCTTACAAGATCGGACCTGAAGAGTTGAAGGAGCTGAAGAAGCAACTCGATATTCAAGAGAAAATGGGTCTCATCTGGCCTAGTTCTTCTCCATGGGGTTGTGGTGTTCTTTCTGTGAAGAAGAAGGATGGAACGGACCGACTTTGTGTTGATTACCGTCCATTGAACAAGAAGACCATCAAGAACAAATACCCACTTCCCAACATTAATGAGTTGTTCGAACAACTCAAGGGGGCCCAAGTATTCTCCAAGCTTGATCTCCGTATGGGCTATCATCAAATTCGAATCCGTGAGCAAGATATTCCCAAGACGGCTTTCAGGACAAGCTATGGTTCATATGAATACACTATCATGTCTTTTGGCCTCGTCAACGCTCCTCCGATGTTCTCTCGCATGATGAACTTCATCTTCAACGCCTACACCAATGACTTCGTTTTGGTCTACCTCGACGACATTCTGGTTTTCTCGAAGAACAAGGAAGATCATGCCAAGCACTTGCGTTTGGTACTCGATAAGCTCAGGGAACATCAGTTCTACGCTAAGTTCTCCAAGTGTGAATTTTGGCTTGATGAGGTTCTTTATCTTGGTCATATCATCTCTGCCAAGGGCATTGCCGTGAATCCTGAGAAGGTGTCTGCAATTGTGAATTGGGAACCTCCTCAGAACGTGAAGCAACTCCATAGCTTCCTCGGTCTCGCAAGCTATTGCCGAAGATTCGTTGAAAACTTTTCTAAGATCACGAAGCCTCTCTCTAATCTTCTTCAGAAGCACGTCAAGTATGTTTGGTCTCTGGAGTGTGACATTGCTTTCAACACTTTGAAAGAGAAATTGATCACTGCTCCAGTTCTCACTCTGCCTGATGAATCCAAGCCGTACGAGGTCTTTTGTGATGCCTCTCTCCAAGGTCTTGGCGCAGTATTGATGCAAGAGAAGAAAGTTGTTGCTTATAACTCTCGCCAGTTGAAGCCTAATGAGAAGAACTACCCCACTCATGGTCTCTGGAGTTGTGCATGCTCTTTTGACTTGGAGACATCTTCTATTGGGAAGAAAAGTGGACATTTTCACTGATCACAAGAGTCTCAAGTACATCTTCACTCAGCCTAATCTCAACCTCAGGCAAACTCGATGGGTCGAAATGATTCAAGAGTATAATCCGAGTATCGAGTATACTCCAGGCAAGGCCAATGTGATTGCTGACGCTTTGAGCAGGAAACCTTATTGCAACAGTCTTATTCTCAAGCCTTATCAACCCGAGCTTTGTGAAGCCTTCCGCAAACTTAATCTGCAAGTTCTTCCTCAAGGTTTCCTCGCCAACCTTCAAGTCTCTCCTACCTTGGAAGACCAGATTCGCCAAGCCCAGCTTCTTGATGCTATGGTGAAAAAGGTGAAGATTGGGATTACCAAGAGTCAATCCAAGTACAAGTGCTACCGCCTTGATGAAAAGGATACTCTCTTCTTCGAGGATCGTATTGTTGTACCCAAAGGTGACATCCGTAAAGTGATCATGAACGAGGCTCACAATTCTCTCCTCTCCATCCACCCTGGGAGCACGAAGATGTATCAGGACCTTAAGCAAGCTTATTGGTGGACTCAAATGAAGCGAGAGATCGCTCAATTTGTGAATGAATGTGATGTCTGCAGAAGAGTGAAGGCAGAACACCAAAGACCAGCTGGTCTCCTCCAACCTCTTGCCATTCCAGAATGGAAGTTTGACCACATTGTAATGGACTTCGTGACTGGGTTTCCAAAGTCCAAGCATGGCAATGATGCTATATTCGTTGTCATCGACAAACTCACCAAAGTGGCTCATTTTCTGCCTATCAAAGAGTCGATCACTATAGCTCAATTGGCGGAACTCTATACCTCTCGAATTGTCTCTCTACGCGGTATTCCTCAAGTGATCTCTTCAGACCGTGGCAGCATCTTTACATCGAAGTTTTGGGATTCTTTTCAGAAGGCCATGGGCACCGACATCCGCTTCAGCACAGCTTCCCATCCTCAAACTAGCGGTCAAGTCGAGCATGTCAACCAGATTCTTGAAGATATGCTCAAGGCTTGTGTGATCTCCTTCGGCATGAAGTGGGAGGATTGTCTTCCTTATGCTGAATTCTCCTACAACAATAGTTTTCAAGCAAGTTCGGGCAAGGCCCCATTTGAAATTCGGTATGGCAGGAAGTGTCGTACCCCTCTCAACTGGTCTGAAACCGGTGAACGTCAGCTTTTGGGTAATGACTTAATCACATAGGCAGAGGAAATGTGCAAAGTCATTCGTGATAACCTCAAAGCAGCCCAATCCCGTCAGAAGAGCTACTATGACAGTAAGCACCGTGATTTGGCTTTCGAGATCGGAGATCATGTTTACCTCCGCGTCTCACCTATGAAAGGTACTCGTCGCTTCGGTATCAAAGGGAAGCTTGCCCCAAGATACGTGGGACCTTTCAAGATTGTCAGCAAGAGAGGCGACCTCGCCTATCAACTCGAGCTTCCTTCGAACTTTGTAAATGTTCATGACGTGTTCCATGTCTCTCAGCTCCGAAAGTGCTTCAAGACTCCTGACCGCACCGTCAACTTCGAGGACATTGAGCTCCAAGAATATCTCTCCTATCGTGAGCACCCAGTTTCTATTCTTGAAGAGACTGAACACAAGACTCGCAACAAGTCAATCAAATTTCTCAAAGTCAAGTGGTCACACCATTCCGACGTGAAGCTACCTGGGAACGCGAGGATCACCTCCATTCTGAGTACCCGGCGTTCTTTCAGTCCTAGATCTCGGGACGAGATCCTTTCGTAGTGGAGTGTTGTAACACCCCGGATGTAACTTTCCCAATTTGTACTCCAACTCTTGCCGTTTCCGACGGTAAGTTTTATTTATTTCCTCGGGTTCGGGTTTTGTCTCCGTGTGTTGTTGTCGTTGTCATGCATCTCATATCATGTCATCATGTGCATTGCATTTGCATACGTGTTCGTCTCATGCATTCGAGCATTTTCCCCGTTGTCTGTTTTGCATTCCGGCGCTTCGTTCTCCTCCGGTGGTCATTTCTAGCTTTTTTCGTGTGTGGGGTTTAAACATTTCTGTATTGGACCGAGACTTGCCAAGCGGCCTTGGTTTACTACCGGTAGACCGCCTGTCAAGTTTCGTATCATTTGGACTTCGTTTGATACTCCAACGGTTAACCGAGGGACCGAAAAGGCCTCGTGTGTGTTGCAGCCCAACACCCCTCCAATTTGGCCCAAAACCCACCTAACTCTTCTCCATCATCTAGAGCGTTCGATCACGACCGCGTGGCCGAAAACCGCACCTCATTTGGACTCTCCTAGCTCCTCCTATGCCTATTTAAAGTCCCCTCCCGAAATTCGCGGATCAATCCACCCTAACCTAGCCCCCCTTCGTCTCTCCGCGCGCCGGACGTGTCCGGACGCGCGGGACAAAACCGCCGCCGCCGCCCGCGCCCTATCGCTGCCTGCCACGTGGCTCCCTGCCCCACATCGCCGCCGAAGCCCGCCGGGCCCGAGGCCGGCCCTCCCCGCGAGCCGCCCGGGCCAGAGCCGCCTGCCCGCGCGCCCGCGTCCTCCTCCTCCGCGCCGCCCGCCGCCGCCTTCCTCCACCGACGCCGGCGCCGCCACCAGGGAGCAGCTCCGGCGAGTCCTCCTGCCGCCCGACGCGCGTCAGACCCGCCGGCGCCGCGCCCGACCCCGGCCACCACCGGCGACCCAACTCCGGCGCCGGACCCGGTCGGCTCCGGCCTCCTCCGACCTCCCCGGCGCCGCCCCGTGTTCCCCTCCGGCGAAACTCTGGCCGTCTACAGTGCCTCGCTGGCCCCGCCTCGATCTGCGTGCCTCGGGTCAAACCCTAGATCTGGGAGGTTGAATTTTCGTCTAAGTCCCTAAAATTCCGATCCATATGCTCATGTTCGTGACCTTGTAACTTTGCATCGGTAGCTCCGATTCATGCATATAGCATATCAAAATGTTCACCTCAGAGAGTACATCATTTCACTCCATTGCATCATTTTCATTTGAGTTCATCTTGATGCCCGAAATGCTGTTAGAAGAGGGCTACTTGAGTTAATTGTCAGATCTGCTACTCCATTTAGGTTTTTGTCATTTTTGCCATGATTAATGTGTGCATGATATGCCCATGAGTTCTACATATGTTTTGTTAAGGGTTTTGTCATCTTTCCAGAGGTGCAACCCATGTATTTTTGTGATATGTGTGGTAACTAGTGCAAGCTTGCAAAGTGGTGCACTTGCTAATTCTGTTTTTAGGGACTTAGCAATTCCACTAAGTCCTTGAGCTGTTTATCTCATGATGCCATATGTTCTTGTTGTTTCCTAGTGATCAGTAAGGATGTTTTGTTAATCTTGTAGTGCTCTATCCATCCTTATCTTTGTTTGCAATTATGGAGCACCCTAGCTTGAGTCAATCGAGCTCTACTTTTGCTACTTTGTGAATCTGGGAAGATTGTCAACTTGTTTGCAATTTTGTCGATGATGTTGTAGTTGATCCGTGCATGCTATGCTATTGTTCTTGCCATGTCTAGCTTGTATTTTGTGCCTTCTTGATAGATGTATGCTTGTCTTGCCATGACTTGCTCTGTAGTGAGTGCATCGAGCTCGTAAACATGCCTACTTGAGTAATGTTTCAGCATGCTTCAGTTTTCACTAAGTCTGAAAACTGATTATGTTTTTGCTATGTTCACATGCTTGCAATTGTATTTTCTGGTCCTTTTTGGCATAAGGTCACTAAGGGACTTTTGTTAAGCTCTTTGAGTAGCTCCATGCCATGCTTTACGTTGCCTTGTTCAGGTCCTGTAGCATGTAGTTTTGTTGCCCTGAAGAGTGCTATCTGATCTGAAATTCCAGACAAGTGTTAATTTCACTAAGTCTGAGATCTGTTTGTCATATGCATTTTTGCCATGCTTGTTTGAAGCTGTTAATGGATGAATTAGCCGTAGCTCAATGCTAGACTTTTGTTAAGCATCTTGAATGCATCCCTGCCATGTATTTTGTTGTCATGTTTGGGTGTTGTAGCATGTTCATGTCATTGCATTTAGGTGGCTACTTGCTGTAAATCACAGACCGGTGTCATTTTTGAATCGCTTGCCATTTCCAAACCGTAACTCCGATTCCGGCGTTATTTATATTGTTTCAAGCGATTTCATCTCACCTTTCTAGTGGCACACTTGGATTTCCAAGTTGAGGCCAGGTTCTTGCGTTTCCTGTCATATCTTGCATTTTGCATCCCGCATCGCATCCCGCATAGCATATCATCTTTGCATCATCTTGTTGTCCCTTGCACGTGGTTGATTGTGTCCTTGTTGCTTGTTTCTCTTGTTTGGGTAGAGCCGGGAGACAAGTTCGCTAGCGAGGAGCCCGTTGAGTTTGCTTTTGAGGATCCAGTCAACTCTGATAACTGTGCAGGCAAGATGATCATACCCTCGAAATCACTACTATCTTTGCTATGCTAGTTTGCTCGCTCTTTTGCTATGCCAATGCTACAATGCCTACCATTTTCTTTCAAGCCTATCAAATTGCCATGTCAAACCTCTAACCCACCATGTCCTAGCAAACCATTGATTGGCTATGTTACCGCTTTGCTCAGCCCCTCTTATAGCGTTGCTAGTTGCAGGTGAAGATCGGAGGCCATTCCTTGTTGGAACATTTACTTACTTGTTGGGATATCATTATATTATCTTGTTATCTTAATGCATCTATATACTTGGTAAAGGGTGGAAGGCTTGGCCTCTCTCCTAGTGTTTTGTTCCACTCTTGCCGCCCTAGTTTTCCGTCATATCGGTGTTATGTTCCCGGATTTTGCGTTCCTTACGCGGTTGGGTTATAATGGGAACCCCTTGATAGTTCGCCTTGATTAAAGCTTTTCCAGCAATGCCCAACCTTGGTTTTACCATTCGCCACCTAGCCTCTTTTTCCCTTGGGTTTCCGGAGCCCGAGGGTCATCTTATTTAACCCCCCCCCCTCCCCGGGCCAGTGTTCCTCTGAGTGTTGGTCCGAACTGGGCAGCCTGCGGGGCCACCTCGGGGCAACTTGAGGGTTCGTTTTACTCGTAGCTTGACCTATCTAAGTGTGCCCTGAGAACGAGATATGTGCAGCTCCTATCGGGATTTGCCGGCACATTCGGGCGGTGTTGCTGGTCTTGTTATAACCTGTCGAAATGTCTTGAGTAACCGAGATACCGAGTCTGATCGGAACGTCTTGGGAGGAGGTCTATTCCTTCGTTGACCGTGAGAGCTTGTCATGGGCTAAGTTGGGACTCCCCTGCAGGGATTTGAACTTTTGAAAGCCATGCCCGCGGTTATGGGCAGATGGGAATTTGTTAATGTCCGATTGTAGATAACTTGAACCTTAACTTAATTAAAATGAATCAACTGAGTGTGTTACCGTGATGGCCTCTTCTCGGCGGAGTCCGGGAAGTGGACACGGTGTTGGAGTAATGTTTGCGCAGGTTGTTCTCTAGTTTCTCGCTCGTGCTTTGCCTCCTCTTCTCGCTCTCTTTTGCGAATAGGTTGGCCACCATATTTTGCTAGTCGCTTGCTGCAGCTCCACATATATTTACCTTGCCATTCCTATAAGCTTAAATAGTCTTGATCGCGAGGGTGCGAGATTGCTGAGTCCCTGTGGCTCACAGATTACTATTACACCAGATGTAGGGCCTGATGATTCCGCTCCAGGAGACGCGCTTGAGCTCAAGTGGGAGTTTGACGAGGACTCTCAACGTTACTATGTTTCCTTTCCTGATGATCAGTAGTGGTGCCCAGTTGGGGGTGATTGGGACCGTGTCGCATGTTGGGTTCTCTTTTATTTTGGCGTCGTAGTCGGGCCATGAGTGTTTGGATGATGTAATGTTATTTATGTACTTGATTGACGTGGCGAGTGTAAGCCAACTATGTTATCTCCCCTTTATGATTTATACTACATGGGATGTTGTGAAGATTGCCTAACTTGCGACATATGCCTTCAATGCGATTATGCCTCTAAGTCGTGCCCCGACACGTGGGAGATATAGTCGCATCGAGGGTGTTACAGATACCTCTCTGTCATATGGAGTGACAAAATCCCAGTCTCGATTCGTGCCAACCCAACAGACACTTTCGGAGATACCCGTAGTGCACCTTTATAGTCACCCAGTTACGTTGTGACGTTTGGCACACCCAAAGCACTCCTACGGTATCCGGGAGTTGCACAATCTCATGGTCTAAGGAAATGATACTTGACATTCGGAAAAGCTCTAGCAAACGAACTACACGATCTTTCAGCTATGCTTAGGATTGGGTCTTGTCCATCACATCATTCTCCTAATGATGTGATCCCGTTATCAATGACATCTAATGTCCATAGTCAGGAAACCATGACTATCTTTTGATCAACGAGCTAGTCAACTAGAGGCTCACTAGGGACGTGTTGTGGTCTATGTGTTCACACATGTATTACGATTTCCGGATAACACAATTATAGCATGAACAATAGACAATTATCATGAACAAGGAAATATAATAATAACCATTTTATTATTGCCTCTAGGGCATATTTACAACAGTCTCCCACTTGCACTAGAGTCAATAATCTAGTTACATTGTGATGAATCGAACACCCATAGAGGTCTGGTGTTGATCATGTTTTGCTCTAGGGAGAGGTTTAGTCAACGGATCTGCTACATTCAGGTCCGTATGTACTTTACAAATATCTATGTCTCCATTTTGAACACTTTCACGAATGGAGTTGAAGCGACGCTTGATATGCCCGGTCTTCCTGTGAAACCTGGGCTCCTTAGCAAGGGCAATAGCTCCAGTGTTGTCACAGAAGAGAGTCATCGGGCCCGACGCATTGGGAGTGACTCCTAGGTCGGTAATGAACTCCTTCATCCAGATTGCTTCTTGTGCTGCCTCCGAGGCTGCCATGTACTCCGCTTCACATGTAGATCCCACCACAACGCTTTGCTTGCAACTGCATCAGCTTACTGCCCCACCATTCAAAATATACACGTATCCGGTTTGTGACTTAGAGTCATCCAGATCTGTGTCAAAGCTAGCATTGACGTAACCCTTTACGACGAGCTCTTCGTCACCTCCATAAACGAGAATCATATCCTTAGTCCTCTTCAGGTACTTCAGGATATTCTTGACTGCTGTCCAGTGTTCCATGCCGGAATTACTTTGGTACCTTCCTACCAAACTTACGACAAGGTTTACATCAGGTCTGGTACACAGCATGGCATACATAATAGACCCTATGGCCGAGGCATAGGGGACGACACTCATCTTTTATCTATCTTCTGCCGTGGTCGGGCATTGAGCCATGCTCAATTGCATACCTTGCAATACAGGCAAGAACCCCTTCTTGGACTGATCCATATTGAACTTCTTCAATATCTTGTCAAGGTACATACTTTGTGAAAGACCAATGAGGCGTCTCGATCTATCTCTATAGATTTTGATGCCTAATATATAAGCAGCTTCTCCAAGGTCCTTCATTGAAAAACACTTGTTCAAGTAGGCCTTTATGGTTTCCAAGAATTCTATATCATTTCCCATCAACAGTATGTCATCCACATATAATATGAGAAATGCTACGGAGCTCCCACTCACCTTCTTGTAAACACAGGCTTCTCCATAAGTCTGTGTAAACCCAAACGCTTTGATCATCTCATCAAATCGAATGTTCCAACTCCGAGATGCTTGCACCAGCCCATAGATTGAGTGTTGGAGCTTGCACACCTTGTTAGCATTCTTAGGATCGACAAAACCTTCCGGCTGCATCATATACAATTCTTCCTTAAGAAAGCCGTTAAGGAATGCCGTTTTGACGTCCATTTGCCATATCTCATAATCATAGAATGCGGCAACTGCTAACATGATTCGGACGGACTTCAGCTTTGCTACTGGTGAGAAAGTCTCATCGTAGTCAACCCCTTGAACTTGTCGAAAACCCTTAGCGACGAGTCGAGCCTTGTAGATGGTCACATTACCATCTGCGTCTGTCTTCTTTTTAAAGATCCATTTATTTTCTATGGCTCGCCGATCATTGGGCAAGTCAGTCAAAGTCCATACTTCGTTTTCATACATGGATCCTATCTCGGATTTCATGGCTTCTAGCCATTTGTCGGAATCTGGGCCCGCCATCGCTTCCTCACAGTTTGAAGGTTCACCGTTGTCTAACAACATGATTTCCAAGACAGGGTTGCCGTACCACTCTGGTGCGGAACGTGTTCTTGTGGACCTACGAAGTTCAGTAGCAACTTGATCTGAAGTTCCATGATCATCATCATTAACTTCCTCTCTAGTCGGTGCAGGAACCTCAGGAACATTTTGCTGAGTTGTGCCACTTTACGGTTCAAGAGATAATACTTCATCAAGTTCTACTTTCCTCCCACTTACTTCTTTCGAGAGAAACTCTTTCTCTAGAAAGGATCCATTCTTGGCAACAAAGATCTTGCCTTCGAATCTTAGGTAGAAGGTATGCCCAATAGTTTCTTTAGGGTATCCTATGAAGACGCATTTTTCTGACTTGGGTTCGAGCTTTTCAGGTTGAAGTTTCTTGACATAAGCATCGCATCCCCAAACTTTTAGAAACGACAGCTTAGGTTTCTTCCCAAACCATAATTCATACGGTGTCATCTCAATGGATTTCGACGGAGCCCTATTTAAAGTGAATGCGACAGTCTCTAAAGCATAGCCCCAAAATGACAGCGGTAGATCGGTAAGAGACATCATAGATCGCACCATATCCAATAGAGTGCGATTATGATGTTTGGACACACCATTACACTGAGGTGTTCCAGGCGGCGTGAGTTGTGAAACTATTCCACATTTCCTTAAGTGTGTGCCAAATTCGTGACTCAAGTATTCTCCCCCATGATTTGATCGCAAGAACTTGATTTTCCTGTCATGTTGATTCAAACCTCACTCTGAAATTCCTTGAACTTTTCAAAGGTCTCAGACTTGTGTTTCATTAAGTAGACATACCCATATCTACTCAAGTCATCAGTGAGGGTGAGAACATAACGATAGCCACCGCGAGCCTCAACACTCATTGGACCGCACACATCAGTATGTATGATTTCCAATAAGTTGGTTGCTCGCTCCATTGTTCCTGAGAATGGAGTCTTGGTCATTTTACCCATGAGGCATGGTTCGCACGTGTCAAATGATTCGTAATAAAGAGACTCCAAAAGTCCATCTGCATGGAGCTTCTTCATGCGTTTGACATCTATGTGACCAAGGCGGCAGTGCCACAAGTATGTGGGACTATCATTATCAACCTTACATCTTTTGGTGTTCACACTATGAATATGTGTAACATTACGCTCGAGATTCATTAAGAATAAACCATTCACCAGTGGGGCATGACCATAAAACATATCTCTCATATAAATAGAACAACCATTATTCTCGGATTTAAATGAGTAGCCATCTTGAATTAAATGAGATCCTGATACAATGTTCATGCTCAAAGCTGGCACTAAATAACAATTATTGAGGTTTAAAACTAATCCCGTAGGTAAATGTAGAGGTAGCATGCCGACGGCGATCATATCGACCTTGGAACCATTCCCGACGCGCATCGTCACCTTGTCCTTCGCCAGTCTCCGCTTATTCCGCAGCTCCTGCTTTGAGTTACAAATGTGAGCAACCGCACCGGTATCAAATACCCAGGAGCTACTACGAGTACTGGTAAGGTACACATCAATTACATGTATATCACATATACCTTTAGTGTTGCCGGCCTTCTTGTCCGCTAAGTATTTGGGGCAGTTCCGCTTCCAGTGACCACTTCCCTTGCAATAAAAACACTCAGTCTCGGGCTTGGGTCCATTCTTTGGCTTCTTCCCGGCAGCTTGCTTACCGGGCGCGGCAACCCCCTTGCCGTCCTTCTTGAAGTTCTTCTTACCCTTGCCTTTCTTAAACTTAGTGGTTTTATTCACCATCAACACTTGATGTTCCTTTTTGATCTCCACCTCCGCTGATTTCAGCATTGAATATACCTCAGGAATGGTCTTTTCCATCCCCTGCATATTGAAGTTCATCACAAAGCTCTTGTAGCTCGGTGGAAGCGACTGAAGGATTATGTCAATGACCGCGTCATCCGGGAGATTGACTCCTAGCTGAGTCAAGTGGTTATGCAACCCAGACATTTTGAGTATGTGCTCACTGACGGAACTATTTTCCTCCATCTTACAACTGAAGAACTTGTCGGAGACTTCATATCTCTTGACCCGGGCATGAGCTTGGAAAACCATTTTCAGCTCTTCAAACATCTCATATGCTCCGTGTTGCTCAAAACGCTTTTGGAGCCCCGGTTCCAAGCTGTAAAGCATGCCGCACTGAACGAGGGAGTAGTCATCAGCACGTGACTGCCAAGCGTTCATAACGTCTTGGTTCTCTGGGATGGGTGCGTCACCTAGCGGTGCTTCTAGGACATAATCTTTCTTGGCAGCTATAAGGATGATCCTTAGGTTCCGGACCTAGTCCGTATAGTTGCTGCCATCATCTTTTAGCTTGGTTTTCTCTAGGAACGCGTTGAAGTTGAGGGCAACATTAGCGTGGGCCATTTGATCTACAAGACATATTGTAAAGATTTTAGACTAAGTTCATGATAATTAAGTTCATCTAATCAAATTATTCAATGAACTCCACTCAGATAGACATCCCTCTAGTCATCTAAGTGAAACATGATCCGAGTCAACTAGGCCGTGTCCGATCATCACGTCAGACGGACTAGTCAACATCGGTGAACATCTTCATGTTGATCGTATCTTCTATAAGACTCATGCTCGACCTTTCGGTCTTCTGTGTTTCGAGGCCATGTCTGTACATGTTAGGCTCATCAAGTCAACCTAAGTGTATTGCATGTGTAAATCTGGCTTACACCCATTGTATTCGAATGTTAGAATCTATCACACCCGATCATCACATGGTGCTTCGAAACAATGAACCTTCGCAACGGTGCACATTTAGGGGGGACACTTTCTTGAAATTATTACGAGGGATCATCTTATTTAAGTTACCGTCAATCTAAACAAATAAGATGTAAAACATGATAAACATCACATGTAATCAAATAGTGACATGATATGGCCAATATCATTTTGCTCCTTTTGATCTCCATCTTCTCCATCTTTGGGGCGCCATGATCATCGTCGTCACCGGCATGACACCATGATCTCCATCATCATGATCTCCATCATCGTGTCTTCATGAAGTTGTCTTGTCATCTATTACTTCTACTACTATGGCTAACGGTTTAGCAATAAAGTAAGTAATTACATGACGTTATATGTTGACACGCATGTCATAAATAAATTAAGACAACTCCTATGGCTCCTGCCGGTTGTCATACTCATTGACATGCAAGTCGTGATTCCTATTACAAGAACATGATCAATCTCATGCATCACATATATCATTCATCACATCCTTTTGGCCATATCCCATCACACGGTACATGCTGCAAAAACAAGTTAGACGTCCTCTAATTGTTGTTGCAAATTTTTACGTGGCTGCTATAGGTTTCTTAGCAAGAACGTTTCTTACCTACACCAAAACCACAACGTGATATGCCAATTTCTATTTACCCTTCATAAGGACCCTTTTCATCGAATCCGATCCGACTAAAGTGGGAGAGACAGACACCCGCTAGCCACCTTATGCAACTAGTGCATGTCAGTCGGTGGAACCAGTCTCACGTAAGCGTACGTGTAAGGTCGGTCCGGGCCGCTTCATCCCACGATGCCGCCGAATCAAGATAAGACTAGTAACGGCAAGTAAATTGACAATATCGACGCCCACAACTACTTTGTGTTCTACTCGTGCATAGAAACTACGCATAGACCTAGCTCATGATGCCACTGTTGGAGAACATAGCAGAATTTAAAATTTTCTACGCATCACCAAGATCAATCTATGGAGTTATCTAGCAACAAGGGAAAGGGGAGTGCATCTACATACCCTTGTAGATCACGAGCGGAAGCGTTCAAGAGAACGGGGTTGATGGAGTCGTACTCGTCGTGATCCAAATCACTGATGACCGAGCGCCGAACGGACGGCACCTCCGCATTCAACACATGTACAGTTGGGAAGACATATCCTCCTTCTTGATCTAGTAAGGGGGAAGGATATGTTGATGGAGATCCAGCAGCACGACGGCGTGGTGGTGGAAGCAACGGTGATCTCGACAGGGCTTTGCCAAGCTCAACGAGAGGGAGAGGTGTCACGGGAGGGAGAGGGAGGCGCCAGGGGCTAAGGTGCGGCTGCCCTCCCTCCCCCCCCCCCACTATATATAGGGCCCCTAGGGGGGCGGCCCTAGAGATTGGATCTCAAGGGGGGGCGGCGGCCAAGGGGGTGGCTTGCCCCCCAAGCCAAGTGGGGCGCCCCCCACCCCTAGGGTTTCCAACCCTAGGCACAGGGGGAGGCCCAAGGGGGGTGCACCAGCCCACCAGGGGCTGGTTCCCTTCCCCACTTCAGCCCATGGGGCCCTCCGGGATAGGTGGCCCCACCCGGTGGACCCCCGGGACCCTTCCGGTGGTCCCGGTATAATACCGGTGACCCCCGAAACTTTCCCGATGGCCGAAACTGGACTTCCTATATATAATTCTTCACCTCCGGACCATTCTGGAACTCCTCGTGACGTCCGGGATCTCATCCGGGACTCCAAACAACTTTCGGGTTACCGCATACTAATATCTCTACAACCCTAGCATCACCAAACCTTAAGTGTGTAGACCCTACGGGTTCGGGAAACACGCAGTCATGACCGAGACGACTCTCCGGTCAATAACCAATAGCGGGATCTGGATACCCATGTTGGCTCCCACATGCTCCTCGATGATCTCATCAGATGAACCACGATGTCGAGGATTCAATCAATCCCGTATACAATTCCCTTTGTCAATCGGTACGTTACTCGCCCGAGACTCGATCGTCGGTATCCCAATACCTCGTTCAATCTCGTTACCGGCAAGTCACTTTATTCGTACCGTAATGCATGATCCCGTGATCAACCACTTGGTCACATTGAGCTCATTATGATGATGCATTACCGAGTGGGCCCAGAGATACCTCTCTGTCATACGGAGTGACAAATCCCAGTCTCGATTCGTGCCAACCCAACAAACACTTTCGGAGATACCCGTAGTGCACCTTTATAGTCACCCAGTTACGTTGTGATGTTTGGCACACCCAAAGCACTCCTACAGTATCCGGGAGTTGCACAATCTCATGGTCTAAGGAAATGATACTTGACATTCGGAAAAGCTCTAGCAAACGAACAACACGATCTTTGAGATATGCTTAGGATTGGGTCTTGTCCATCACATCATTCTCCTAATGATGTGATCCCTTTATCAATGACATCTAATGTCCATAGTCAGGAAACCATGACTATCTTTTGATCAATGAGCTAGTCAACTAGAGGGTCACTAGGGACGTGTTGTGGTCTATGTATTCACACATGTATTATGATTTCCGGATAACACAATTATAGCATGAACAATAGACAATTATCATGAACAAGGAAATATAATAATAACCATTTTATTATTGCCTCTAGGGCATATTTCCAACAGAACCATGCTGCGAGACGTGGTCGAGCAAGATGGGATTCGCCCCTCCGATCAGGAGAGATATACTCTGGGCCCGTCGTGTGATCTGACTAGGGTAAGCATGGCCATGCGACAAGGATTATGAGATAATCCGGTTTGTGGTCGGCATCACTGGAACGAGAAAGAGGTCGAGCTAGCACAAGGATGACAGACTCGCCTTGAGCTCGACAACATATATCGTGTGGCAAAAGGAATGGAAGTGTGCTGTACAGGTTCGCTAACCAGCTTCATAGTCTGCTTGGTGTTCGGCATGCCTTGCTAGACGTCGCTACCAACCGTGCAGTTCGGAGGTTATCAAAACTGCGACCAAGCCGACTTGAACCTAAGGGGTCGCGCGCTTAAGGGAAGGAACCTACAAGATCGGATCCGAGGACACTGGTCGGATATGATCCGAACTGTATTCGGATTGTGGCCGAGTAGACTTATGGGCTTTAGGGTCCGTGAGAGGCCCAAGTGTTGAGCCCGTGACGGATGCCTATATATATAGTGGAGGTGCGGCACACTCATGGGCTGATCGCTTCGGCGCTGTCACTATGGTTTGCATGTGTTGCGAATAGACACCTCCACTCGCAGCCGGTTGTGTGATCGGACCTAGCAGTCCGCCACACAACGTTCCTCCTGCACGCATGGATACCGTTAGAGGTGGTGCACTTGCGCCGCTCCGGCGAACCTGTACGTGGGAACCGACCACCGGTTGTACAAGGGAGATCGGACGAGGAGGAGACGATCCACACGGATGCGCTGCCCCAACTCTTCTTCCGCTGCACGGCACTGCGCATCTAGTGGTAACGAACTGTGATCCATCTCCCGTAGCATGTTCTTGGTTGTTCTGCGTGTAGGAAATTTTAATTTGCAGTCGACGCCCCCTACCGTAGATCCCATTAGTGGTATCAGAGCCTCTGCTATAGGATTTGGATTCAGATCATATGCATATTAGATATGTGGAGGCAATAGATGAGATCTATTGTCATTGATAAGAATGGCTGTGTGCACGGTTGATGAGATCAACTGCACACGGGGATCGATGTGGCTATGTTTTCTGTTGATTGGGATCGATGAGGTCGTGACACGATCTACCCCTACCGGTCGGTTATCCGCCATCGGGGTCAATAGTGAAACGTTAATCCGAATCGGATTCATGATGATCGATGAAATCGGTCAGATCAGAGAATTCGGCGTGATCGGAGTTCAGATGTGATCTGTAATTTCTGAAAACGTCGGGCGTTGCCCGCACCCACGAGGGGCGCTGCCCCTTCGAACCCCGCCCGCTAACCGTGTATTTCGTACACAATCACTCAAACCGGTAGAATGCGATTCTATGCATAACTTTATTTTGCAGGGTTTGATGTGAATAGTATGGCTCATGTGTATGTGATGCATGTGTGTAAATTATACATGGCTTGCGTGTCATGTTTGGCAGCCGACAGGAGCCAAAGTGCTGTCATTATATTGTATAACGACATGCGTGTCAACTTGTGACTCTATGTAAAATTCATTACTAGTTGTAGTAGTTGGATAATAGAGATCAGGTTGGTGGCTTGGCGTCCCGGCGCGACAAACAAGATGGAGTTCCTAGATGGTCATCAGAGTCGGAGCCAACCTGGAAGAACATCTATGAAGGAGCCATACTATTTCACAATATGTGTTTATTTGTGATTGTTATGCTTCCTTGTTTTCTATGCATGTTAGAATGGTAGAAAGATCCCTCATGAATATCAAGTGAATTGCCATCCCCGATGTTTCACCTTCGCACGTCAAGTACGTCTAGTAGTGGGCTCATAAAATTGGGGTTCTACTAGGTGTCCTTGAACTGAAGGGTTTGTGTCGGACACGGACATGCACTGCATTAGGTTGACTTGACAAGGCTATAAAACGGTTTTGGGCCTTGTGGCAAAAGAGGTCGGGAGCCGGGGTATGAGATACCTGCCCGACCGACAGGAGTCGTATAGAGATATGATTAGCAAGGAGTTGCTTACCGGATAGGCATGTTGTCTAGCGGTGATGCTAAAGCTCACTAGTCACATGTGCTAGTCGGATCCTGAATCACTGAGAGTTTGCGGAGGGATGCTGACTTCAGTGGGAGTGTTTCTATTTAAGGCTAGAATTACTCTACATAAACACATTGCTTAGTGATTGCATATTTTTCTGTTGTAGATCAATGGCACCACCTGCTCAACCCAACTTTGCATTGAAATCAATTATGGAGAAGGATAAACTGAATGGAACAAACTTTACTACCTGGTATAGAAATTTGAGAATTGTTCTCAGGCATGATAAAAAGGAACATGTTCTAGAGGATCCGCTTCCAGAGGAACCTGCCAATAATGCTAGTACCACAACCAAGAATGCCTACCAGAAACTCGTTGATGAATCAAACAAGATCAGCTGCCTCATGCTGGCTTGTATAGAGCCGGATTTGCAGCAGCATTTTGAAGACGTTGGGGCTTTCAATATGATCGAGAGTCTCAAGAGCATGTTTCAGGTGCAGGCTAGGACCGAAAGGTTCGACATATGGCGATCCTTGATGGATTGTAAGCTGAAGGAAGGTGATCCACTGAGCTCGCATGTGATCAAGATGATCGGATATGTGCAAGCTTTGGATCGGTTGGGCTTCCCGCTCTTGGATGAGCTTGCTACTGATGCAGTTCTGGGTTCTCTTCCGCCCAGCTATGGGACGTTCATCTCGAACTATCATATGCATGGCATGGATAAGAAGCTCACTAAATTGCATGGGATGCTCAAAGTGGCAGAGCAGGATATTAAGAAAGGCACGTGCAGAAATCGGCTAAGTTCAAGAAGAGTTGGTCTAAGAAGAAGGCTAAGGCAAAGGGCACGGAGATGGTAACCTCCGCCGTTGTGCCGAAGTATGGACCGGACTCAAAGACCATTTGTTATCATTGCAAGGAAACTGGTCACTGGAAGAGCAACTGTAGCAAGTGGCTTGCAGAGCATGGCAAGAAGGCCGTGAATGCTGCTTCAGGCAAAGGTACACTTGTTGCATATGTTATAGACGTTTACCTTGCTGACATACCTAGTAGCTCTTGGGTATTTGATACCGGATTAGTTGTTCATATTTGCAACTCGATGTAGGGGCTGGTAAGAACTAGGCGTGTGGCACAAGGGGAGATTGACATCAGGGTCAGCAACAAAGCAAGAGTTGTTGCGTTGGAGGTCGGCACGATGCAGCTCTAGCTTCCTTCTGGATTTATTTTGGAATTGAATAATTGTTATTACATTCCTGCACTTAGTCGGAACATTATTTCTGCCTCATGCTTGATGAGTCAGGGTTATGAATTCAATTTAAAGGACAATGGTTGTTCGATTTATTTGAATGGTATGTTCCACGGCTATGCACCTATTGTTGATGGGTTATTTATATTGAATCTAGAACAGGAACCGGTCTATAACATGAATGTCAAGAGGCATAAGCCTAATGAGATAAATCCGACATACTTCTGGCAGTGCCGACTTGGAAACATTAGTCTGAAACGCATGAAGAAGCTCCATGATGATGGACTCCTAACTTCGACCAACTTTGGGTCGTTCGAGACATGCGAATCATGCTTGCTCGGCAAGATGACTAAGTCTCCTTTCGCAAAGAGTTGAGAGGGCATCCGAGCTATTGGAACTGATACACGGTGATGTGTGTGGACCAATGAGCACAACTGCCAGAGGTGGCTATCAGTACTTCGTGACTTTTACCGACGACTTGAGTAGATACAGATATATCTATTTGATGAGGCACAAGTCAGAGACTTTTGAAAAGTTCAAAGAGTTTCAAAATGAGGTGGAGAATCAGCTCAGCAAGACTATAAAACTTCTACGATCTGGTTGTGGAGGTGAGTACATGAGCCAGGAGTTTGATGATCATCTGAAAAGCAGAGGTATAGTACCTCAGCTCACACCTCCGGGTACGCCACAGAGAAACGGTGTATCAGAATGGAGGAATCGCACCTTGTTGGACATGGTTCGATCTATGATGAGCAAGTCGGATTTACCCTTGTCATTCTGGGGATACGTTCTACAAACTGCAGCTTTCACACTTAACAGGGTACCATCAAAATCCGTAGACAAGACACCACATGAGATGTGGACCGGGAATGAGTCCCAGTTTGTCTTTTCTAATGATTTGGGGTTGTGAAGCATTTGTTAAGAAACTTATGTCAGACAAGCTTACACCAAAGTTGGATAAATGCATATTCATGGGATATCCGAGGGAAACCTTGGGATATAACTTCTACAACCGGGAAGAGAACAAAGTGTTTGTTGCTCGGAACGGGGTTTTCCTTGAGAAAGAGTTTCTCAGTCGGGAGGCCAGTGGGAGGACAGTCCGACTTGAAGAAATTCGAGGACCACTCGGGGACGGCTCAGCTGGTGATAAGATCATATCGGAGTCAGACAGGGAACCCGTAGTGCAAGCGGCACCGGAACCATGGAGGTCGGAAATATTGCACAGAGTGTGCGATGTATTGTTTCTAGAAAGCGACAAGCTAGCCACATATGCGGAAGCAATGGTAAGCCCAAATTCCGAGGCATGGCTGGAGGCCATGAGATCCAAGTTAAAGTCCATGGATGAGAATCAAGTTTGGGACTTGGTTGATCCGCCGCCTGGCGTAATGGCCATTGGTTGCAAATGGGTCTTTAAGAAGAAAACTGATGTGGATGGAAATGTTCAGATCCACAAAGCTCGGCTTGTCGCTAAGGGTTATGGACAAGTTCAAGGAATTGACTACGACGAAACTTACTCGCCGGTAGCAATGCTGAAGTCGGTGAGGATTGTACTATCTATAGCTGCATATTTCAATTACGAGATATGGCAGATGGATGTAAAGATGGCTTTCCTTCATGGAAATTTAACCGAGGACGTGTATATGATACAGCCCGAGGGTTTTGTTGATCCGACTAGCACTAGTAAGGTATGCAAGCTCAAGAGATCCATTTATGGGTTGAGGCAAGCATCTCGGAGCTGGAACATTCATCTTGATGAGGTCGTCACTGGTTTTAGCTTCATCAAAAGCGAAGAGGACTCTTGTTTATACAAGAAGTTAAGTGGGAGCTCGATAGTGTTTTTGATGTTGTATGTGGATGACATACTACTGATCGGAAATGATATTTCGATGCTGAACTTGGTCAAGGAGTCATTGAATGGCAAGTTTTCGATGAAGGACCTTGGTGAGGCAATGTACATTTTAGGCATTAAGATCTATAGAGATAGATCAAGGAGGCTGTTCGGCTTAAGCCAGAGCACGTACATAGATAAAGTGTTGAAGCGGTTCAACATGAGTGAGGCAAAGAAAGGGTTCTTGCCGCTCTCACATGATATAAGGCTAAGCAAGACTCAGAGTCCTTCGACATCTGATAAGCGAAGCAGGATGAGTAGGATTCCATATGCCTCGGCAATCGTATCCATCATGTATGCCATGATATGTACGCGGCCCGATGTTGCTTTTGCAATAAGCCTAACAAGTAGATACCAGGCCAACCCAGGTGAGAGTCACTGGGCAGCGGTAAAGACTATTTTGAAGTACCTGAAATGGACTAAAGAGATGTTCCTAGTTTATGGAGGTGGGGAAGAGCTCGTCGTAAGGGGTTACGCCGATGCTAGTTTCCAAACCGACAAAGATGATTGTCGATCACAGTCTGGATTTGTATACATCATGAACGGAGGAGCAGCGAGCTAGATGAGTTCCAAGCAAGATACGGTGGCGGATTCTACTACAGAAGCCGAATACATTGCGGCTTGTGAAGCTGCAAAGGAAGGTGTTTGGATCCAGAACTTTCTGGATGATCTTGGTATTTTCCCAGCCTCGGTAAAATCGTTGGACCTTTATTGTGATAATTCTGGTGCCATCGCACAAGCCAAGGAGCCGAGGAATCACCACAAGGTCAAACACATATATCGGAAATATCACCTGATACAAACGATTGTAAAGAGTGGTGATGTAGAGTTATGCAAAATTCACACAGATGCAAATGTTGCGGATCCGTTGACTAAGCCGCTTCCACAACCCAAGCATAAGGGGCACGTTAGAGCTATGGGCATTCGATGTCTATTTGATTGACTCTAGTGCAAGTGGGAGACTGTTGGAGATATGCCCTAGAGGCAATCATGTATGATGATATTTCCTATGTGTTTATGAACAAAGATAGTCCTTGGACATTATCAATGATGTGTATCAGCAAGTACGTGACTTGTTTGTGGCACTACGCATTGTATGATGACTGGCCTCAAAGGTCCCTAGTCGAAAGGGTTGTGTGGACGCGCAGCCAACTAGACTAGCATATGACACAGTCGATGGCTTGGTCTCACTAGCCATGGAGCATTGGATGCTAACCGGATAATATGGACTTGGAAGGATCTGGTCGGATTCGACGTAGTCGAATCCGAGTCGAGATAAGGTCCAAGTCGGACAGACCCAACTATGAGACACAGCGATATGTCATCTGTGAGTCTCTAGTACAACATATGTTCTATGTCCTAAGACCTGAGCTGACGCATGTACTCAGGATGGTGAAAGACTTGCTTTGGGCCGACCAAACGCTACTCCGTAACTGGGTAGTTATAAAGGTAGGTTTCGGGTTTGTCCAGAACCATGCAGTGAGACGTGGTCGAGTAAGATGGGATTTGCCCCTCCGATCAGGAGAGATATACTCTGGGCCCCTCATGTGATCCGACCAGGATAAGCATGGCCATGCCACAAGGATTATGAGATAATCCGGTTTGTGGTTGGCATCACTGGAACGAGAAAGAGGTCGGGCTAGCACAAGGATGACATACTCGCCTTGAGCTCGACAACATATATCGTGTGGCAAAAGGAATGGAAGTGTGATGTACAGGTTCGCTAACCAGCTTCATAGTCTGCTTGGTGTTCGGCATGCCTTGCTAGAGGCCACTACCAACCGTGCAGTTCGGAGGTGATCCGAACTACGACCAAGACGACTTGAACCTAAGGGGTCACGCGCTTAAGGGAAGGAACCTACGAGATCGGATCTGAGGACACTGGTCGGATGTGATCCGAACTGTATTCAGATTGTGACCGAGTAGACTTATGGGCTTTAGGGTCCATGCGAGGCCCAAGTGTTGACCCCGTGATGGGCGCCTATATATATAGTGGCGGTGCGGCACACTCATGGGCTGATCGCTTCGGTGCTATCACTAGGGTTTGCATGTGTTGCGAATAGACACCTCCACTCGCCGCCGGTTGTGTGATCGGACCTAGCAGTCTGCCGCACAACGTTCCTCCTGCACGCGCGGATACCGTTAGAGGCAGTGCACTTGCACTGCTCCGGTGAACCTGTACGTGGGAACCGACCACCGGTTGTACGAGGGAGATCGAACGAGGAGGAGACGATCCACGCGGACGCTTTGCCCCAACTCTTCTTCCGCTGCACGGCACTGCACGTCTAGTGGTAACAAACTGTGATCCATCTCCCGTAGCATGTTCTTGGTTGTTCTGCGCGAAGGAAATTTTAATTTGCAGTCGACGCACCCTACCGCAGATCCCATCACTTGACACTTAACTTAATTAAAATGAATCAACCGCATGTGTAGCCGTGATGGTCTCTTTCCGATGGAGTCAGGGAAGTGAACACAGTTCTTGTGTTATGGTTGTGCGTAAGTAGTTTCAGGATCACTTCTAGCTTCTCGGCCATTGCGTTGCTTCTCTTCTCGCTCTTATTTGTGTATGTTAACCACCATATATGCTTAGTGCTTGCTGCAGCTCCACCTCATTACCCTATCCTACCCATAAGCTTAAATAGTCTTGATCTCGCGGGTGTGAGATTGCTGAGTCCTCGTGACTCACAGATACTTCTAAACAGTTGCAGGTACCGATGATACCAGTGCAGGTGACACAACTGAGCTCAAGTGGGAGCTCAGTGAAGATCTTGATCGTTGTTTTGTTTCGTTTCATGTTGATTAGTAGTGGAGCCCAGTTAGGACGATCGGGGATCTAGCATTTGGGGTTGTCTTCTTTTATTTTGGTTCCATAGTCGGACCTTGATTGTATCTGCATGATGTATGTTTAACTTGTTATTTGTGTGAAGTGGCGATTGTAAACCAACTCATTATCCCTTTATTATTCAGTACATGGGATTGTGTGAAGATTACCCCACTTGCGACTAGACCACCATGTGGTTATGCCTCTAAGTCATGCCTCGACACGTGGGAGATATAGCCGCATCGTGGGCGTTACAAGGGGTGATCGAGCATCACTTGAGGGTGTGCCCCAATGTGCGCCCCGTGAAGCAAAAGGCGCGGCGACAATCCACAGAGAAGCAGTCCTTCATCGTCCAAGAAACCCGCAAGCTAGAGGCGGCGGGTGTCATTCGCGAAGTTCGGTACCCCGAATGGCTGGCGAACCCCGTCATCGTACCAAAGAAAGCCGGGAAGGAGCGCATGTGTGTTGACTTCACCAACCTTAACAAGGCTTGTCCCCAAGACCCGTTCCCGCTCCCGCGCATCGACCAGATCGTCGACTCCACCGCCAAATGCGACCTGATGTGCTTCCTGGATGCGTTCTCAGGCTATGACCAGATCAAGATGGCAGTAGAGGATGTGGAGAAGACGGCCTTCCTGACCCCGTGTGGGGTGTACTGCTACACTTGCATGTCGTTCGGGCTGCACAACGCAGGCGCAACCTTCCAACGGCTAATGCATATCACCCTGGGCCAACAGCTCAGGAGGAACGCAGAGGCCTACGTCGACGACATTGTGGTAAAATCTCGGGAGTCAAGGACTTTGATTCAAGACCTGGAGGAGACCTTCGCAAGCCTGCGCCATGTAGACCTGTGGCTCAACCCAGAAAAGTGTGTGTTCGGTGTCCCCTCTGGCAAGCTGCTGGGCTTCCTCGTGTCCCATAGGGGGATCGAGGCTAACCCAGAGAAGGTCAAGGTGATAAAAGACATGAGCCCACCGTAAACTCTTAAGGAGATGCAGAAGCTTGCAGGCTGCGTGACCTCGCTGGGGTGCTTCATCTCCAAGCTAGGAGAGCGCGCCCTGCCATTCTTCAAGCTGATGAAGAAGAAGGGCCCGTTCGAGTGGACCCGAGAAGCTGACCAAGCATTTCAAGACCTCAAGAGATACCTGACCAGCCCTCCGGTGATGGTGGCCCCTCTCCCTCTCGAGCCCCTGGTGCTTTACCTTGCCGCCACTCCCTACTCCACTAGTGCGGCTCTAGTGGAGGTCCGGGAGGAGCGCCAGGCCAGGGGGCTGCCGCACCACCAGCCGAGGCGATGTAGGACCCGGAGGGCACCGCAAGGGCTGAAGCAATGCCAACGAGTGACCAGGCCTAGCAAAGGCGGCGTTCGCGGGCCGGCAGAGGCCCCGGCAGGCGATCAGGCTCTTGGGGTCCCGTCATCTCAGGAGACGCCACAACTGCCGGCAGGCACAAGCTCCATCGACGTTCCCGCCCTCATCAAGCACCCGGTGAATTTCATCAGCACGGTACTGCGGGATGCAAGGGCATGGTATCCCATGCCTCAGAAACTCTTGCTCGCGCTTCTGGTGGCCTCACGCAAGCTGCGGCACTACTTCCAAGGTCACCCAATGAAGGTCGTCTAGGCCTCCCCGCTACCCGGGAGCCCCAACGCTGCTGGAAGAGTCGCCGAATGGAACATCGAGCTGCAAGCATTCTAGGTGGAGTTCAGCACAACTAGGGTCATCAAGGGGGTCGCGCTCACCGACTTTGTGGCAGAATGGACTGATGCCCCGGGGTCTGAAGCAGGCGAGGACCGATCCCTCTCGCCAGGAAGTGAAGCACCAAATGGCTGGGTCATGCATTTTGATGGCGCGTTCGCGCGCCAGGGCGCAGGGGTTGGAGCAGTGCTCATCTCGCCTACTCAGGACAAGCTCTACTACGCCGTGCAGCTCTGCTTATAGCAGGGCAAGAAGGTCTCCAATAACATCGCGGAGTACGAATGACCCATCGTTGGCCTCAAGGCCGCGGTGGCCCTGGGGTGAAGCGCCTCACCATCAGGAGCGACTCGTAGCTCCTCATCAACTTCTCCAACAAGGTATACGAGCTGAAGGACGAGCACATGGAGGCATACCTCGCGGAGGTACGCAAAATAGAAAAGCATTTCCTAGGTCTAGAGTTACAGCATGTGCCACGCGGCACCAACAAGGAGGCCGACGACATCGCCAAAAGGGCGTCCAAGCGATAGCCCCAAGAGCCTGGCGTCTTTCAAGAGCGGCTCTTCAAGCCGTCGGCAGCACCTCCGCTTTCGGGGCCAGCACCGCCTTGGGAGCCCCGGCCTACGACCCGACCTCGGGAGCGCGCCTGCTCCTGGCGCTTGAGCCTCAGGAGGGGTGCTGGACCAAGGAGCTCAAGGAATACCTGACGCAAGGGACGCTGCCAGAGAAGGAGGAGGGCGCGGAGCGCGTGGCCTGATAGGCTACGACATACTGCATCCAGGACAATGAGTTATACACGAAGCGGCCAAATGATGTTTCCTTATGATGCATCTCCAGGGAACATGGGAATGAGCTGCTGGCTGACATACACGGCGGAGACTGCGGGCACCACTCGTCATCATGAACCCTCGTCGGCAAGGTGTTCCGCAGCGGGTTCTACTGGCCTACGGTGCTCAACTACACAACCGAGTTGGTGAAGTCCTGCGAGGCCTGCCAATTCCACACCAAGCAGATCCATCAGCCGGCTTAGGGCCTCTAGACCATCCCGCTCTCGTGGCCGTTTGTAGTCTGGGGGCTAGATATCTTAGGCCCATTCCCTCGAGCATCTGGGGGCTACCGCTACCTCTACGTCGCCATCGACAAGTTCACCAAATGGGCGGAGGTGGAAGTCGTCTGCACCATCCCGACCGGATCTGCGGTCAAGTTCATCAAGGGTCTCGTGAGCCGGTTCAGGGTCCCTAACCGCATCATCACCGACAACGGCTCGTAGTTCACTAGCAATATTTTAAAGGCATACTGTGCTAAGATTGGAACGCAGATCTGCTACGCTTCAGTCACACACCCCAGGACCAATGATCAAGCTGAACGCGCCAACACGAAGGTCCTCAGAGCCCTCAAGACCAGGACCTTCAAGAAGAATCTTGAAGCTTGCGACAAGGGCTGGCACGATGAGCTCCAGTCTGTGATGTGGTCCATCCGTAGCACCACCACCAAGCCAACAGGCGAGACCCCGTTCTTCCTCGTCTATGGAGCAGAAGAGATTCTCCCTCACGAGGTGAAGCATCGCTCCGCGTGGGTCCTGGCGTTCGACGAGACGCAGCAGGACGCCATGCGGGGGGATGGACCTTGTCCTGGGGGAGGAACGCCGCCGTGAAGCCTCGCTCGAGCGGCAAGGTACCAGTAGGCATTGCGACGGTATCACTATCGCAGCGTCCGCTCCAGGACGCTCGAGGTGGGTGATCTCGTCCTGAGGCGGGTGCTCTCCAGGGAAGGGTTGCACAAGCTCTTGCCCATGTGGGAGGGCCCGTCTAAGATCGCCCGTGTCTCCCGGCCTGGCATCGCGCGCCTGAAGACACAGGACGGGATCCCCATCCAGAACGCCTGGAACATCCAGCACCTCCGGAAGTTCTACCCATGAAGCAAGGCCCAGCGCCTGTGAAGCAAGGCCCCGTACCTGTGAAGGTCTCCGCCCGTGACACTCTCACATAATAATGAGTGGGGTTGTACACGCCCCGGAGTCTCAGGAGTGCCGCCCTCGGGCCTCGAGGGCTCCCTCCCATGTCCTAGTGGCAGCACTTAGCTCTGCGCTGGTGAGAAGACTAGACTAGGTGCCGGACACGGCTTTTCATTTGCTTTCCGTAGTTGGCTTGCCCCTCTTTACTGAAACTTTTCTTTTTGATGTTCCTTGTCGGCTTGGTTCCATCGCCTTTTGCCTCCGTTTCTGCCTTCGATTCCTTGTTTTGACCCATGCTCTCCCTCACATGCCTCGCGAGGGGGCTGGACAGGTGCCCTCGTGAGCGTTTTTCCCGTTCTTCGCGAGGCACCCTCGCCCGAGCCCACAAGCTGGCGCGCCTCTCTCAATCCGTGCCCCTCGGGTACCGCGATGTGAAGCGCTGGGTCACGGTCGGCTGCGCCTGCGACCAGGGTTCGGAAGAACCAGAGTTTCCTAACGAATTTTTGCAGTCCCTAGACGCCCCCGAGCAAGGGAGGCCTCGCCAGGCACTGGGAAATGTGCGCCTCACGGGGCGGAAACTACTTCAGACACATCAAGCTAACTTATCTCTACGCTCCCGCATAAAACACTGGTACTACAACACGACGCAGGAATGATAAACATAACATGGCGACTTGAAATCATGGTTCATTACACGCCCCTGCAGGGCCCATACTTGTTTCTTCTCAAATGCAGGAAGGAAAGAACAAAACAAAAGTGGTGTGTGCCCCCACAGCAGTTCGCGAGGATGGGTCCATGGCGCTTTCCTGGGCTCAGCTAGACCCCTCCTCGCGCTTCACTGGAGCGCGGCGACGAGACGACCCGCTGCCACCCTCGAAGCGGGTGCGGCAGCGTGACGGCTGGTCATAGCCGTCGCTGCTGGAGCTATCACTGGAGGAGGAGCCATTGTAGCTGGACGAGCCGTGGCCAGCGTTGAGGACGAGGCCACCGTCATCCTTGTCACCACCGTCGCCAAGGTCGAGCACCTCGTCGCCGTCGTTGTCCTCGGGGCAGCACCCAACGCGCCGACCATCTTCCCCAAATCCCCGCACATACTGGGTTGCATCACCGTCGTACTTGAAGTGGAGGGTACACCGCCCGCCCAGGCCGCGCGCGCGGGCAAACGTCTGCCAGCCGCGGGCCAAGGCTGCGTTGCCTACGCCGGAGACTTCCACCGCGACCCACGAAGCCTTGCTGCAACAGCCGTCCGCCTATAGCCAGAGACCGCCTGGACCAGTGGCCGGCAGTTCACCGGCGAAGAAGCGCGGGAGCTGAAGCCAGGTGCCGGCCGGGTTCTCCGACCACACGACAAACTCCGGCATCACCTCCGCCGAGTGGAAGCGCGGCCGAGGGGGGCGCGCAACGGTGGCGCGCCTCACTTCATCGACGGGACTACCACGACCTGGGCGACTCCCACCACGCGAGGAGGCGCCATCGCAGCTGCGAGGGGCCATGGTGGGGGTCACGATGTACTTACGCGGGCAACCACGCTCCCTCTTGGGTGGCGGCAAGCTGGGGCCCTCCTGGCGGGCCTTCCCCTTTTCTGCGGCTAAGAACCTCTTCACCGGCGCCATGATTGTCGCTGGTAGTGATGGAGCAAGGAAGAAGAAGAAGCAGGAGGAGCGAAGGAAGAGATGGGTGACGGGGGCTCCGCTCCCCCTTCCCATTTATAACCAAGAGGAGGCCAACCGCCGGCCTCCATGATCTAAGGTAATAATGACCTTTTTCCTGCATGCAGCAGGGACTCGTCAAGTCGGGCAGTTGCCAAGGCAGCATGGGGAAGCGGAGACGCCCACCTTCCATCAATCGCCACGCGTTAACCGAGGCCGCAGGCTGTTGGGGCCCGCGACACTCCGCACTTTCCCCTTGGCTTCGCCTCAAAGCCAAGTCCGAGCGCGCCTTGGGCCCGGGGGCTATTGTCGGCGTCCTAGGAATGGGGGTCCCCAGACTTGCCTGCTTGCGGCCCACGGCGTGGCTCCGTCGGCGGCCCCGTACGACCCATCTTCACCAGCAAACACTCAAGACCTTTGCGAGGGGCCGAGCCTTGCGAGGCGGATGACACGAGACCTCCTCGGGGGCGGTCTCACCAGGTTAGCTTGCGGGGGGGCGGAGAGATCAAGGCAAGGGACACCTCGCGAGGTTCCTGTGACGCAAGCCATGACGACCAAGGCCAGGCGGGAACCAGGTGGGCACCAGTGCATGCAGTGTCCTCGTTTCCTCTTTGGTGCTAAAGAGGCAAGCGCATTCGAGGAGTCTCGAGGCCTCAGGCAATGAGACCAAGACCAGCAGGACGATAGGACGGAGGTCGTCGTCGAGCCTAGGATGGTGTCACCACCAGAGCCTTTGGCAGGCGAAGACCATCTTTTGTCAGGATAGCTTGTACTAGTTGCCCCCCTTCAAATTGGCCATTGTGGGATCCCTTCCCGCCTAATATTTGGGAAAAGGACCCAGGCCTCTATATATAGGACTAGCCACCACCGTAGGCGGGGGATCTGATCTTGGACCGAATAAATTCCACCAAGACCACCACACAAACTCACCAAGCACAAGAGCACCTCTCCTCAGGAGGTTGTTCTTCCCTTGTAATTGTTCATCCTCAGCCCAAGAGGCAATCCATCACACCACACTAGAGTAGGGTATTACACCACATCGGTGGCCCAAACTAGTATAAATCTTGTGTCCCTTTGTTCTGCGAGTTCGACATGCTGAGTCTTGAGATCACGGTGAGGGCGTGTGCTTGAGGGAGGAGAGATCTTCGTGCGCACCCCAGTGTTCGAACCTCAAGGGTTTTGCTGGAACCCGAAATCTGACAGCGACATCGCGGTGTAGTTCGGACGAAGGCCGTATGCGGTTTTCAGCCCGTGTGAGGTTGTGTCTGTCACGCCAAGTCTGATGGCCATCCTCGTGTGTTGGAGCACGCCCCTTGATTCGTAGATTGGTCTAACCGGCTCTATTGTCCAGTTCTTGTCGTAGGTCATAGGTGTATCCTAGGGCCGTTGGTTCTCTGTCTCTATGGCATGGTGGTGCGGGATGGTGTTCGGCTTGAGCTGCCGCTCTGTCCTGGCCCCGCGATGGCCGGTCAGGTTTGTCAGCATCGCACATTGGCGGTATGGGCTCTGGGGCCTCGTCGTTAAATTGTGGCAGTAGCTTGCGCTTCGGGTAGCTCTTTGGGGGTGTGAGGCCGTATTCCTCGGTTGCCAGGACGTTAGTCCATCTGTCATTGAGCAAATCCTGATCACCTTGAAGATGTTGCTGCCTCTTTTTCAGGCTTCTCGCAGTGGCGATTAGTCGGTGCTTAAAGCGCTCTTGTTCGAGGGGTTCCTCTGGCACGATGAAGTCTTTGTCGCCGAGGCTCACATCCTCTTCGGATATCGGTAGGTAATTTCTATCCTCCGAGTCCTCATTCCCAACAGGATCATCGGGGTTTACTTGCCCATCCTCCCAATCATCCTGTTTGGATGTTGGCTCTATGGGGGCTTCGGGGTCTTCGGCGTTCTCCAGAGTTTTATTCTCTTCGGTGCTGGTATTGCTTTCTTTTTGGCGACGCGATTTTGAGCGGCGCTGCTGGCGTCGATGTTTTGGAGGTGCTTCAGCAGGCTTGTCCTCAACCGGATTCTCCTTGCCGTCATTGCCATCCTCTTTGGGTGTATCCACCATGTACATGTTGTATGTGGAGGTGGTCGTCCATCGTCTGGTAAACGGAGGGTTTTGGCCTTGTTCGTCTCCGGCATTGTTATCCATACCGTCTATGTCTTCGGAGGCGTAATCCAACATGTCGGTTAGATCTTCGACAGTGGCTATGAAGTGGGTGGTGGGTGGGAAGTAAATTTCCCTGCTTTCAGCCCCTAGTCTGGGTTGGGTGCAATTTGGAAGCGATTCCTCTATGATGACGAGGGATCGCATTAAGTCCAAAGCCTCATTTAAGAGTGAGGTTTGGACGGGGAAGCAAGAGTCCATGGAGTTGGGCGGGACGGAAGTTCCCTGGCCGAGCTCTTGTACCACGGACTTAGAGGGTTCAGAGCTAGTGTCCGGAGGAGAGTCCGGATTCATGATGATAGAGGAAGCCTGGCATAACTCCGGGCCTGCCGGTGACGCGCTCCCATCCAGTTCATCGGTGACAAGCTCTATAGCTGCAGAGAGTCCGATGGGCTCTAAACTCCCGTCCTCAGACCTGGTAATGTGCTTCGGATCTAAGGCCACAGCGGCGGTTGGGGCCGCGAACCCTTGGAAGATCAAGTCTCCTCGGATATCAGCGACATAGTTCAGATTTCCAAAACTGATCTGATGACCGGGGGCATAGCTATCGATCTGCTCCAGGTGGCCAATCGAGTCGGCTCACAGCGCGAAGCCGCCGAACACAAAACTTTGGCCCGGGGGGAATCTCCCCCAAAACGGCATCATTGTGGATGATCGAACGAGCCATCGAATCCTTTGTCGATGACACAGAGGAACTCTCAATGAAAGCACCAATGCCGGTGTCAAAACCTGCAGATCTCGGGTAGGGGGCCCCGAACTGTGCGTCTAAGGATCAAGGGTAACAGGAGGCAGGGGACATTATGTTTACCCAAGTTCGAGCCCTCTTGATGGAGGTAAAACCCTACGTCCTGCTTGATTGACTTTGATGAGTATAGGAGTTACAAGAGTTGATCTACCACGAGATCATAATGGCTAAACCCTAGATGTCTAGCATGTATGATTATGATTGCCTCTATGGACTAAACCCTCCGGTTTACATAGACACCGGAGGGGCCTAGGGTTGTACAAAGTCGGTTTACAAAGAAAGTAATATTCATATGCGAACGCTAAGCTTGCCAGCCACGCAAAGGAGAGTCCCATCCGGACACGGGGAAAGTCTTCTATCTTGTATCTTCGCAGCCCATTAGTCCGGCCCATGTTGCATAGCCCGGACGCCCGAGGACACCCTCATCCAGGACTCCCTCATCTAGGCCTGCTGGAGTCGCTTGCGGTTCTTTCTGGACCCATCTCCGCTTGTTGGCAGCCTCGTTCTCCACCTCGTCGGCGGTGACGGAAACCTCTGTCTCCATATTCATGTCGTGCTCAGGTGCTTCAGCAGCCCGGGCGTCGCCACTCCCTCCGATGGGGCACCTCAGCAGCATCCTCATACACTGACGGCTTTAAGGACTCGGAGCGGCATCGAGGATGGTGGCGGAGAGAGAGAGGATTGTGTGTGTGGCAAGGATGGGTGGGTGTGGCCGCTCGGCCGTGCCACTAATACAAACCAGTGGGAGCGAGGCGGGCGGCGGTCCAATGATGTCTCGCTTCCTGGTGAGAACGACTGCTTAATCTCTATGAATGAAATCTATGCTTAATTATTGAATTCTAGTTGCAAAAAATAGATAGTGCTATTGATTTTTAGCTGCATATTTTGAAAAACACAGTGTCTCTTGGCTTAGTGCCGAAGTCTGGCTTTAATTTGCATGTCGTAATCTGAACCATTTACGTTGAAGAGATGCACAGATCCTGCATTGAACAGCTTGCACGCTTCCCAGTGAGCCTGCGCACCGGACTGCGCTCGCACGCCTCCCGTTCAGTCAAGCAGCTATCCGCATGGCACCTCCTATAGCCATTAAAACCAAGACATGTGGGGTCACGTGAATGGTTAATAGAATGCACATGGTTTGAATTACAAAAATGTTTGAGATATTAAAGGGGCATCTCTTTTTTCAAAATGCCTTTGTTGGCTTTTATTCGAGTCCGCCTTCTCTCAAAATGGACCCGAAAAATACCACAACATGTCGGATGTCATTCCATGATACCATGCCAAGTTTCATGAATTTGAGATGAGTTTTGGATTTATTATAACTTAAAAACTAGGTACCTCAATGTTTTGCCGGCAATCAACAGTGCCCTGGTGTTTGAAATTCATTCCCATTTCTTGGATGGGACCTAAACATGCACCCAAGGACACATATTTGATTTTTCAACCAATTTATATGCACTGGATCATGTGCATGTATTTCAAATTTGAATTATGCACATAAAATGCCTAGAAAACCAAGTTAATGTATAAAAATGTCCAAACGAACCCCGAAAAATTCCAAAACTTAACACATCACTCATATTGTTCTATGTTGGCATTAGAATTTTTTTTGAAAGCAATAAGAGACAACGGATATCGTTTCATCCCCAAAGGTGGCACGTTCCCTACCGAAACCACCAGGCTTGTTGTGAGAAGCTTATACCAAAACCTGCCCCAAATGGGACAAAATGGTTACCACGGCATGTTGATGTCGCTCCATGATACCATGCCAAGTTTCATGAATTTCAGACGAGTTTTGGATTTACTAGAATTTAAAAACCAGGTATCTCAACATTTTGCCGGCAATCAATAGTGCCCTGGTGTTTGAAATTCATTCCCATTTCTTGGATGCGACCTAAGCATGCACCCAAGGACACATATTTGATTTTTCAACCAATTTATATGCACTGGAGCATGTGCATGTATTTCAAATTTGAATTATGCACATAGAATGCCTAGAAAACCCAATTAATGTATAAAAATGTCCAAACGAACCCCAAAAAATTCCAAAACTTAACACAACACTCTTGTAGTTCTATGTTGACACTAGAATTTTTTTGAAAGCAATAAGAGGCAACAGATATCATTTCGTCCCCAAAGGTGGTACGTTCCCTACCGAAACCACCAGGCTTGTTGTGAGAAGCTCTGATTTGTGAGAAGCTTGTACCAAAACCTGCCCCAAATGGGACAAACATTTACCACAGCATGTTGATGCCACTCCATGGTACCATGCCAGGTTTCATGAATTTCAGACGAGTTTTGGATTTACTAGAATTGAAAAACCAGGTATCTCAATGTTTTGCCGGCAAACAACAGTGCCCTAGTGTTTGAAATTCGTTCCCATTTCTTGGATGGGACCTAAGCATGCACCCAAGGACACATATTTGATTTTTCAACCAATTTATATGCACTAGAGCATGTGCACGTATTTCAAATTTGAATTATGCACATAAAATGCCTAGAAAACCTAGTTAATGTATAAAAATGTCCAAACGAACCCCGGAAAATTCCAAAACTTAACACAACACTCCTATTGTTTTATGTTGACACTAGAAATTTTTTGAAAGCAATAAGAGGCAACGGATATTGTTTCGTCCCCAAAGGTGGCACGTTCCCTACCGAAACCACCAGGCTTGTTGTGAGAAGCTCTGGTTTGTGAGAAGCTTATACCCAAACCTTCCCCAAATGGGACAAATTTTTTACCATGGCGTGCTGATGCAGCTCCATGATACCATGCCAAGTTTCATGAATTTTAGACGAGTTTTGGAATTACTAGAATTTAAAATCTAGGTATCTCGATGTTTTGCCGGCAATCAATAGTGCCCTAGTGTTTGAAATTCATTCCCGTTTCTTGGATGGGACCTAAGCATGCACCCAAGGACACATATTTAATTTTTCAACCAATTTATATGTACTAGAGCATGTGCATGTATTTCAAATTTGAATTATGCACATAAAATGCCTAGAAAACCTAGTTAATGTATAAGAACGTCCGAACCCCAAAAAATTCCAAAACTTAACACAACACTCCTCTTATTCTATGTTGACACTAGAAATTTTTGAAAGCAATAAGAGGCAACGGATGTCGTTTCGTCCCCAAAGGTGGCACATTTCCTACCGAAACCACTAGGCTTTGTAACACCCCCAGTGCCATGCTACAGTAATGCTATGTGATTAAACTAATCATTTTTCCAAATAGTGCTTCATCACCTTTGATCAATATCCCATTTGAAATTCCAGTCAATTCAAATTCAAGTGAAGTTTCAAGTTGCTCAAAAGTTGCTGGGAAAATGTTCATCATTTGTCAAAAATTCCATAACAATTATTTGTTAAGGAACACGACATCACTTTTGTGCAAAGATGAGCATTAGCAATTATAACAACACCAATTCAGCATTTTTAAATGCTATCCTATTTATGAAAAATACCAAATGATTTCTTCTGGTCTCCAAAATATTTGTGGCACTGTCTATAATCACGAGGGATTTAATGGGACACATCCCAAATTTTTCTTAAGTGAAACAGTTGACCAAATAATTCCCTTTTTCTCTCTGTTAATAAATTAAGGTAGAATATAAAAATATAAAAAAGGCCTACCTGGCCTCTCGCCTAAGACCCAGCGCGGCCCAGCCCACCAGGTGCCCCTGTCTCCCTCCTCTGTTCACACGGGCGCCGTGGATGCCGTGCAGCCGCACGTGGCCAGGATGGCCACGTGCCAGCCATCCGCTGTCGTCCCGCGCGGATAAGGTCGTCGGCGATGCCCCTGCCAACCATAGACCGCCTACTTCCCCTTTCACGCCCCCTCCCTGGTCCTCTCCGCCTCGCCCCCCTCACGAGATCCCTCCTCCCGTGCGCGCCCACGGCCGCGGCACCGTGCTGACCGCGACCACCCCTGTCCCCGCCCCTCTCTGACGAGTCCCTGAGTGTTGCCGTGCCTTGCTACGTCTTCTCCGACCATGCAGTAGAGCTCGCCGCCCCTACAGTGCCCACCCCATCGTCGTCTTCTTCCTCGGCTCACCATCGTCTTCTTCAACGACGGTGCCCACTACAGCTCCTAAACCCACTGTCGGGCCCTCGTGCGCCCTCTCGGTGAGCTCTCCCTCCTCTTACCTCTCTCACGTAGGCCGCCTCCCTCTCAAGCTCGCTCACCGCGGCTGCCGAAGCTCGGCCCCGCTGCTGAGCCCCTCGCCGTCGCTACTGACGTCGTCGAGCTCAACCGAGCCCCGCGTCATGCTCAGGGCCTCGCGGCGGAGCCGCCCGTGCCCTTAGTTTGTCTTGCCACACCCTGCAATGTTGACTCTGTCAAACGCCCGAAGCCGCCGCCGCTGCCGTCGACGAGGAGCTCACTTCCGGCCATCCCCGGGCGAGCCACCACTACCCACTCGACGCGCCTCGACACGCTCGTCTGTCCGGCCCCAAACACACAGCGAACGGATCCATGTTGCGCAATCCCCATCCGTGCCCGAACCCCGTTGGCGCCTCCACTCGTCGCCGGCGCAGTTTCGGCCAGCCGCGAGCCCAACCAACCTCACCACGCGACACGGCGAGCTCTCCTCGTTCGAACGCGCCAAGTCCCGCGCCTAAAGACCCCCTGTGGCGCGATTCCGGCGAAGTCCGGCGAGCCCCGCCATTGTTTTGGTCGCCGGCGGCGAAACCCTGACGCCGCCGACGTGGCTCAACCGGGCCCTACCCTTGGGTCACTGCCAGTGGGCCACGGGGGCCCCGTTGACTGGTTGACCCAGTCAACGTGCTGACTGGGCAGCCCAGTGGCACTGACATGCGGGCCCCACCAAGTAATTAAGCTAATTAAAACATTTTTATGAATAAAACTAATTAGTTAACATAATTAGTCACTCACATGTGGGGCCCTACCGTTAATTAACTCTGTTTAATTAAAATAACCCACTGTTAGCCCTCTGTGTATGACATGTGGGACCCACTGGTCAGTTTGACATGGTCAGCCATCCTGTTGACTGCTGACGTCATAATGATGTCATGTTGGCACTGTAATTCTTTTCTGTTAATAATAATAATTCCAAAAAATACTTTAATCTTTAGAAATTCATAGAAAATAAACCGTAACTCCGACGAAAATGTTTTCTATATGAAAGTTGCTCAGAAAAATCCCACGAATCTGAATACGCGGTCCATTCACCTGTCACATGCCCCTAGCATGCTGAACATGGAACCGTCCCCTCTCTTTCATCTGTCCGGAAAAAGCCAGACGTCGGGAAAACACCTCCGGATGTTTTCCCTCTCCGTCTACAACATGTAGTACTGCGTTAGAGCACTCCTAGCGTAGCTTACTGCCTTGTCGGGCTTTCTGTTGCATTTGTATACTTGCTATTTATTGTTTCTTCCCCCTCTTCTCTCCGGTAGACCCCGAGAACGATGCGGATGCCCTTGGATCGACTACGTCGACGACGACACTTCTTCCTTTTCAACAGAGCTTCCAAGCAAGCAAACCCCCCCTTGAGCATTCCGATATCGCCCATTTCTTTCCCTCTCATGCTTCCATTAGAACTGCTACTGCTTTATGTATGATCCTATTCTCATGCATAGCCTGTTGTTATTACCTGCTTATATACCTTACCTGCTTATCCTAAACTGCTTGGTATAGTTTGGTTAGAGATCCATTAGTGACCCCACCTTGTCCCAGTTGCCTCGCTTTATGTTCAATGACTCGATCAACGTGATTGACGTCCAGGCCCCAACACCGCACATCACCCCCCCCCTAGTTGTACGACTCTGCAGAGTTACCATCGAGTGCCGAGGGTGGAACCTCTTACCTCACTCCTGATGAGATCTCTGTAGTGTAGCTATACGGTCGAGGTCATCGAGGGTGATTTCCTCCTTAACCACTTCCGTTACGGCTCTGTCGTGTAGCCCATCAAATGTGAACCTCGAGGGTGGATCCTCTTACGTTCACCTTGTTGATAACATCGAGTGGGATTCACCGGGGGTGATTCCTCGGGTTTTCCCCTTGGTGTTAGACACACAGTTACTATGGTTACTATGACTTTGCACTGAGCCATGTTACTAAAGACGAGTTGGCCTTGAGGGGTACCCACGCAAGCTTAATAGCGAGTGACGTGGAGTCGGGTTGACCTGGAAGGTGCCCGTGAGATACTACGAGGCGTGGCCGGGCATTCTTATCCCTTGCCGCAAGTACTCGAGACGGGGCGATGGGGTCACATCGATCGTGAGTCTCTGCTCATTACCGCGTGCTCCTAATCCACTATGATTTGGATATTTGATCTGAGGGGCCTTTGGCCTGATAGCACTAAACATCACGTGGGCATAGTATGGGCGTTCTGCGTCGTATGCATCGGCCGAAGCTTAATCGACGTTAGTGACTCAGAGGCGCGCGCCGGGTTGGACTGCGTAAGCTCCTGCCTTGTTGAAGGAGGTAGCTAGTTCTGCTCATCGGCCGCGTACGCAACGTGCAGGAGTTCCCGGGGAGATGGCCCATGACCCCTGGGGGCATAGGTTTAGTCCGGCGTGTTGACCTCTCTATTAAGCCTAGGTTGGGTTGTGGCGTATTGTTTGGCCGAGGCCAGGCATGACCCAGGAAAGTGTGTCCGGCCGGAGTTAATCGGGCGTGGTGGGTAATTTGGTGCACCCCTGCAGGGAAGAAAACATCTATCGATAGCCTGTCCTACGGTAACGGACACTTGGAGTTGTATCCTGATCGATACAACTAGAACTGGATACTTGTGACGAGAACTAGATGGTGATGAGAACTGGATTGTGATGAGAAATGGATAGTATGGCTCTGGGATTGCTTTCTCGCTGGAAGTCAAGAATGGATCTCTGGCCGAGGTTGATAACACTACTACTACTTTACATTATGTTGATCTGTACTCTTCTAAATGCTGCAAGATGCTTGAAGATGCTTGAAGATGCTAGTCTTCGATAGGCTAGGCTTTCCCCTTTCTCTTCTGGCATTCTGCAGTTTAGTCCACAGATACGAACCATTCCTTTGATACAGATGCATACTTAGTTTAGTTCTGATGTAAGTCTTGCGAGTACTTTGGATGAGTACTCACGGCCGCTTTGCTATCTCTTTTCCCCCATACCCGATTGTTGCGACCAGATGGTGGAGCCCATGATCCAGACGACACCACCGACGACTCCTACTACCCCGAGGGTGCCTACTACTAAGTGGAGACTGCCGATGACCAGGAGTAGTTAGGAGGCTCCCAGGTAAGAGGCCTTGCCTCTTCGATCGTGTTGCTTTGTGCTAGCCTTCTTAAGGCAAACTTGTCTAACTTATGTTTGTACTCAGATATTGTTGCTTCCGCTGACTCTTGTGTATTCGAGCTTATGTATTCGAGCTCTCGAGGCCCCTGGCTTGTAATATAAAGCTTGTATTATTTTAATTTGTGTCTAGAGTTGTGTTGTGATATCTTCCCGTGAGTCCTTGATCTTGATCATACACATTTGCGTGTATGATTAGTGTACGATTGAATCGAGGGCGTCACAAGTTGGTATCAGAGCCGACTGCCTATAGGAATCCCCCTTCCAAATTCCTTGGCCGAAGTTGAGTCTAGTCACTGAAAAACTTTTACTAACATGGTTGTGTGCCTTACGGGCCCACGTTGCCATTTGGGTGGTATTAGGATCTTTTACTCCCCGTCTATACTCTGGGACTCTAATCTCTCTTCTATTCGGGTTAAATGGTTTTACTAACTCGAACATTAGGATCTCGTGATCACATTCACCCGGAGAGCCCCTTATTTCAGATGATTGCCTGCTGCATCAGAAGATTCCGAAGATACTCGATGATTTTCTCTCGAGACTTTGTGCCTATTGCCTTTGCAATTCCCTACCACCGAAATATCCTTATGGATAACTACACACACTTACCAATCTTACATTCTATCCCATTGATCTTGTTATTACAAGATGCCCTGAACTGCTCTCCTTTCCCGAGAATCCTTTGAGCTGACTGCCTTGCAGTTCCTTGTCATCTGAATACCCCTACGGATAACTTTGTGCACCTATCAAGTATCCGCTCATCCTCAGTTGATTCTTGTACTTCACAAAAGTCTTTGTAATACCATTCATTCTTGTGAAAATCCTCAACAACCTATTGTTCTTGAATTTCCTGCTTGCTTGCATTATGGTTAATACCATAAGTCTAGTAATCTTATTGTCAGCCTTTGTCATTATCATTTTGAGTCCGTTGATACAATATGTTGCGAATGCTCGCAACCCTCAATCAGGTCCTAGAATTCATCCTTCCGGTTCAGACGTCATTTTAACATGTCCTGAATCTTGATCAATCAAATCGCCATCGATTGTACCCCTAAGGCTATTCTACCTATCCATCCCTAATCAGAGCATTGCTTCTGATCCCTTGTCATGGAATTCATAATTCCTTTGCAATTGAGCTTTGAGTTAGTCAATTGTTTCTATAATCTGGTCTCCTTGCATTCTTTCTTCCTATGGTTGGATATTGATGCTCACATCAGATCCCTTGTGGACCACCAGACCCCCCCCTTCAGATTTTATCTCACAACGTCCTTCATATTCAATAAGCTTGTAAGCCTTTCCTCGGATACATAATGCTTTTGGTAAATTGTATCCTCCGCTTTCTCAAGCATTCTCTACTACCGAGCTTGTGTTATTTATATTCTTGGAATTTATGATATATGTTGCTAAGATGCCTCGATGGATTGAACCTATGCCTTCCCTAATCTGTGTGAACTCAAAAGTTATGCGGATTATACTCTACTCGCTTTTCGTCAGATAAAATTTCAATACTACAACTTCATCAAGAGCGAGAAATAAATGAAAGGTTATGTATTGTAGAAGTGGGAGTCGACCCTGAACCTTTGTGTTCATGCCCACGGACACAGTGTGGAACTTATCATGAAAGCTTCTTGCAGGGATATTTAATCATTTGGATAATTCTTCCGGTATCGTAAATTGGATCCCTTGCAGTTATGGTCTCGGCCATATTTCCTCCTTGATCTCATTCACTAGGTAAGTTAAAAATTACTTATCCTCTGCAAATCATTTCCCCGTCCAACCTCTACTCCGATTTACCTTCTGGCATTACACCTAGTACTTGATACTGAGAAGCTTTATACCCCATCACACCACTCCTAGCCTGATTGGCTATATTTTATCATGACAACTTTTTAACTGTGCTACCTGGTCCTTATGCCCGGAGCAACTTCCGGCGATGAGCTAAGCTTACGTCAATATTCCTCATCTTATCATTTCACCTCGAACAACAAGCTTGACTTTGAGCTTGTGTCGAATCTGTGGTTCTCATAGCCTTTCACTTCATCCTTCCTTTTCTGCTCGAGGGCATCTTCATAGAGTCTCTCGACAAACTATGTCTTGATCACCGTCACACTTTGGCTTATTCAGAGATGTCAATTGAATTCATGGCTAGAAATACCATCTTTGCCTCCCGATGACTTGTGTCAGCATCAACAACATTCTGGTCTTCCCCCCAACACAAACTTGATCATATTAATTTTGGGAATACATCCTTTTTGACATGTCGATGGATTGCTCCTGAGCCCGTCGACCACACCCTCATCTTTCCCTGCTAAAATTGTATGACTTGTTTTCTAAGTTCTTTCTGATGGATCCTTGGTGTACCCGAAGTCCGACCTTTGCTTAAAGACCATGTCAACGCTATCTCGAAGCATGTATGTGGTACTCCGATCTTCAATAAGAACATTTGAACCACAATGCTAAAATTTCTTTATTAATTACCCCAAACACCGTTGTATGGGTAATGTCATGATATCTCTCTCCCCTTTTCTAAAGGGTTTTCTACGTCATATCTTGTCATGGATATCATGCTCTGCTTGCTCTTGGGAAGGATATACCCTTGAAATATGTGTTTAAACACATTTTCCTTTCCATTGTTCTGTTTAATCTGATAATCACATTTTCCTTTCCATTCTTTTGTTTAACCTTTCCACTAAACTAACTTATCTCAGTAGAGATAATTTCCTGCTTAGGTAAGCACCTCAATGTACAACTCTGTCAGTAAAGACCATTTTACTATTATTGATGACATTCCGGTAACCGCCGATGGATGAGAACTTTGCCTAATGGTCCGCCTCATTCCAACGAGCAGGAAAGTGGTTCTCTTCGTCCCTCGCCTTTGGTACCAACATTGTTGCCAACATAACTAACAGGTTATTCTCTAACATGCCTTTCTATCATGACCGCGCAAGATGTCACCGCTCCTTCTATTTTAACCCACATGGTGGGCCCATAACCCATAGTTCCATAGGATCGGAACCTGACTCTCCTGTATATCCTTTATTCCGAAGTATCATTTGCTCTTGGCTTTGTGTGTTGTCACGAGACACCGTCCAAGAGATGATCTATTCCCGATGCTCTGGACCCCTTTCTCACACTCTGTTCGGGTATCAATCGTTTGTCTATCCGTTTGATCCTTCCTGTTGCACCTTCATACATGCTCTCGAGGTCTTATTAAGTTTCAACTCGAGAGATACTTCTGCCACATTCCCTGAATTGTTCACCAGATAATTAACCCTATAAGGGTCAGTTCTCCCGAACTTACTTTTTACTTCCGCACTTAAATCTCAGGCCGAGATTTCTTGTAGTGGAGGAGATTTGTAACACCCCCAGTGTCATGCTACAGTAACCCTCTGTGATTAAACTAATCATTTTTCCAAACAGTGCTTCATCACCTTTGATCAATATCCCATTGAAATTCCAGTCAATTCAAATTCAAGTGAAGTTTGAAGTTGCTCAAAAGTTGCTGGAAAAATTTTCATCATTTGTCAAAAAATCCATAACAATTATTTGTTAAGGAAGACAACATCACTTTTGTGCAAAGATGAGCATTAGCAATTATAACAGCACCAATTCAGCATTTTTAAATGCTATCCTATTTATGAAAAATACCAAATGAATTCTTCTGGTCTCCAAAATATTTGTGGCACTGTCTATAATCACCAGGGATTTAATGCGACACATCCCACATTTTTCTTAAGTGAAACAGTTGACCAAATAATTCCCTTTCTCTCTCTGTTAATAAATTAAGGCAGAATATAAAAATATAAAAAGGCCTACCTGGCCTCTGGCCTAAGACCCAGCGCGGCCCAGCCCACCAGGTGCCCCTGTCTCCCTCCTCTGTTCACACGGGTGCCGTGGATGCCGTGCGGCCGCACATGGCCGGGATGGCCACGTGTCGGCCATCCGCTGCCATCCCGCGCGGATAAGGTCGCCAGCGACGCCCCTGCCAACCCTAGATCGCCTACTTCCCCTTCGCGCCCCCTCCCTGGTCCTCTCCGCCTCACCCCCCTCACGAGGTCCCTCCTCCCGTGCGCACCCATGGCCGCGGCACCGTGCTGACTGCAGCCACCGCTGTCCCCGCCCCTCTCTGACGAGTCCCCGAGCGCCGTCGTGCCCGGCTACGTCTTCTCCGACAACGGACTAGAGCTCGTCGCCCCTACAGTGCCCACCCCGTCGTCGTCTTCTTTCTCGGCTCACCGTCGTCTTCTTCAACGACGGTTCCCACTACAGCTCCTAAACCCACCGTCGGGCCCTCGTGCGCCCTCTCGGTGAGCTCGCCCTCCTCTTACCTCTCTCACGTATGCCGCCTCCCTCTCAAGCTTGCTCACCACGGCTGCTGAAGCTCGGCCCCACCGCCGAGCCCCTTGTCGTTGCTACTGACGTCGTCAAGCTCAACCGAGCCCCGTGTCACGCTCATGGCCTCATGGCGGAGCCGCCCGTGCCCTTACTTTGTCTTGCCACACCCCACAACGTCGACTCCATCGAGCACCCGAAGCCGCCGCCGCTGCCGTCGACGAGGAGCTCACTTCCGGCCATCCCCGGGCGAGCCACCACAACCCCCTCAACGCGCCTCGACACGCTCGCCTGTTCGGCCCCTAACACGCAGCAAACAGAGCCCCGTTGCACAATCCCCATCCATGCCCGAACCCCGCCGGCGCCTCCACTCATCGTCGGCGCAGTTTCGGCCAGCCGCAAGCCCAACCGACCTCACCACGCGACGCGGCGAGCTCTCCTCGTTCGAATGCGCCAAGTCCCGCACCTAAAGACCCCCTGTGGCGTGATTCCGGCGAAGTCCGGCGAGCCCCGCCGCTGTTTTGGTCGCCGACGGTGAAACCCCGACGCCACTGACGTGGCGCAACCGGGCCCTACCCTTGGGTCACTGCCAGTGGGCCATGGGGGCCCCATTGACTGGGTTGACCAAGTCAACGTGCTGACTGGGCAGCCCAGTGGCACTGACATGCGGGCCCCACCACGTAATTAAACTAATGAAAATATTTTTATAAATAAAACTAATTAGTTAACCTAATCAGTCACTGACATGTGGGGCCCTACTACTAATTAACTCTGTTTAATTAAAATAACCCACTATTAGCCCTCTGTGTATGACATGTGGGACCCACTGGTCAGTTTGACCTGGTCAGCCGTCCTGTTGACTGCTGACGTCACAGTGATGTCATGTTGACGTTGTAATTCTTTTTTGTTAATAATAATAATTCCAGAAAATACTTTAATCTTTAGAAATTCATAGAAAATAAACCGTAACTCCGATGAAAATGTTTTCTATATGAAAGTTGCTCAAAACAATCCCTCGAATCTGAATACACGGTCCATTCACCTAGCATGCTGAACATGGAACCGTTCCCTCTCTTTCGTCTATCCGGAAAAAGCCAGACGCTGGGAAAACCCCTCCGGATGTTTTCCCTCTCCGTCTGCAACATGTAGTACTACGTTAGAGCACTCCTAGCGTAGCTTACTGCCTTGTCGGCCTTTCTGTTGCATTTGTATGCTTGCTATTTATTGCTTCTTCCCCCTCTTCTCTCCGGTAGACCCCGAGAACGATGCTGATGCCCTTGGATCGACTACGTCGACGACGACACTTCTTCCTTTTCAACAGAGCTTCCAGGCAAGCAAACCCCCCCTTGAGCATTCCGATATCGCCCATTTCTTTCCCTCTCATGCTTCCATTAGAACTGCTACTGCTTTATGTATGATCCTATTCTCATGCATAGCTTGTTGTTATTACCTTCTTATATACCTTACCTGCTTATCCTAAACTGCTTAGTATAGTTTGGTTAGAGATCCATTAGTGACCCCACCTTGTCCCAGTTGCCTCGCTTTATGTTCAATGACTCGATCAACGTGATTGACGTCCAGGCCCCGACACCGCATGTCACCCCCCTAGTTGTACGACTCTGCAGAGTTACCATCGAGTGCCTAGGGTGGAACCTCTTACCTCACTCCTGATGAGATCTTTGTAGTGTAGCTATATGGTCAAGGTCATCGAGGGTGATTTCCTCCTTAACCACTTCCGTTGCGGCTCTATCGTGCAGCCCATCAAATGTGAACCTCGAGGGTGGATCCTCTTACATTCACCTTGTTGATAACATCGAGTGGGATTCACCGGGGGTGATTCCTTGGGTTTTCCCCTTGGTGTTAGACACACAGTTACTATGGTTACTTTTACTTTGCACTGAGCCATGTTACTAAAGACGGGTCGGCCCTGAGGGGTACCCACGCGAGCTTAATAGCGAGTGATGTGGAGTCGGGCTGACCTGGAACGTGCCCATGAGATACTACGAGGCGTGGCCGGGCATTATTAGCCCTTGCCGCAAGTACTCGAGACGGGGCGATGGGGTCACATCGATCGTGAGTCTCTGCTCATTACCGTGTGCTCCTAATCCACTACTATTTGGATATTTCATCCGAGGGGCCTTTGGCATGATAGCACTAAACATCACGTGGGCATAGTATGGGCGTTCTGCGTCGTATGCATCGGCCGAAGCTTAATCGACATCAGCGACAGAGCGGCGCGCACCGGGTTGGACTGCGTAAGCTCCTGCCTTGGTGAAGGAGGTAGCTAGGTCTGCTCACCGGCCGCGTACGCAATGTGCAGGAGTTCCCGGGGAGATGGCCCATGACCCCTGGGGGCATAGGTTTAGTTCGGCGTGCTGACCTCTCTATTAAGCCTAGGTCGGGTTGTGGCGTATTGTTTGGCCGAGGCCAGGCATGACCCAGGAAAGTGTGTCCGGCCGGAGTTAATCGAGCATGGTGGGTAAGTTGGTGCACCCCTGCAGGGAAGAAAACATCTATCGATAGCCTGTCCTATGGTAACGGACACTTGGAGTTGTATCCTGATCGATACAACTAGAACTGGATACTTGTGATGAGAACTGGATGGTGATGAGAACTGGATTGTGATGAGAAATGGATAGTATGGCTCTGGGATTGCTTTCTCGCTGGGAGTCGAGAATGGATCTCTGGCCGAGGTTGATAACACTACTACTACTTTACATTATGTTGATCTGTACTCTTCTAAATGCTGCAAGATGCTTGAAGATGCTAGTCTTCGATAGGCTAGGCTTTCCCCTTTCTCTTCTGGCATTCTGTAGTTTAGTCCACAGATATGAACCATTCCTTTGATACAGATGCATACTTAGTTTAGTTCTGATGTAAGTCTTGCGAGTACTTTGGATGAGTACTCACGGCCGCTTTGCTACCTCTTTTTCCCCCATACCCGATTGTTGCGACCAGATGGTGGAGCCCATGATCCAGACGACACCACCGATGACTCCTACTACCCCGAGGGTGCCTACTACTAAGTGGAGACTGCCGATGACCAGGAGTAGTTAGGAGGCTCCCAGGCAAGAGGCCTTGCCTCTTCGATCGTGTTGCTTTGTGCTAGCCTTCTTAAGGCAAACTTGTCTAACTTATGTTTGTACTCAGATATTGTTGCTTCCGCTGACTCTTGTGTATTCGAGCTTATGTATTCGAGCTCTCGAGGCCCCTGGCTTGTAATATAAAGCTTGTATTATTTTAATTTGTGTCTAGAGTTGTGTTGTGATATCTTCCCGTGAGTCCTTGATCTTGATCATACACATTTGCGTGTATGATTAGTGTACGATTGAATCGAGGGCGTCACAAGTTGGTATCAGAGCCGACTGCCTATAGGAATCCCCCTTCCAAATTCCTTGGTCGAAGTTGAGTCTAGTCACTGAAAAACTTTTACTAACATGGTTGTGTGCCTTACGGGCCCACGTTGCCATTTGGGTGGTATTAGGATCTTTTACTCCCCGTCTATACTCTGGGACTCTAATCTCTCTTCTATTCGGGTTAAATGGTTTTACTAACTCGAACATTAGGATCTCGTGATCACATTCGCCCGGAGAGCCCCTTATTTCAGATGATTGCCTGCTGCATCAGAAGATTCCGAAGATACTCGATGATTTTCTCTCGAGACTTTGTGCCTATTGCCTTTGCAATTCCCTACCACTGAAATATCCTTATGGATAACTACACACACTTACCAATCTTACATTCTATCCCATTGATCTTGTTATTACAAGATGCCCTGAACTGCTCTCCTTTCCCGAGAATCCTTTGAGCTGACTGCCTTGCAGTTCCTTGTCATCTGAATACCCCTACGGATAACTTTGTGCACCTATCGAGTATCCGCTCATCCTCAGTTGATTCTTGTACTTCACAAAAGTCTTTGTAATACCATTCATTCTTGTAAAAATCCTCAACAACCTATTGTTCTTGAATTTCCTGCTTGCTTGCATTATGGTTAATACCATAAGTCTAGTAATCTTATTGTCAGCCTTTGTCATTATCATTTTGAGTCCGTTGATACAGTATGTTGCGAATGCTCGCAACCCTCAATCAGGTCCTAGAATTCATCCTTCCGGTTCAGACGTGATTTTAACATGAATCTTGATCAATCAAATCGCCATCGATTGTACCCCTAAGGCTATTCTACCTATCCATCCCTAATCAGAGCATTGCTTCTGATCCCTTGTCATGGAATTCATAATTCCTTTGCAATTGAGCTTTGAGTTAGTCAATTGTTTCTATAATCTGGTCTCCTTGCATTCTTTCTTCCTCTGGTTGGATATTGATGCTCACATCAGATCCCTTGTGGACCACCAGACCCCCCCCCCTTTTCGGATTTTATCCGACAACGTCCTTCATATTCGATAAGCTTGTAAGCCTTTCCTCAGATACATAATGCTTTTGGTAAATTGTATCCTCCGCTTTCTCAAGCATGCTCTACTACCAAGGACACATATTTGATTTTTCAACCAATTTATATGCACTGGAGCATGTGCTTGTATTTCAAATTTGAATTATGCACATAAAATGCCTAGAAAACCCACTTAATGTATAAAAATGTCCAAACGAACCCCGAAAAATTCCGAAAATTAACTCAACACTCCTGTTGTTCTATGTTGACACTAGAATTTTTTTGAAAGCAATAAGAGGCAATGGATATCATTTCGTCGCCAAAGGTGGCACGTTCCCTACCGAAACCACTAGGCTTGTTGAGAAGCTCTGGTTTGCGAGAAGCTTATACCCAAACCTGCCCCAAATGGGACAAAAAATTTACCATGGCATGTTGATGCCGCTCCATGATACCATGCCAAGTTTCATGAATTTCAGACGAGTTTTGGATTTACTAGAATTTAAAAACCAGATATCTCGATGTTTTGCCGGCAATCAACAGTGCCCTGGTGTTTGAAATTCATTCCCGTCTCTTGGATGGGACCTAAGCATGCACCCAAGGACACATATTTGATTTTTCAACCAATTTATATGCATTGGAGCATGTGCATGTATTTCAAATTTGAATTATGCACATAAAATGCCTAGAAAACCCAGTTAATGTATAAAAATGTCCAAACAAACCCCCAAAAAAATCCAAAACTTAACACACCACTCCTATTGTTCTATGTTGATGCTAGAATTTTTTTTGAAAGCAATAAGAGGCAATGGATATTGTTTCATCCCCAAAGGTGTCGTGGTGTTCAAAATTCATTCCCATTTCTTGCATGGGACATAAGCATAAACCCATGGACATAAGCAGATAAAAGGTCTAGCAATTCAAACACCGTCCATTGCCGTTCTGACCCCATTATGTAATTCAAATCAAGATGGAAAATCAAGTAGATCCCACACAGTTTATTATCACCAACTGTGTGAGATGTAGTACAAAATATCCTGGAGCACCGTTGGTGTATAGTAAGCCTATGGCTTACGCGAGAAGGTGTGTCGGCTACAGTCCACAATATTACTACCTCATAATCTTGAAAATATCTACCGCGTGGAAGGTTTTGATGTTTGATAGCACACGATTAGTATGTGCAGACTGTGTGCAATGTCTGATACTCCCGCTCTGCTTTAGTCCCTTGATTCAAATTTTCAGTAGCCCCGACATTTTACTCCCGCCTCTGCATCCCTTGCAATCTCAAAAATATCTGCTCGCCCTTGATCCAAATTTTCAGTAGCCCTGCCTTGTTACTGCCGCCTAGTAAAATTTTCAGTTGCCACAGTATTTCCTCAAACACAACCTTGCCCCCCTCCAAACACACCACACACTCCCCAAAACCTCCGCTCATACAGACACACACTGCAAGTGCATCTAGTGTCCCTTAGTGATTTTGGTGTATTGAAGACTTATAGGTTAAGGGACTAATGCGTTTGTGAGTGTACACAGGTCTATAAGTCTATGAGGAGTTTGATATTTACAGGAAAAGTCGACCCCTAAAAATGAATATCTTCGACTGAAGATTTTGGTATTTCTGAAGACTTTCATCAAGACTTTGAAAGTGAAGAAATTGGTGTGTCCGTGAAGACTTGATATTCATGCGAGGAATATGAAGCTTGAAGACTTTCGTTTTCATAGTTTTGTTTTTCTCTTTCTTGAGTCATAGGAAACACCGTACTGTTAAAGGGGGTCGAGAAAATACTAAGGAAAAATTTCCATGTGATGCTCAACTCAAAAACCTACATCTACCAATCCCTTCGAGTGAAGCCATTGGAAATCTCATACAGTTCAGTCAATTTCTTCAGTGACAGAGACGAAGTTCTTCTGGTCTCTAAGGAATTTGTCCTGACTGAGGAGTTAGGAATTCACCAGTGCGGATTGCCTACACAGTGAGGAACATGATAGCCCTGAGGATTTTACTACTCAAAATTCTGACCGTTGTTGTGCTATGCGCCAGCTGTCCCAAAATATCGATCCACCTAACGGTCATATCATTGAAGGGCATTTATGTCTTATCATGTTAGGCTACTCCCTAGGCTATAAATAGCCGCCCCCTACAACCACTAGCTGGTTGGCTGCTCTGAGAGAAACTGACACTTGTCATTTGAGAGCAACCCATCCTCCAAGGACTTTGAGCGAAAATCATCAAGTGAGGAAAAACCAAAAACCCAAAACCCAAACACCTACAAACCCCAAGTGATTGAGCATCACTAAAGAGATTGATCCTGAGTGGATCCAACGCTTGTTACCTTTGAAGACTGTGCTTCTTCCAGACGGTTAGGCGTCATGGTCTAGAGCATCCAAGAGGAATTGTGGATCGCCGAGTGACCAAGTTTGTGAAGGTTTGGAAGTCGCCTAAAGACTTACCACGAGTGATTGGACGAGGTCTGTGTGACCTTAGTTCAAGGAGAATATGGTGAGGACTGGGTGTCTTGGACTAAGTGTCCTTGACTGGGTGTCCGGGATTGTGTGTCCTCGAGTTTAAATACTCAGCCGCTCCAACCAGACGTACAACTGAGACAGCAGTTGGAATTGGTCTACCAAATCATTGTCTTCATCAAGCTTACTGGTTCTATTTCCTTAACTCTTTCATTTCCTCATAACTGTGTTGTGTGCTTGTTCATATCTGTGTTTGAAGACCTTGACTGAAGACTTTCTCAATTTCCTCAGTTCAATTTCTTCAGTCTGTTTGTCTTCATCCTGTGTTATCCTGTGATTACGCTTCCTGTACTCTGTGCCTGTCTTCATTTCATCATGATGACTATGCTTGTATTCTGTTATGTTTACTTTTGAGTACTTATTCCGCTGCTAGTAGTTCTTCGCTAAGGAATTTCCTCACCTGCAAATTCCTCAGTGAAGAATTTCATAAAAATCACCTATTCACCCCCTAGTCGATATAACGCACTTTCAATTGGTATCAGAGAAAGGTACTCCCTTGTTCTGTGTGATTTTGGTTTAACCGCCTGGAGTTTTAGTTATGTCGACCGCAGGTATGACGAAGGTGACATGCCCCATCTTTGATGGTCACGAGTATCCCAAGTGGAAGGCCATGATGAAGAAACGCCTCATGGCGATGAACAGCGAGTTTTGGACCGTCACTGAAATTGGCCTGACTGATCTGTGCAAGATGGCAGATGCTGATGACATTCGCAAGTATACTCTTATCAACCTCACGGCGAAGGATGTCATCTGCTCCAGTCTATCACAAAACCAGTTCAGGAATACCATGCATCTCGATCATGCGAAGCTCATCTGGGACCGTCTCTCTGAGGTCTATGAAGGTCATCGAACCTGTCATGATCCTTGGTTTGAGGACTTCAAGGAATCTCTCAAAACGATGACATTCGAACCAGAATCATCATCTTCTGCATCATGCCTTATGGCAAAAGATGCTGAGGTAACTGAATGCAACCTATCCGAGTCCAGTGATGATGAATCTGGTGATGAATTTGGACCTAGCTATGTCAAACTTGCTTCCCTTGCTACTAAACAACAAAGAGCTTTAGAAAAAGCTCACTATATGCTAAACAAGAGCGATGATATGTTGGGTGAGGAAATGGATCAGTCAAAAGCTTTGGCTGAAAGTCTTCAGAGACTTCATACTAAGTATGACACCCTTCAAGATCAACATAACACTCTCTTGTCCGATCATGAGAAGCTTTCTTATGAATTTCTTCAAAGAAAGCAAGATCTTGAAAAGCTAAGAGTGAGTTATGAAGATCTTCAGAAGGAGCGCGATTCATTACTTGCTCAACAAATCAGCGCTTCTCAGGAAGAATTTGTTCCACCATGCTTGAAGTGCATTGAACGTGAATCTGCTAATTCTTCACCTGAATGTTCAAATGTTGCTAATGTTTCAAATTCTTCACATGCCTCTGCTATCACTAATTCCTCATCTGAGGACATTGCTAGTATCACTGACAATGCAGGGCTGAAGGAATTGTACACGACAGGCATGTACAAAAGCCTCAAAGGGCATCAGGATCTTTGTGATGTGCTTAAAAAGCAGATCCACAACAGGAACCCTAGGAAAGAGGGTATCGTCTTTGAGAGGAAACTCAATGCTGATGGTACATATTGGAAGCCTGAGCAGTACCCCAAAACTACATGGGTTGCTGCAAAGGGACCTCCAGTTGATCCATCTAACTTATCTGGATTTGCATGTGAATCTCCTCATTCTGATGATGAGTTAGTTGACTCCAACTATAAGCTATTCAAAAATCAGAATGGTGAAGTATTTGCTAGATATGTTGGCACTAACTGCAGGAACGGCTCCCCTATGAAGAAAATCTGGGTTCCTAAAAGATGTCTTGAAAATCTTCAGGTGAATGTCATCATGACGCCACCTGTGAAGAATAGGAACCCCAGATCGAATTCTTCATATGGACCAAATTCCTCATATGGAGCAAAGTCCTCATATGAATATCATTGTGCTAACCCGTCTGTTTCGCAGGGAAGATCTAAGGATTATGGATATATGCATTATTCTTCAAATCATTATGTGAAACGAAATGGACTGGCTTATATGTCCATAAGTCCTCGAAGAATTTCTCTGCATACTCTTATGCTTACTCTAACCCCTCTTATGTGAAACGAAATGGACTGGCTTCTATGCCATCCTTCTCGTATGGAGCTCGCAGAATGATGAGCTCTTTGCCCCCCCCCCTTCCGATGTGGGTGGTGAAGAAAAAGAACTAATCTCTTCTGCAGGGTCAGGTCTCCAGACGCACGTAATCGTCTGAAGAATTTGCTGGAGACCTGAGCATGCCTGATAGGATGCAGGCTAATCATGAAAAAAATGAACCTTCATTTCTCACGTCCTCATATTGCTTTATCAGTTCTCTTACTTGATGAAATTGATCTGATGAATTGATGTCATATTCTTCACTGATGAAGTATATGAGTTTGTAAGCTGCACTAATTCATCTGCAGGATGATCAACCCAAAGCCACTGAGTGGGTCCTCGATAGTGGACGTACAAACCACATGACTGGTGACAAGAATCTATTGATGGATGTTCCATTATCTCCGTCGCATCTGAAGCATATCATCTTTGCTGACAAAGGCAAAAGTCAGGTATTGGGTCTAGGTAAGGTTGTGATTACAAAGGATCGACACATGGACAAAGTCATGCTTGTTGAGTCCTTAGGATACAACCTTATGTCTGCCTCAATGCTTTGTGATCTTGATATGGTTGTTGTCTTTGGCAAGTACCGTTGTGTTGTGGTTATGGAAGCTGACAATACCAAAGTCTTCGAATGCTTTAGGAGAGGAGACCTGTATATTGTCGATTTCTCTACAGGACCACAACCAGCCGTGTGCTTACTTGCAAAAGCTTCAGAAGGTTGGCTCTGACATCGACGACTTGGTCATGCAGGCATGAGGAATTTGCACACGCTTGCGAAGAAGAAGCATGTCATTGGCATCGAGAATGTCAAATTCCTCAAGGATCACCTATGCGGAGCCTGTGAAGCTGGGAAGATGACCAAGGCCAAGCATCCAGCGAAGACTATCATGACCACCACTCGCCCATTTGAATTGCTTCACATGGATCTCTTTGGTCCTAATCATTATTCTGCTATTTCAAATGAAGCATCTCAATATGGCTTTGTTATTGTTGATGATTATTCTCGCTACACGTGGGTACACCTTGTTACTTACAAACATGAAGTGCAGGAAGTCTTCAAACGATTTTCCTCGAGGGCTTCAACCAACTTTGGTGTGAAGATCAAGCACATCAGAAGTGACAATGGCACTGAGTTCAAGAATTCTGGTCTCGATGACTATCTTGATGAACTTGGTATTACTCATGAGTTATCTGCTCCTTACACTCCTCAGCAGAATGGCATCGTGGAGCGCAAGAATAGAACTCTTGCTGAGATGGCTCGCACTATGCTTGATGAATACAAAACGCCTCGTCGTTTCTGGACTGAGGCAATTGATACTGCGTGCCACATCATCAATAGAGTATATCTTCACAAATTCTTCAAAAAGACTGCCTATGAACTCCTCACTGATAAGAAACCCAATGTAGGTTATTTCAAAGTCTTTGGTGCTAAATGTTGGATTAGAGATCCTCATCACAACTCAAAATTTGCACCGAAAGCACATGAAGGTTTTATGCTTGGTTACAGAAAGGACTCGCACACCTACAGAGTCTTCAACAATGTTCTTCACAAAGTTGTTGAAACTGTAGATGTGCAGTTCGATGAAACTAACGGCTCGCAAAGAGAGCACCTACCTACTGTGATAGATGAACCAGCACCTGAGGAAACTATCAAGTTCAAGGCTACTGAGGATGTCATTCCTACTGAAGAATCTGCTGAAGAATTCATTCCAGAACATGAAGAACGTCGAGCTAATGCACCTGAAGAAAATACTGAAGAAAATGGTGCTGAAGAAAACACTGATCAAATTCTTCAACGACAACCAGCTCATCCTCGCATTGCAAAAGAAGTGCAAGTTGAAAAGATCATCAATGACATCAAAGCGCCAGGTCCTCTCACACACTCAAAAGCTTCACATTTGTCTAACTTTTGTGGGTAGTATGCTTTTGTCTCTATTACAGAGCCCACTAAGGTAGATGAAGCATTTCTGGAGCCTGAGTAGATTCAGGCCATGCAAGAGGAATTACATCAGTTCGAGCTTAACAATGTCTGGGAAATGGTCAAATGTCCAGATCCTCGCAAGCACAATATCATCGGCACAAAGTGGATCTACCGCAACAAGCAAGATGAAAATGGCCTTGTGGTGAGTAATAAGGCACGGCTTGTAGCTCAAGGCTACACACAGGTTGAAGGAATTGATTCCGATGAAACTTTTGCACCTGTTGCTAGACTTGAGGCTATTCGCATATTACTTGCTTATGCTAACCATCATGATATCACTTTATATCAAATGGATGTGAAAAGTGCATTCCTCAATGGTAAGCTTGAGGAAGAAGTATATGTTGCTCAACCCCCAGGTTTTGAAGATCCAAAGAATCCTGACAAAGTCTTCAGACTCAACAAGGCCCTCTATGGCCTCAAGCAGGCCCCACGGGCTTGGTATGATACCTTGAAGGAACTCTTCATGAAGAAAGGCTTCAAACCCGGTTCACTCGACCCTACTCTTTTCACTAAATCTTATGATGGTGAATTGTTTGTGTGCCAAGTATATGTTGATGATATTATCTTTGGCTGTACTGACCAATGTTATAGTGATGAATTTGCCTATATGATGAGTGAAGAATATCAAATGTCTAGGATGGGAGAGTTGAAATTCTTCTTAGGTCTTCAAATTCGTCAACAACACAATGGCATATTCATATCTCAGGAGAAATACCTCAAGGATGTACTGAGGAAATTCGGCATGCAAGATTGTAAAGGCATCAAAATTCCTATGCCCACAAATGGCCATCTGTGCACTGATGAAAATGGTATTGACTTCGATCATAACGTATACCGCTCCATGATAGGTTCCTTATTATACTTATGTGCATCTAGGCCAGATATAATGCTTAGTGCTTGCATGTGTGCCCAATTTCAAGCTGCACCGAAGGAATCACACCATAAGGCTGTGAAGCATATTCTTCGATATCTAGCTCACACACCAAAACTTGGATTATGGTACCCCAAGGGCTCGGCTTTTGATCTTGTTGGATATTCTGACTCTGACTATGCTGGTGATCGTGTGGATCGCAAGTCAACATCTGGTACATGTCATTTCCTCGGACGATCTTTGGTCTGTTGGTCCTCGAAGAAACAGAACTGCGTATCACTATCTACTGCTGAAGCTGAGTACATTGCCGCTGGTTCTTGCTGTGCCCAACTGCTATGGATGAAGCAAACTCTCAAGGACTATGGCGTCAACATGAAGAATGTGCCTCTCTTCTGTGACAATGAGAGTGCCATCAAGATTGCTCACAACCCATTTCAGCACTCGAAGACAAAGCACATTCAGATTCGTCATCATTTTCTTCGTGATCATGTGTTGAAGGGCGACATTTCTATTGAGCATGTGAAGACTGAAGAACAGCTAGCCGATATCTTCACAAAGCCCTGATGAGAAGAGATTTAGCAAGTTGCGGTGTGAGCTAAATATCCTAGAATCTTCGAATGTTCTTTGAAAAGGACACTCATCCTAACACTTATGCAAAATTGATGACTTAGATGTGCAACACATGAAGAAACGTTCTTCTTCAATCAATGAAGAATAACACTCTTAGTGTGAAGAAATTAACGAAGAATTTGATTCTTAGAACCCTACGATAATTGTACGCGGTGTCTGAAATCATCATTCTTATACGATGGGTCACGCCACCATCAAAAGTTGAAATTCCTCAAGTTATTCATATTCTTCAACTTTGCATAGTCTTCATTGGTTCCATCGTTTTTCTTCATTGGCTATATATATATGAGTTTATGTCCTCTATAGCATTCACTTATTGCTATTTCTTCAAGTTGGTTTTCTGCTAAGTGAATGTGATCGGACCCTTCCCCTCTATGTTATACTCAACCCAATCTGTTCACAAATTCTTCATGTGCGTTCTATTTGAAACTCGTTCAAAATCTTCACTGTGTCCTTGACAGCTGAAGAAAGTGCGAACGGAACTTTAAAACCTATCTTATCAAAAATTTCGGTTTTGCCGCTCAAACCGTTCCGCATCCCACGATACACTTATCCACTCACCCACGATCTAACACGATCTCCACCTCTCACTACGTGGGTGACACATGTCATGCGAATGAGAAGGGTCAGGGGCACGTTCGTCCAATTTCTTCGGGCGAGCAGTTTTTCACCGTGGCTATAAATACCCCCTCCTTCCCTCCTTCACTTCTTTTACTCCGCTCGACCTCTCTCTCCAGCTCGAGCTTCTCAAACCCTAGCGCCGTCGCTACTTCATCGCCGCTGGTGAGGAAGAGCTTCACTGCCTCGACCTCGTCGCCGACGTACTCGCGCTGACCGCGGACATCTTCACTGTCGGGTGGTAGGTGCGACATGCCAACGGGTGGCTTATCATTGTGGGAGCCAGTAAGACATCGTCGGTGCCTGGAAACGGGATGAGGCGAAGACATGCACGCCGGCGGATCTTACCCAGCTTCGGGGCTCTCCGTGGAGATAACACCCCTACTGCTGCTCTGCGGGGTCTCCGCATGTTCACTAGATGAATCAAGTGGCTACACAACGCTCCTTGAGCTGTTTGGGGGAAGGAGGAAGAAGGGCACGGCTAGCCTGCTTCTTCTCCTTGTGTGGTGTCTAGAACTAGCAAAGGGTCCAACCCTTTGCATGGGTGCTCCGGGGGGTTTATATAGACCTACCCCCCGGGGGTACAATGGTAATCCGACTGGGCACGGGGCCCAGCCGTCTGTGACTGCGCTTGCCGGCTCCTGTGCCGGCTGCTGGGGCCCGCCGACTGGTGGGTCCCGCCGGTTGCCGGCCCCTTGGTCGACAGGCAGGCCCCACTGTCCAGGGCCTGGTCTGCGGCTGGTTACTGTGGCTTCATCTTGTTGACGTGAGCTTCATCGTGGTAAGCGTGGCTACAGTACCGCTGCCTGTCAGGCGATCGCTGTAGCCTTACCGCGTCTTCTCTCCTTAATGGGGCGTCCTCTTCGAGGGAAGCGGCAAGCCGGCTGCGGGGAGCCGGCTCTGTCTTGGGCCGACTGGTTGGAGGCGTGGCCGTCTTCGGGTGTCTCTCTACTCAAAGGGGCCCACTGTCTGTGGGCCACGCTGGCGACCCGTCGTGGGTGATGCCAGGGTCAACATGGCAACAGTGCCGCGCCGGACGGGTCATGCCTACCCCGTACGGCGTATTGTGCCAAGCGTGCCCCGGGATTCGGGGGTGGCAGGCTTTACTGTAGCCACGCCCCGTCGCACCGCCGTTAGGTGGGTGCAAACTTTCGTGGGTACGGTCTTGACCGCTTTATGGGGAGCCGGCTTCCTGGAGTCGGCCTTCTCATGGCCGGCTTCTTGGAGTCGGCCTTCTCATGAGGGCTAAAGTCGGACCGCCTTCCGAAAGCCGGCCTGGGTGGCAGCCAGCAAGGGGAAGGCGGCCCCTATGTCTTGAATTCTTGAGAGCCGGGCGGGCTCGTAATTTTTTCAGAAGGGCCAGGGGAAGCCGGCTAGGCTACCCATGGCTATTTACTCCGACAGTAGTCCCCGAAGCTGATCGAGCTCCGAGGCGAGCAGGGGGACGAGAAGCTTGGTCAGCTTCCCATCCTGAAGAGCCGGCTTTTGCGGGCGTATGCCGACTTCAGAGAGCCCCGCATCTTACAGGCGGGAGGAGGGGGGACCTGCGTGCTGACTACGGGCCCCCCCGGCGGCCACGTGGCAGCGAGATCCTGCGAGCGCACGCGCGCGACCGGACGCCGCCGCAGGCCCGGGCCCGCCACTCGCGAGCCTTGGTCCGGGCGCGGATCCTCCGTGGCCCACAGGGGCCGCTCGCCTTCCCGAGGTAGTTTCGTTTCGCCGTTAAGGCTCAATAATCACGGGATGTGGGGAGTGGGCACGATTGATCCCCACGCTTCCCCACGCCGCGCCTCCTCGGCTCCACCACGTGAGTCTATAAGTAGGGGGAGGAGGGAGAGCAACAGAGGTTCACACGCTCTCTCCCGCTCCGCCCCTCCCAACCCTTGTTTCTTCCTCTCGCTGCCGTCGCAGCTTCCCGTCTCAGCGCCGCCGTGTTTCTACACCGCCTCGCTCCCATGGCGTTGTCAAGCTCGTGGGACGGCTCCAACGTTCATGACGACCATGTGGAGTTCCTCCACCAGACTCGGTGCCTGCCCGGCGCCGACCTCGTACAGGTCCGCCTGGCGCCGGAGAAGGAGATCTCGCCGGCACCGGAGGAGGGCGAGCGGGTCGTCTTCCGCTCGCACTGCCTGCGCGGCTTTGGCCTTCCGGCGAGCGGATTTCTGTGCTCTTTCCTGGAATTCTACAATCTCCAGCCGCATCACCTCACGCCCAATGCGGTGATGCTGCTGTCGGCCTTCGTCTCCCTCTACGAAGGCTTCTTGGGGCTGCTCCCCACGCTGGAGCTCTAGGGAGAGTTCTTCCAGAGCAAGCTCGGCACAGTCGTCGGCGGCATGCCCGCCCCCTGCGGGGCCTTCATCGCCATGAGGAGGGCGAGCGAGAACAACCCGTTCCCGCCCATCCCCCTGATCCAGTCGGTGAAGGTCTGGCAGAGATCGTATTTCTACGTGAAGAACGTCGCCGAGCAAGGAGACTACATCAACCTGCCGGCTTACGTAGCCGGCCCGCCGGCTGGGAGGCAGCCCTCGTGGAGCTTCCGGTCCCGGTCATTGTCTCCGGCCGGGAACGCCGCCATCTCCCGGCATCGGGTGATGATTCAGTCGGAAGGCCTGCGCGGGGCCGACTTGGTGGCCGCCTTCGTGGAGCGCCGGATCCTTCCTCTCCAAAGCCGGCCCCATATGATGTGTCAGATGAGCGGCCGCTTCGACCCAAGCCGGCTGAGCACATGGGAAATGCCCCACGCGGAGGTGGCGCTCATGGTTAACTACAATGCCAACTGCAAGCTCGCCGGGGACTGGCAATACGGCAAGGTGCCGTATTCTCGCGCCAATCCTCCGCCCGTGGTAAGCTTCTCTCTCTGTCTTCTTTCTGTCGTCGGCCGGCTTCATGACGGCCGGCTTCTTACCAGTCGGTTCTTTTGAGCAGAACCCTCTTCTTGCGCCGCCGGCCGGGGCGGCGGGGATTGAACGCCAGTATGCCCCCGACCGCACGGTGGATGACGTTGACCACCCGGACTTGGGGGCGGCCGCCATGGAAGACGCCGTCGTGGGGGACAGTGCCGAGCCTGGAGGCTCAAGGTTCACCGCGAGCTTCGAGGACTGGCCGGACGAATTCGAAGCCGAAGTTGCCCCGCATCGCTAGCCGGCGGCTGACCATCAGGGCGCGGGCTCGTCTACCGCGCCGGCTGCCGGCGGTGGCGCACAGAAGCGCCAGGCCGCTTTAGGCCTCTTCGGCAATCGGCCGAAGAAGTCCAAAGCCTCCGCCGCGGCGACCAAGCGAGATGAGGCGGCTGCGAAAGCGGCCCGCTTCCGCAAGGCGGTGAAACAGCCTCCGGCGGTCTCAGCGTAAGTCTTCAACTGCCTTGCCGCACGCTCGTCATCATTCTCTTTCTCTTCGAATATTCTTCTTATCCTTTTTCTCGCTTGCTGGACAGGGCGCCACTTTCCCTTGAGCGGGGTCCGGGCGGCTCCATCGTGGGGCCGGCTGGAGGGTCTTCGAGCTCCCGCCGCATGGACCCCCATGCCGATCTCAGGGAGGCCATAGAGCGGAACGCCCGCGAAGCGCGGGAGGAGCACGAGGCGGCGGAAAAGGCGGCCGCCCAGGCGGCGAGGGAGCAGGCCGACGCGGCAGCCAAGGCCCAGACGGAGGCGGCTACCGCGGAGACGGAGGCGGAAAGCTCGCGCAACCAGTCTCCGCTGCTCGCCATTCCTCTCCGAGCCGTAGCCCCCGACACCCCATTGCCCTTGGCGGAGGAGATCGTCCAAGACCCGCCGCTGTTGGAGAGGGGGGAGGACCCCGTGGCCTTGGTGGGGAGAGCGCCGCCAGCAGCGCCAACCGGAGCGGGCCAAGGCGGTCAATCGTCAGCGGCGCCAGAGGGGCCGGCCGGAGGTGAGCCGGAGAACAGAGCCGGCCTCGAGGTGCAGCCGGCGACGGGCCGGCGCGCAGGGGGAGGCGCCGCTCCGCCGGAGTTGCGTCGAGCCGCGGGCGCAGGCCAGTCGGTGGAAGATCTGGAGGCGGCCAGCACTGCCACGTCCGAGTGGACTCCCAGCGGGGGAACTGGCGAGCTGAATGTGGCGGCTCAAGGGGTCCGGAGCCGGCTGCAAGCTCAGGCCGCCCTGCTGCAACAGTTCACCCAGGAGTTCTTGTCAACGCGAGCCACTATCCGGGTGAGTCCTTCATTCTTGGCTGCTTTGCTTTCTTAATTTCTTCTGTGGGGGCGCGTTAGCGCACCCACTGGGTGTAGTCCCCAAGATTCGGGCCGACTGCTGCGCAGTCGGGTCGGATCTTTCTCGACGACTATCTTACTTTGCTTTTTTCTGAACTTTCAGGAATACCACAACCTTCATGCTGCCGCCTTCAACTCCCAGGCTTGGGAGTTGAGCCGGCGGACCGACGACCTGGCCGACAGCCGAAGTAAGCACTTGGTTTTGTCTGTCTCCTGTGGGGGCACGTTAGCGCACCCACTGGGTGTAGTCCCCGAGATTCGGGCCGACTGCAGCGCAGTCGGGTCGGATCTTTCTTGACGACTCATTCTTATTGGTTTTTCTTTTTCTTTGTCTTCAGGGGCCAACGCCGACTTGAGGAAGGAGCTTGGCGAAGCGAAAGCCGCCCTTCATACCAAGGAGGCCGAGTGCGCCGCCTTGGTCCAGGAACGGGATCGCTTAGCCAAGAAGCTGGCTGACCAAGAGGAGAGCCACAAAGCGGCCCTGCAGGCGGCGCAGGAAAGCGAAGCCGCCTTGAAGGCGGAGTATGAGACCGAGGCGGCGAGCTGGTCTGAGACCCGGCGAGCCCTGGACGAAGGCTTCGGCCGGATCGAGGACTTGATCGACGGTAAGTTGCCTTCCTCGGCCCTCCCCTGCCCCTTGCCGCTTGGGTTTTTTGACTTATCTTGAACTGTTGCTTGTTTTTGATGCAGACTACTTCCCCGGCTACTCCGCCTTCGCTGCCCAAAGCATTGAGACCCATCACGAGGCGCGTTGACAGGCGGGAGCCAACATCGCGCCGGATGCAAACCGGACACTTGAGGAGCAGCTCCTGGCTGTCCAGGCGCGGTTGCAGCCGGCTCATCGGATGCTTCGCCGGCTCCAACATGCTGGGGCGCAAGTGTTGGCCGCCCTCTGGCCCGGTGAACGATCCCCCGCACCCCAAGCCGCACTGCCGACTGGCTGGAGGTCGCAGTTGGTCGCTTTGAGGCTTGGAAGGCGTCGGCGGCCCGCCTCGGAGCCGGGCAGGCGTTGGAGTTCGTTCGGGCTTGGTACCCTGGGCTGAGCCTGGACCAGCTGTGCACTTGGCGGATGGAGGCCGACGCGGAGCTGGAGGAGGTGACGCCGGCTATCGCCCAGCGAGCTTCGACGATCGCCGAGTGCACCGACATCAGCATTTTCGCACCCGAAATTGATGATGACGGTGTTGCTCAGCCGGAGGAGTGGTTCGGGCTGAACTCGGCGGAGGAGATTGCCTCCAGCGACGAAGGCGAGGACGACGAAGAGGAGGACGGCGAAGACGTCGAGCCAGCTGCTGGAACAAACGGCCGACCTCAGGCCGACCGTGCCTCCGGCAACAAGGCGCGTGGAAGCGCGCCCTCTGCGGGAGGCGGTGACAAAGCCGAAGTTCGCCAGCCGGCCGCTCCTTCAGCCGGCATGACCGTCTCCGCCAACCAGTCTGGCTCGTCGGCCGCTCTGCCAGATTGACCTGCCGTCTTTATCTTTCCTGCCTTGTTGTCTTTGAACAATCTTTGTTAAGTTTTCGCAGTTCCACCCACTGGGGGTGTATCCAAACTATGTTGAATGCTGGCCTCTCGGAGGTCTTTTTTATGTAAATATTATCATGTGCATGTTTGGTTTCCATTCGCGTATGCTTTTTTATCCTTAGGCTTTTTCCTTTGCCGCCTTCCCTCTTTGGGGAGGCAAGTACTTGAGCTTTCTTGGATTGAAGTGAAGTGAATGGAAACCGGCCGGCCGGCTACTCTGGTAGCAGTCGGCGGTGTGAGAAAAACCGGCTTTTGTTATATTAGTCCGTTAGTCCCTAGCCGTTTTTCGTGTGGGCGCCCGTTCCTGCCTTTAACTCTTGCCAGCCGGACAGACGGTTCTTCGAACTGCGACTTTTGGCAAGAGAAGGCTTGGGAGCCGGCACACTACTTGTCTGACTGCGGGTAGGACTTCTAACATAACTCCAGTCGGTCAGTCCCTGAGCCGACTAGTCGAACTCGGTGCCGGACGGAATAAGTAAATGACGCGACAAGGTCATAAACATGATACTTTTCATTCATAGATAAGGGATGGCAGTCCTCGAGCCCTCCTCGGGGAGCCTATTGTCTTGTACTTAATACAAAAGTTAGCGCGGTACATACTGCATTTCAACTGTAAAATCTTCGGAGGAGGTTGGCGTTCCATGGTCGTTCCGACTCCTTGCCGGAGTCGTCTCTCTTGCGCGCCTTCGGCTTCTGTGCGTCGATCTGGTAGTAGGAGTCGTTGCCTAGAGCTCTGCTGATGACGAAGGGGCCTTCCCAAGGGGCTGAGAGCTTGTGCTGGCCGGCTGTTCGCTGGATCAGCCGGAGCACAAGATCGCCCTCTCGGAAAGATCTTGGCCTGACTTTCCGGCTGTGGTAGCGGCGCAAACTCTGCTGGTAGATGGCAGACCGGCTGAGGGCTAACAGCCGGCTTTCTTCCAGCAGGTCGACGCCGTCTTCTCATGCTTCCTTGGCCTCCTCTTCCGTGTACATGGTTACTCGAGGCGAGTCGAACTCGATGTCAGTTGGGATGACCGCCTCGGCACCATACACAAGGAAGAAAGGGGTGAAGCTTGTTGACTTGTTTGGTGTAGTGCGCAGACTCCAGAGGACAGCCGGCAGCTCATCGAGCCAACAGCTGGCTGAGCGCTCCAGAGGTTCGACCAGTCGAGGCTTGATACCGGAGAGGATGAGGCCGTTGGCTCGCTCGACCTGGCCGTTTGACTGCGGGTGGGCGACGGATGCTAAGTCCAGCCGGATACCTTGGGCTGCACAGAAACGTGCCAAGGCTCCTTTGGCAAAATTCGTGCCATTGTCGGCGATGATGTTGTGCGGCACGCCGTACCGAGTTGTTATGTCTGCGATGAACATCATGGCAGTCGGCCCATTCAGCTTCTTGATCGGCTTTGCCTCAATCCACTTGGTGAATTTGTCCACGGCGACTAGTAAATGTGTCATGCCGCCGCGCGCCGTCTTGAATGGGCCCACCATGTCCAGTCCCCAAACGGCGAAGGGCCAAGTGAGGGGAATGGTCTTGAGTGCTGAAGCCGGCACGTGTTGCTTGGAGCTGAAGAGTTGGCATCCCTTGCAATGTTTGACTAATTCTTTGGTGTCATCCAAAGCAGTCGGCCAGAAGAAACCATGGCGGAAGGCTTTGGCGACAAGTGATCTTGAGGCCGCATGGTGGCCGCATTCTCCTTGGTGAATGTCTCTGAGGATTGCGATGCCCTTCTCTTGCTCGACGCACGGTTGGAGGATTCCAGTGACACTGCGCTTGAGTAGTTCTCTGTTGACGATCGTGTACGCTCCGGCTCGATGCTGGACTTGTCTTGCTTCTGTTTCGTCAGCCGGCAGGTCTTGGTTTACTAGGAAGTTGAGGATGGACTGAGCCCATGACGGAGCCGCGACTTCTCCTACTGCCAATGTGGCTACTGCTACCAGGGTGGGCGGGCTGGGCGGTGAGCTGCTGGAGTCGGCCGCTGGCTGTAGTGCTGGTGCAGTCCCCGGGCCGGCTACCGCAGTCCCCGAGCCGGTCGCCGAAGTCCCCGAGCCGGCTGCCGAAGTCCCCGAGCCGGCTGCCGAAGTTGCCGGGCCGGCTACGGGGGTCTTGGGGTAGCCTACTTGGTTCTTCGAGCCGGACCCGACCGCATCGGGGTCAGGCGGCACGAAGATGGAATCAGACTCCGGAGATGGCTTGATGGACGGCTTGAGGAGGCGTTGTAAAGCGACGCTGGTTGGAATTGCTTGCCGAGTGGAGCCTATTCGAGCTAGGGCATCGGCTGGCTCGTTGTCGGCTTGTGGTACGTGGAGGAACTGGCATCCTTCAAAGTATCCGCTGAGTTGTTGGACCAGGAAGCGGTAGCTCGCCATATTCACGTCCTTGGCGTCCCAGTCGCCGGATGATTGCTGGACCACTAGGTCCGAGTCACCATAACATAGGATCCGGCGAATGCCAAGTTCTTTGGCAAGCCGGAGCCCGTGTATGAGCGCCTCGTACTCGGCCACATTGTTGGAGGCGGCAAAGTGAATCTGTAGCGTGTATCTGAGTTTGTCGCCTTTCGGACAGGTAAGGACGACGCCGGCTCCCAAGCCGGTGCGCATCTTGGACCCGTCGAAGTGCATGCGCCAATGGGTGGAGTCGGGAGCCGGCGGCAGGTACTGGGTCTCGGCCCAGTCGACGAGGAAGTCGGCCAGTGCTTGGGACTTGATGGCAGTGCGCGGCTGGTAGAAGATCGTGTAGGGGGCCAGCTCGATGGCCCATTTTGCCACCCAGCCGGATGCGTCCCGGCTGCCTATGATCTCGGCTAGCGGGGCGGTGCATACGACCGTGACGGGATGCTCTTGAAAGTAGGGCTTCAGCTTCTTGGCGGTGAAGTACACGCCGTAACACATCTTCTGGTAGTGCGGGTAGTTCTGCTTTGAGGCGGACAGCACCTCGCTCAAATAATACACCGGCCTCTGGACCGGCTGGGCTCGGCCTTCTTCTGGGCGCTGGACTACAATGACGGTGCTGACCACCCGGCTGGTTGCGGCAATGTAGAGGAGCATGGGCTCTTTCTTAGTCGGTGCCGCGAGGACAGGCGGCGTGGCCAGCATCTTCTTCAGCTCGTGAAAAGCTTGGTCGGCCTGGTCGTTCCACTCGAAGTGAGTGCTCTTCTTCATGAGGTGGTAGAGGGGGAGAGCTTTCTCTCCGAGCCGGCTGATGAAGCGGTTCAAGGAGGCCAAGCACCCGGTGAACTTCTGAATGTCTCGAAGCTTGGTAGGGATCGCTATTCTCTCGATGGCCTTGATCTTCACCGGGTTGCATTTGATGACGCGTTCGGAGACCAGGAAGCCTAGGAGCTGGCCGGCTGGCACCCCGAACACGCATTTCTCGGGGTTAAGCTTGATTTGGAACCGACGTAGGTTCTCAAACGTTTCCTTGAGGTCTCCCAGCAAGGTGCTGCGCTTCTCTGTCTTCACCACGATGTCGTCCATGTAAACGTGAGCGTTTCTGCCAAGTTGCTTGAGGAGGCACTTCTGCATGCAACGCTGAAAAGTGGCACCGACATTTCTCAAGCCGAATGTCATGGTCAGGTAGCAGAAGGCTCCAAATGGCGTGATGAAGGCGGTCTTCAGGCGGTCGTCCGGGTCTAGCTTTATCTGATGATATCCGGAGTAAGCATCCAAAAAACTCAACAGCTCGCATCCGGCTGTGGAGTCTATCACTTGGTCAATCCTTGGCAGGGCAAAAGGATCTTTGGGGCAGGCCTTGTTGAGGCTCGTGTAGTCTATACACATGCGCCACTTGTTGTTCTTCTTTAGCACAAGGACCGGGTTGGCGAGCCACTCTGGAAAGAAAACTTCCATGATGAAGCCGGCTGCCAAGAGTCAGGCTATCTCCTCCCCTACAATCCTGCGTTTCTCCTACGACAGTCGACGAAGGGGTTGTCTGACTGGCTTTGCGTCTTCTCGAACGTGTAGTTTGTGCTCGGCGAATTTCCTCGGAACACCCGGCATGTCCTTGGGGGGCCATGCAAAGATGTCCCGATTCTCATGGAGGAAATCGGCGAGCTCGCCTTCCTATTTGCTGTTCAGGTTTGCCCCGATGACGGCAAACCTCTCTGGATGCTCGGGGTCAAGAGGTATCTTCTTCGTCTCTTTGGCCGACTGGAAAGATCCTTGAGCGTCATGCTCCTTGGGGTCAGGGGACACGGCCGGCTGCTTGCCGGCTATGGCCACGACTCGGTCCAGCATCTTCTTCTCTTCGGCAATCACAAGGGACTCGGCTAGCCGGCTGCTGGCTGTTGCGCACTCGGAGGACTTCTTGTAATCGCCGGCTATGGTGATGACGCCTTTGGTGCTTGGTATCTTCATCTTGAGGTATGCATAGTGGGGGACTGCCATGAATTTGGCCAAGGCAGGTCGGCCAAGCAATGCATGGTAAGGGCTCTCCAGGTCCACCACTTCAAACCAGATCGCTTCTCGGTGGAAATGCTCCTTGTCCCCAAAAAGCACATCGATCTTGATTTTGCCAATGGGGGCGCAGGATAAGCCCGGTACGATGCCATGAAACACTGTCCGAGTAGGCGTGAGCTGCTTCGTCTTGACGTTCAGCTTTTCCAGGGTGTCACGGTACAGGATGTTGATGCTGCTCCCGCCGTCTATCAACACACGGGAGAAGCGGGTGGCGCATCTGTCCATTGCAAGGGTGGCTTCCAAGACCAAAGCATAAGAGCCGGGAGACGGCATCACCTCCGGATGGTCGGCCCCGCTCCAGCTGATGGGCTTTTCTGACCAATGCATGTGCCCGGCGGGGTTGGCAGCGACCATGCTGACTTCCTGGTGCTCTCGGCGTTTGCTGCGCCGGTCTTCGGGCTGGCTGATGAAGATGATGTAGGTTGCTTGCTCGTCAGGGAACTCGTCATGCACGGCTCCGACTGCGGGCCGAGCGGCCAGAGGCGGCGGAGGCGAAGGCGGTGGGCCGGCAGGCGGAGGCGGTGCGAGCCCTTCGCCTTTAGAAATTCGGGTGAGCCAATGGCACTTCCGGGTCGTGTGGTTGGACGGCTTCGCGCCGCTGTGGAACTTGCAAGGGGCGTCGAGAGTCTGCTCGTAGGAGAGAGTGGGCTGCCAAGCCGGCCTGCCGCCCTTGGGTTTCTTTGGCGCCGGTCGCTCTTCGGGCGGCGCGTCTTCGACTGTGGCCACCTGCCGACTGGAGGGAGGCGGTGCGGGGCCCTTGCGCTTGTGGTCGTTCGAGTGGGGGTGTCGGCCGGAATCCCCAGCCGGCGTCTTGGGCGCCGGGTTGAGTACCTTTCCGGACGCGTCCACCCGAAGCTCGGTCTTCATCGAGGAGTCAGCGGTGGCGTACTTGTCCGCTATGTCCAGAAGCTCGTCGAGGGTAGCCGGCTCGTCGCAGAGGAGCTTGTGCTTGAGGAGGGTGCCTTCGCGGCATCCGGCTGTGAAGTATTCTATGGCTTGCACCTCGTGCAGCCCTTCACAGGAGTTGCGGAGCTCGGCCCAACGCATGAGGTAATCACGAGTGGACTCGGCGGGGCCTTGCACGCACAAGGAGAGCTGTCTGGGCTTGGGAGCCCGCTTGTAGGTGCTGGTGAAGTTGCGGATGAAAGCTTCTGTGAAATCTAGCCAGTTGTTGATGCTACGCGGCTTGAGGCTGTTGAGCCAGGTCCGCGCCGTGCCTTGCAGCATGAGGGGCACGTACTTCACGGCAACGCGTCGGTTGCCGTTGGCTATGCTAACCGCCGTGGAGTAGTCGATCAACCAATCTTTCGGCTTCCTGGAGCCGTTGTACTTGGGCGTGTCTCTTGGGAGCGAGAACCCTTTGGGAAAGGGCTCGTCGCGGATGCGGGGGCCGAAACAAGGCGGGCCGACATCGTCTTCTTCTTCCAACGCCAGGGATCGCGCCAGGCGGTCGATCCGATGGCGGGCGTCGTTCTCGCCGATTCCTTCGCGGCGGCCCAGCCGGCCGCTGAGAGTCGGGTGCGCCACTGGCGGCGGGGCGAGATATCTCTCTCCACGGGGCGGAGGCGGAGGCGGGTCGCCACGCCATTCCATGGCTCGGGGATGGCCGTCCGTGTCTCGCTCGATGGAGATTCGGGTCCGGCTACGGCTGGCAGCCGGCTCTTTCTCGCGCCGCGCGCGGGTGTCGCTCGTAGCCGGCGTCCAGGACGTCGCGCCGTGATCTCGGCGCGGGGGAGGGCTTCCCGCGCGGGCATCTGCTTCGTGCCGCTGCGCGGCTGTGTCGATCAGTTGCTGGATGCGCCGGGTCATGTGGGGGAGGTCTTCGGCCTCCAAGCCGTCCAACTCGTCTACGGCCGCCTGGGCGGCATGCAAGTCCTCGAGCGGCGTGGCATAGACCGGGTGGTCGACTCCCAGTGTGTCGGTGATGACGGCGCCGCGTTGCTTGAGAAGGCCGGCCCGGCTCGGCCCGCCTGGGGCCGGTGTGCCGAAGGCGGCGCGGTCAGCTTCGCGCTGGTAGGCCTCAGTGAGGCGTCTTACGGAAGCCAGCCTCCGGCCCTCTGCGAGGAGGGCGAGGCGGCGTGCCTCCAGTGCTTCGTCGTCGGCATCAGCCGGGAGGGGAGCGGACAAGTCGTGTGCCGCCGTGCGCAAGGCGTCGCGGGCGCTCTCGTCGGCCGGGCCATCGTGGCCGACAACCATCACTTCGGTGGTGACAGCATCGCAGCCGTCGGCTCGAGGAAGCGGGTCGTTGTAGATCATGACGTTGGTGGGGAAGGTGTCGTAGGAGGCCGTGTCGGAGTCGACAGGCATCGGGTCGGTGGAGCCAACCGACTCCAGGTCCACAACGGGCTCGCCGGAGACATGGAGCTGGCCGAGAAGGTTGGCGAGGCGGTCGGTGCCTGCATCGGAGGCGAGCTCGTCGGAGATGAGAGTTTTGTCGAGGAGATCGGCGAGGCCGCTTGCCGTGCAGATGCTGGTGACGCCTTGCAGCGCGTCGTGGCAAGCGCCATCGGGCGTGCCGGGCTGGCTACGCTCACGGGGGAGGAAGAAGGTTCCCGTCCAGAACGGGTCTCCGGACGACTGTGCACCTGGCCCCACGATGGGCGCCAAATGTTGGGTGGTAGGTGCGACATATGCCAATGGGTGGCTTATCATTGTGGGAGTCAGTAAGACATCGCCGGTGCCTGGAAACGGGATGAGGCGAAGACATGCACGCGGCGGATCTTACCCAGCTTCGGGGCTCTCCGTGGAGATAACACCCCTACTGCTGCTCTGGCGGGTCTCCGCATGTTCACTAGATGAATCAAGTGCCTACACAACGCTCCTTGAGCTGTTTGGGGGAAGGAGGAAGAAGGGCACGGCTAGCCTGCTTCTTCTCCTTGTGTGGTGTCTAGAACTAGCAAAGGGTCCAACCCTTTGCATGGGTGCTCCGGGGGGTTTATATAGACCTACCCCCCGGGGGTACAATGGTAATCCGACTGGGCACGGGGCCCAGCCGTCTGTGACTGCGCTTGCCGGCTCCTGTGCCGGCTGCTGGGGCCCGCCGACTGGTGGGTCCCGCCGGCTGCCGGCCCCTTGGTCGACAGGCAGGCCCCATTGTCCAGGGCTTGGTCGGCGGCTGGTTACTGTGGCTTCATCTTGTTGACGTGAGCTTCATCATGGTAAGCGTGGCTACAGTACCACCGCCTGTCAGGCGATCGCTGTAGCCTTACCGCGTCTTGTCTCCTTAATGGGGCGTCCTCTTCGAGGGAAGCGGCAAGCCGGCTGCGGGGAGCCGGCTCTGTCTTGGGCCGACTGGTTGGAGGCGTGGCCGTCTTCGGGCGTCTCTCTGCTCAAAGGGGCCCACCGTCTGTGGGCCACGCTGGCGACCCGTCGTGGGTGATGCCAGGGTCAACATGGCAACAGTGCCGCGCCGAACGGGTCATGCCTACCCCGTACGGCGCACTGTGCCAAGCGTGCCCCCGGATTCGGGGGTGGCAGGCTTTACTGTAGCCACGCCTCGTCGCACCGCCGTTAGGTGGGTGCAAACTTTTGTGGGTACGGTCTTGACCGCTTTATGGGGAGCCGGCTTCCTGGAGTCGGCCTTCTCATGGCCGGCTTCTTGGAGTCGGCCTTCTCATGAGGGCTAAAGTCGGACCGCCTTCCGAAAGCCGGCCTGGGTGGCAGCCAGCATGGGGAAGGCGGCCCCTATGTCTTGAATTCTTGAGAGCCGGGCGGGCTCGTAATTTTTTCAGAAGGGCCAGGGGAAGCCGGCTAGGCTACCCATGGCTATTTACTCCGACATTCACTACACCGCCGCCGTAGCCGTCTTCCTCTGCCAAGTTAGGGCGTGGAAGATCTGCACAGACGAACTTCACATCTCCTCACTCCAGTTCGTCGTGTTCTTCGTCTAGGGTAATTAAAAGTTACTTTTACTGCCCTCGTTGATTCGAATGATTATCTACAAAATCTTCAAAAGTGTTTTTCTTCATATCTTCACACACTGAACACCTCACAAGTCATCCGTTCTTGATTCATTTCTCTAAGCATCATTTTTCTTCAAGATTCCTCAATTGTGTGGATCTTCGATCTATACAACTCTGGAACCTAAGACAAAGAACGCTTAGTGAAAATCTTCAAGACTCATCTGGTCAAATTCCTCAAACTTGTTCATTTTGAAAAACCTTCTGAGAACGCATATGACCTCTCCAAATTCCTCGCAACTATACTCTGTTCACAGGTACACATGTCAGCTGCTGAATCACTAGGTTCTCATCAACTTAACTCATTTGCAGCGTTCCTCGAAGAAAAGTTGCATACTTCTTCAGAGAATTCGATTGTTCAAATTCCTCAACTGAAGAAAATGGCTGATGGTAAAAGGCCATAGAAGGGAGGAAAGAGGCCTGAGGTAAATACAACGTTTGAAATCCCTGATGACATATATGCTGGGTACTGCACACCTACCGAGGAAACCAAGAATGAGCGCAAAGTGCGCATTCAGAAGATAGAGAGGAGATGGGCAAGAGAATGGAGGGAGTACAGATATGTCACTCCTAAGTATATGAAGAAATTCGCACTCAATCCTCCATGCCCAAGAGCACCACTGGCACCTGGCCAAATTGCTGATCCCACCAGTCTTAAGCGCGGTGAGGACTATCCTGATGAATGGGCCAAGTGCCAAGGCAAGTTGGCTAAGCAAGCCAAAGAAGCAGTGAGGAAATTAAATGAAGACTCTGCTGATGTTGTTGCCTCTGCTGAGGTCCTTGTTGTCAAGCCAAAGAAGGCTATGTCAAAGAAGCCTGCGCGCAAGCCAAGTGCTTCCTCAGTAATGCCCTCACGGCCAGAATCATCAAAGCCCTCAGGGCCAATTCCTCATGCTGCTCCTGTTCCTCCAAAGTCCTCAGCTCCTCCGCCAAAGCCTTCAGTTGTTTCGACCAAATCCTCAGCACATGTGCATCTCGCTTCGTGCCAAAGGACTGCCGGCATCTCCATTGCCTCAGGTGTCTCAGCTAGTTCCTCAGCTGCACCAAGTTCCTCAGCTGGCCCCTCACTGCTGAAGACAAAGGCCACTGCTGGATGAGGTCCATGCCCAAGTCCTCAAAAGAAGCAAGTCGCTTTCCAAGTGTCGTCTGATGAAGACGAAGCTGATGATGATGAACTTGCAGAAATCATCAGAGACAGGCAAGTCAGGGCCGCTAGAGCCAAAGGATCAGAGGTGCCACTGCTTTTGGATCCCAAGCTGATCCTCGACTACATTGATGATTGGCACAAGGACCCCAACACTCCCTTGCCTGACTTCAAGCTGACTCCTGGCCCGAGTCACATGCTGACCCACTTCATTCAAGAAGAAAAGTGGAAATTTGAGAAGGCCAGGCAGATCAAGAAAGTGCAGTACAAGAAAGAGCACTATCTGAAGAAAAACGTTGTCTCTATGACAACTGAAGAACTTGTCACTATTCAGACTGAGATTAAGAAACTCAGTGATGACTTTGACGCATATCGCGCTGATTGGCTTGGAGCCAAGGTTCATTTTGTGAAACTTGCGGATAACTTCACTTCCAATGTTGCAGCCCCAACGCAACAGGAAATTCCTCAGGCTGAAGCATCTGCTCAGCCTACTGAAGAAAATGCTAGCACCGCTGATAACAATCAGGCTGCTGAAGATAATGTGAGTTCCAGGGCTGATGACTGCATTCCAGCCATTGAAGAAATTTCTAGGGCACCCACTAGTGGTGTGCTTGAAGAAACTGAAGACCTCAGGGCAACTACATCAGTTGTGCCTGAAGAAAATCAACTAGATTCCTCAGCTGCTCCTGCACCAACTTCAACTCCAATCCTTCCATCTGCATCAGATGTGAAGAAGACCAAGGCTGCAGAGCGTGCTGCAGTGAAGAAAAAGAAAGCATCAGCTGCTTCAGATTCTTCGGCTCCGAAGAAAATGAAGCCTATGACACACTACTAGAAAAAGGGCTATAGATGGGATTGACACTAATGGCGCACCAGACAAGCGGTGCGCCATTAGTATATACTAATGGCGCACCACCTTCTGATACGCCATTAGAGTTGAAACTACTAATGGCGCACCTGGCCCCGGGTGCGCCATTAGTATCAAAAAAAAAATTAACTAGTGCGCATGTCCAAACATACTAATGGCGCATCCAGACACAGTGCGCCATTACTAGTTGTAACTAGTAATGGCGCACCTGCCGGAAAGTGCGCCACTAATGTTGTTTTTTTATTATATTTTTTATTCCCTTTTTTGCAAAACTACTAATGGCGCACTGTTCCACCGTGCGCCATTACTAGTTTAAACTAGTAATGGCGCACTGTGGGACAGTGCGCCATTAGTATTTTTTTTGCAAAACTACTAATGGCGCACCACCAGGAGGTGCGCCATTAGTAACCTGGATTACTAATGGCGCATTTAGAGTTGGTGCGCCATTAGTAAGTGGGCAGCAACAAGATATTTTGGACAGCCTCTCCTACCCACACTCACTTTCTCCCCACTTCATTCTCTCCACCTCCTCCTTGTCTCGGGTGCCTCCTCTTTTTCACCTCATTTCCACCATAGATTCATTCAATTTAAGTGGTTAAATTACCTTGTTTTGATAGGTAAGTAAGGGGGGAAGCTATATTTATGTTGTTCTCCCTACAACAATGTGCACATGCACTTTTTATGGCCTAGCTAGATCTATGTATGTTCGTGGTGTTGCATATGTTTGTGGTGTTGCATATGTGTTTGTGTTTGGAGGTGTACCGGTATTTGAAATTCGATAGTTTCCAATATTTTGCCACAATGTTGATTCATTTTCATTTCGGCGAGAATTTTGGCATTAAGCATTCTTTTTGGTCCTATTTTTAGGGAAAGTCATGCCAAATTTTTTCTTGGTTCTAAAATATCATTTTGCTCTACCCCGCAGGCGACCATGGTCCGCATGATGACCGAAGGCATCGTGAATAGGTTTTTGAGGTCCGTGAAGGCCGAGATGCTTCAAAAGAACGAGACGGAGATAAGATGTCCGTGTCGAAGATGCAAGCTAAAGAGCCTTATTGCGGACCCGGAATCCGGGCAGGTGTGGGACCACCTGCTCTTGCGTGGTTTCATGGATGGCTATCAGTGGCAAGGTGATGAAGATGACTACGAAGTCGTCCATGGGGGCCGGGCAAGAAATGAGGAAGGGCAGCAAGACAACCACCGCGGCTCGGGCAGGCGAGAAGACGAAGAATCCCCAGGAGATGATCACGACGGTGATGCTGTACACAGTCATCATGTAGAAGATGCAGGACATGATGATGAGGAAGATGCTGGAGCAGTAGACGGGCATGATCATGAAGATGATGATGCCGGCGGAGCAGACGACGCTGGACCATCGATGGGCTGGGTGCAGGACCCTCATATTCAAGAGCTGCTTCTCAAGCAGACGGATAACGCAAGAGCTGCCGCCCGAGAGAAAGCCAAGATGGATCAACTTGAGTTAGACGCGGTTACTCCATTGTATGAAGGATGCAGGCCCGAGGATACCCGCCTGAAAGTAACGCTCATGGCTCTGGAGATGAAGGTAAAACACAAAATGACCGACGCATGCTTCAACGAGAACATGTCATTCTGGCACGAACGTCTTCCCGAGGGGAACAAGTGCCCGACCAGTTTGGAGGAGGCGAAGAAAATCGTGTGTCCTCTGGATTTACCGCACGTGAAATACCATGTGTGCATGAACAATTGCATCATTTATCGGGACGAGCACGCGGAGTCTACCATATGTCCGGTGTGCGGTGTCACTCGATACAAGAAGAGGAAGAAAGCTCCTCGAAAAGTGGTGTGGTACTTTCCGATCACTCCTCGTCTGCAGCGGTATTTCGCGGACCCTAAGGTAGCAAAGCTCCTGCGTTGGCACGCGGATAGGGAGGAGAAGAAGCAAGAAGATGTCGCAAATGATCCGGAGATAGATAAAAAAGACAAGATGCTGAGTCACCCTAAGGATGCAAGCCAGTGGCAAGCGTTGAACTTCGAAGACCCGGAATTTGGGAATGATCCGAGGAACATCGTGCTGGGCGCGAGCACCGATGGAGTCAATCCGTTTGGCAGCCAGAGAAGCACACATAGCACTTGGTCTGTGTTTGTGTGGATGTACAACCTTCCCCCTGGTTGTGCATGAAGAGGAAGTACATTCACATGAGTATGCTAATTGAAGGACCGAAACAACCAGGGAAAGACATCAATCTGTATCGGGGGCTGCTGAAAGAGGAGCTTGACACGCTGTGGAAAATGCCAGCCAATACGTGGGACGCCGCAGAGAAAGAATATTTCCCTATGAGAGCCACGCTGCTCACGACGGTGCACGACTATCTCGGTTACGGATATGTCGCGGGGCAGGTGGTCCATGGATTTTCTGGATGTGTCAGGTGCATGGATGACACAATGTATCGCCGCTAGATAGAGATCCCGGGTCTTCGAAAACCGTGTTCATGGGACATCGAAGGTGGCTTCGCGACGATGACCCATGGACAAAACGCAAGGATCTGTTCGATGGTGAAACCGAACCCCGAGGACGCCCGCGTACGAGGAGCGGCGAGGAAATAGACGAGCTGTTGAAAAATTGGAAAGACTGCCCACTGCCGGGAAAGAAGCAAAAGGCGCCAGAGCCAGGAAAGAAGCGAAAGGCGCCAGAGCCGCTGCTGAAGGTATGGAAAACGAGGTCTGTTTTCTGGGACTTGCCGTACTGGAAGATCCACCGTGTGCCTCACAGCCTTGATGTCATGCATATCAGGAAGAACGTGTGTGAGAGTCTGCTTGGTACCCTGCTCAACATGCCAGAGAGGACCAAAGATGGGCCGAAAGCAAGGGCAGACTTGAAATCAATGGGCATCAGGCAGGAGCTTCACGCTATATATGATGATCATGATGATGATGATGATGATGAGGCGAAGCAGGACACGGAAAGTCGTCGCAAAGGCAAAAAGGCCAAGAAGACCGGAAATGACTACCCTCCCGCGTGCTTCACTCTAAGTCAGGAGGAGATCGAGCAGTTTTTCACCTGCCTCGTAGGAGTAAAACTTCCTTACGGTTACGCGGGGAAGATAAGCAGATACCTAGACCCAGCGAAGCTGAAGTTCAGCAGGATGAAGTCTCACGACTGTCACGTGCTGATGATGCAGATACTTCCAGTTGCAATCCGTGGGATCATGGACGCGCACATCCGTGAAACCCTATTTGGCCTATGCAACTTTTTCGACATCATCTCTCAGAAATCTGTTGGCGTGAGGCAACTCAGAAGGCTACAGGAAGAGATCGTGGTGATACTATGCGAGCTTGAGATCTACTTCCCGCCCGCATTCTTCGACGTTATGGTGCATCTGTTGGTCCATATCTTGGACGATATCATCCAACTCGGGCCGACATTCCTGCACAGCATGATGCCGTTCGAAAGGATGAATGGTGTCATCAAAGGATACGTTCGCAACATGTCACGTCCAGAGGGAAGCATAGCCAGGGGCTTTCTGACCGAAGAGTGCATCTCCTACTGCACGAATTATCTAGGCATCGAGAACCCCGTTGGTCTGCCCGTCAACAGGCACCTCGGCAGGCTCGCTGGATGGGGTCACCGTGAGGGTCGTCGCGAAATGCATGTCGACTTCGAGGGTCGACTCGCCGACTTTGAAAGAGCAAACCTAGTCGCACTACAACACATAGACGTGGTCGATCCTTGGGTGGTACAGCACAAAACCTTTATTAAGAAGACGTACAATGACCGAGGCCAACAGAGGACGGACGGAGATATACTCAAAGAGCACAACTCATGTTTCACGCATTGGTTCAAGCAGAAGCTTCTGCCGTACCCTTTACATGAGGATTCTTCCGTGGAAGAACAACTCATATTCGCCTTGTCACAGGGCGCCGAGCACAACCTGATGACCTATGAGGCGTACGATATCAACGGCTACACATTCTACACCGAGGCCAAGGACATGAAGAGCGATGGTTATCAGAACTCCGGGGTAACGATGAAATCCTACACCGGTAACGACAAGGACAGATACTACGGAAGGATCGAGGAGATCTGGGAGCTGAGCTACGCTGGAGAGAAGGTCCCGATGTTCCGTGTCAGATGGGCCAAGAGCGTCCTAAAAGAAGGCCGGTATTTCACCACCATGGTTATACCCGAAGCCAAATCCAAGACCGCGGGCGCAAACGTCACCGCGAAAAATGAGCCATGGGTACTGGCTTCCCAAGTGGACCAATGCTTCTTCATTACCGACCCGTCAAAGCCCAGTCGTGTTGTCGTGAGGAGAGGCAAAAGGAAGATCATCGGAATGGATGGAGTAGCCAATGAGCAAGACTTCGACAAGTATGGCGACCCAAGGATCGAACATGACGATGATGATGAAGTAGCAGCATACACCACAAGAAGAAGCAGGACCACCCTACCTAAAGGACGTCCGTTCCACAGAAGAACTCCATTTGCGAAAAAGAAGGGCAAGAAGATTGTGAACAGATAGCTAGCTAAGATCGATTGTATTTAAATCGTAGCCTTCATTTCTCGATTGTATTTCATGGGCACTTTTTGAACTATCATGAATATTTTTAAATTTCATGGACACTCGATCTCGATCCCCCTCCATCTTGATCGCTATCCCACCTCGCCAGATCCGGTCCCCCTCGCCGCCGAGCACCC